>NW_008795317.1:2184887-2213911 GCF_000699145.1 Aptenodytes forsteri | reverse complement strand
GAACCAATGGAGGACAAGCCTTACAAGAAGCAGTGCAAGTGCAGCAGTGACCTGACCTGAGCTGGCTTTGGTGCCCAGTAACTCCACTCAACACACCACCTCTCCTGTCCTGAGTGACCACCATAACAGATGGTCATAGTTTAGTCCATAGTCATGGACTAAATGAACTCAATGGACATTTTGTGGACATTTTACAGACATTTCACAGGGGTGGTCCATAAACTAAGGCAACGATATCTGCATATTATACCAAAGGATGGGAAGGGGGAGGGGGGTATGGTTAATGAGGATGTATCATCAGTTTTATATACATCCTGATGTATCAGGAGTTTTCTCACTTTTACTCTTCCGATTCTCTCCCCCATCCCACCGGGGGGGGGAAGTGGCCGAGCAGCCGTGTGGTGCTTAGTTGCCGGCTGGGGTTAAACCACAACAGGGATGAAGCTTCATTTAACAATGCTCTTAAGTTGAAGAAACCAGTTTTCTGTATTTTGAGGTGAGCATGATCTGTTGATACTCAATCCACAACAACATTTATTATTTATTTGTAGGTAGTTATTTGTTTCCTGCCACTCTCCTCAATTTGATCATGATGACTCATAAATTCAAACATTAGGAACTGTGGCAGTTACAGAACCCTTGTTATCAAGTTGCTGATCCACGACTTACACAATCCCTAGAGTTAGAACAAGGAGCCATTGCCTACTAGTGAAGAAGCTCTTTTGGTCATGGGTCTATTGTTCACACAGAACCATGTAAATGCAAGTAAATCAAGATTCTAGCAGTTCTTGCCTCCACTCAAAAACCACCTTTGTTTTCTTGCTTACATCCATCATGCCTCTCTGCAGTCTTAATGCTCCTTCCCTTTGAAACTTCATGACTAAATCTGTCTTGTTTTTCCATCTGGACTGAGAAAGCATACCAAAGTTTTTTAATATACTCACAACTTCCCTTTCATTTGTTTCCTTTTTTTAAGAAAACATTTCATCTAGATGAAAGCAGAGTATAACTTAATCAAAATATTTCAAACACTGGCTCTGCTCATATAAATACACCTTTAAAAACAGAACAAAAAATTAGACAGCAACAAAAAAAAAAACGAAACAAAAAGAAAAAAGGAAACACTTGGAGTTTTCCCTGAACTAAGATGAAGGAGGCAATCAAAGTATTATTTTTTGTGTAGCCCTGCTTGTGATGCAAAGGACAGCTTAGCTGCAAAATGAAATAAAGCTTCTTCTGCAGCGGAGATGATAACTGATGATTGCTGCAAAGCACAGGAGGTTACAATAGCTAGGAGGCTAACAACCATTCTCCTATATGATTCAGTGATGTTGAATTTGATCACTTTTTTGTATAAAAACAGAGTATCAAAAGCAAAAATTTGGATCCAAAGCACAATTTCCAAACTTTTATAAAGCAGCATAGATGCATCTGAATATGTTCACATCATATTCATACATGCAAAACCCGTTCAGGCAAACTTCTTACTAGCTACTCAGAGTGCAGGCAGATTCTATTTGTCTGCACCAATTACTGTTTTCATAAAGTGATGCATTCCACTTTATACACTATTGTCAAACATCTCATACTTGGTGTGTTAGATCTCAAACCAAAAGAGGCATATACAGACAAAATGCATGAATTCCAAATATAGCATATACTCTAAAATTCAGCTAAGAAGGTGACCTATCACTTCAGAAGCCAAATTTAGCTATGCTATAGCTTGATTTTGCCTACTTCTAGTCAAGTAAACCTATTTTTTCCTGATCTTTTAAAGGGGCAAGCATACGGGGAAGAGTGGAAAGAGGCTGGTTAAAAATATTACATCATCAACATCACTGACACTGTTTTTAAGTTGTTCTGTTTGGAATGCACTATTTTTAAAGCTGCTGTATTTAAAAGCAAATTTACTTAACTTCTATGGCAGTCATAAAAAAAATCTTCTAAATTACCTGAATCAATTAACAAAGACTACAATTAGAAGTCTACTTTTTACATTACTTTAGAAATTTTTTTTGTTTCATCTATACCAATGTCTGATATTATTAATAAAAAATTATTAAGACTGAAAAATGGTACTGGGACCTTCTTTCTCTCTGAGTCACCTTTGGATAAAAGATGCCTATTCATTTTTGTGTACAAGTCAAACACCTGTCATTAGAGCTCAACACTTTTCACTCAGGGAGTCACTACGTCATTTGCAGCTGAACACTCATGCTTGAAATTGCCAGCAGGTGATAGAAAACTAAGATATACCACAGCTAAGCAGGTTTATCCTGACAGATTAGTTGCTCTTTAAATTGATCATGTTCTTGTACTACATACCGGTTTTCTCTACATAGACATACAGGCATTGATTTTGAAAAACTTAAATTCTTTATGCTATGCCATTCTGCAACTATGCAAATAGCACATATGTTAATAAAATATCTGCATTTGCAGGCAGCCTATTACATATCAAGTGGTCATATGCACAGGAAACTGATTTCACATATAAACACAGTAAAAGAAAAGTAGTTGATAAAAGCTGATTGAAGGTGAAAGAAGGAAAAATAATCGATTTAGCAATCAGTTTTCAGTTGTTTCAATTAAACAATAAATCACTAAGTTCACAGTTTTAGGTTTTCAGATGGGGAGTTCATTTGGTTTTAGAATATGAGAAACATTCCTACGAAAATTGCTATCCTTCAAAAGCATGCTACAAAATTCCCATGTAATGTTGTACACGGTGCAAAGAATATGCCTTTTTCAAAGCTCAGGTCTGTAAAAGCAATGATTCTTAGAAGAAGCTAATACAATTTTACCCTTTTTAGCTCTTCCAAAAATGTTTTTCCCCTCCATGAATCCCAGAGCCCACTACAGACAATTGTCTGACACTCCATACCTGCCTTTTTTACCCCCTCACAATATACAATTGCACAATGAGATCTAATATTAAAGGCATGGTCATGCATGTAAAAATCTTTAACTGTTTGACAAATCAGCTGCTCTTTTCCAAGAAATTGCTCATCTAGCCATCAAGTGACTGATACAATATCGCCTCCTGAGACGCATGCAACAAAATTCCAAAGCTAGCCTATAGCAAGTAACTTACGGAAGAAAGAAAGGCGTAGGGGATAAATTAAGGATTAGATAAATTAAGGATTAGAACAGAATGTGCAGTTTCATTTAGATCATGTTTGATTTGTGCGTACAGTGACAGAGAACTCTACCAGCATGAAACTGGTGCAACTTCATTAATTTTAGGAGATTCAGAAACAATATTTGAAGTGCATGAACTCTTCTGTACATAAAGTCACAGCACTCAGGGAAGGAGTACAGAGCTGTGAATCAGTGGCCTCTAAATAATATGTCCAGTTCTTCTGTCTGCAACTTTTCTTAGTCACTTAGCCAGTTTCCATGGGCCAGATGAAGAAATTTTGCTTATCGTCTCAAATCCTCTGCAAGATGGTGCACTTATATGTAGGTTTAGTGCTTATATTGGTTTAGATATGGAACTGCTAAGAATTACCATGATCACTGTAAGAACAGCACGATTTCAAGATCCAAAGGAGGTTGTTTTTTTAAAAAAAAATTAGCCTTCCCCTCCTTCAACATACTTCTCTTATAAAGAAAAAAAATACAGTGTTTCCTTGTGTTGAAAGTGGAGGACAAACTCTTTTCACAAGAGTGCATCTCACTATCACATTAAGGATCTTCTGTGAAAGCAAAAAGACACAGCTACCACCCCTGACTGAAAGTCATGCCTATCAACTGACTAAATGAAGCAAGGGCCTTCACTCCCGGCAAATAAATGAGAGCCAGCTTTACTGCATCATGCTGATTTATCTTTGCCATCAGTCCTCATAAGGATACAGTGAAGACCACTAGGCAGGGAAAAAAATACTGTAGACCCAACCTTTCTGACAAGATATGGTTTTTAGTTTTATTAAAGCAATGAAGAACCATACAAATAGCATTAAAAAAGAGAAAAAAATAACCCACATAGCCTGGAAGAGGGTATGTTTGTCAAGGTTGTACTTCCTTTTTCATGGTAACAGGTGTTTCCACTTTGAGAAACTATGTTTTTAAAGAATAACATTTTGAGCATAAATGTAAATCAGTTCACCTTCACAGTAAGTTTCCTGTTTAATTTAATACTACAAATATTATTAAATACTACAAAAATGCAAACAACAGGAGAACTTACGTCTTTTTTTACCCTAGAGGACACAAGTGTCTGTAATTCTCCATATGGGTACAAAAGGTCTATTTCTGACAGGATCTGAACCTGAGTGCAAGTTTATGCTGCTGTCACAGCTGAGTTTGCTTCCAGGTTTCCAGGGTGTAACTCAGCAAAGGGTTAACAGCAAAATACAGCAATGCTACTTCACTCACCAGGACAGCTTAAACATGATTCAACTTAAGATGATGGGAATCTCTTCACATATGTAAAAGGAAACTAGTCCAGAACTTTAATATAAGGAATCCCATAATAATGGTAAGTAACATCAAGCCAGGCAGAATGAAATTATTCAGATCTTTGCCAGACTCAGACAGGGTTAATTACTCAGGTTTTGCATACAGTGTCATGGACAATTTGCACAGGGCCCAAGACCCTTCAGTTCCCTCTGACATCAAAGAGGCTGTTTAGCAACATTGTGACTCCTTGAAAGCTATGCTGGAGTGTGGATTAATAATGAATTTAAAAGGAAGAGCAGCACCTATTTGCTGAGTAAACTCTGCTTTCTGAAGCTCTTGGGGGTTTCATTAACAATGACCCTTTCCAATGCAGGCCAGAGCCAATTCGCTTAAAAAGCCAGCAACCATTCCTTGCACAAACGCAGTCCCTGCTGGCATAGCTACAAGCTATTTTAACATCTAATTCTTTGGCTTTGGTATTTAAAGGACTTCAGCTCTTTCAAGACCAGGGCAAACAAACAGAAGCAGCATAAATATATAATTGTGAAAAAGACAAACCTTTACATGAATCATCCTCAATGGGCTGCTTGAAAGCCGTTATGTCATTGAAAGTGCAAAGAAATAAAACCACTTTATCCTGCTCATTTCGAATTGGAGCAATTTTCACAAAGAACCAGACAGGTGTTCCTGGAAACAAACATATCAAAAAGTTGGTCAATGGTAGGCAGAACTGTAAATGTGCTAGTTTAGATGTTTACACTTCAGAATCAGCCATCTGTAAATGTTACTTTAATGTTGGCTTTTTTGCAAACACCTATTAGGAAAAATGACAAAGCAGCTGACAAGAGTGTTAGTTAAGTTCTCTGCTCTGCCTCTGATTAGCTTTTAAATCTTCAGGAATCACTCAGTATTTCTGGGCTTCATCTACAAAGTGAATACTTGAACTTATGAAGTGCTTTGTAATCTCCTGAAAGAAGAGCCCCATGTACGCGCAAAGGGCGCACACAACAGAGTCTTGCTGGTTCTGTGCAGGACTTGAGAACAGGCCAACTGTGCCTAGACCATGACCATAATACAGAGTCTCAACTTAAGAGCATGACCAGTTTGGTTGACCTTATACTTCTCTGCAAACAGGGAGCACCATCCCCTAAAAACTACGTCAGCCTATGCCCAGCTTCAAGAGCCAGGCTCTGGGAGCTCTGGTCTAGCCTGCAAATCCTCCCATGCAAGGGAAATCCTTTGCAAGCTGCCTTTCAGCTTGCCTTGTCCTGAGCCTGTTCACAATCACTCTAGTGTGAAGCAAGACTCCACTGAATTCAGGAGAGGACAAGCCATCAGGACCAGACCATGGGCTGTGGATGGGAGTAAGCTGTACTGAACAAAACTGTGCTTTTCTAATTACTGCAGTAGATAAGCTACTAATGAAAACTGCTTGAGAGATTAGAGCCTGCACATCACAGAAAAAGATGATCCCAGATAATGACCCTTCAGATGCTGCTTCAGATCTATCCACACAGATCACCTTGAGGAGAGAAACTGTCAGTCAGTCCTGCCTTTCTATATTTTTGGCAGTTCTGCTGAGGCTGCTGAGAAGACCCTAGTGATAGCAATGAAGTTCCATGTAGTGATGGAACTCTTGTTTCACAGGAGTCACCACACTGATTTTAGTGATATTTAAGTATAAGTTGATTGGAAGGCTCAGAACAAAGCAGTTGGCTCGTGTATGTCATAACGTGGCCTCCTTGAAGGCACCATTTTTTAGGCTGCAGTCTTAACTTTGGTCATAAAAAGATGACTCCTTCCTCAACTGTGAGGTACATGGCAATCAGGAAACTCCAGGGTCACCAGGCCTGGGCCTGCAGGGAGCTTGTACATGAGTTTTCAGACTGTCCCTACACCCTCAATGGTAATGAAAAAACTCACCATTGCTTTTGCGGGCATAAGAAGTAAGAGCCAGAGAGAGGATTCAAGGCTTGCTTGCTGTGAGCAACATTTCTCTTGAGTGTCCCTTGTGAGCTATATTTGGAGAGAAGGGTCTACATACTAGGGGCCAATGTAAGATGTAAAAATCAGCAGGATTTTGACCATCTGGGAAAGCCAGAATAAACAGCACCACACGTAATTTTTTGTCACTCATGCAGGAAAGCCTATTTTAGAAAGGGTGATCTTAGAAGACTATTTCTTTTCTTTCTCAATCACAGGACCCTCCTCTAGGCTAGAGACCAGATCCTCTTTCATCTGAATTGCTCAGTATTTTAACATGAGTACTACATGGTATTTTTCATGCAATTGTTAGTTATAACAAGGGCCACTTGTGCTTCCAGACTTTCAAAGGGTCACAAGGAAACCTCAGGTAGTTCACAAGTTATTGTTCAGAAAAGCAAGCAAAGGCAGCTTTTTTTCCAACTATGTTAATATAACAGAGGTTGTTGCTACGAGCGCCTCACCTGGCTGTTTCCCAGCCTCTGTGCTTAGCAATCTTTTCTGGCCACAGAAAGCCAGGGCATCTCCAAGACCCATGGACAACTTCCATAAATGAAGTTCAATTCCTAAGGCTCCCACTGTGCCTGCATAGCACAGGCAGTTTCAAACCCTGGCTGAGATTCCATGCCATATGCACAGCCACCTCTATAAACAGCAGGGTATATGATGCATGGAGGCCTCTGCTCAAAAAGCAGAGAAATCCAGATGGAATCACGGATGGCCATTTCTGGAGCATCCCTGCATGGCAGAAAGTATTCAGGGGTCAATTTGTTTTGGGTTTGGTTTTTTTTTTGGTAAAGAGTTAGCATTCCTGAACAACTCCTTCCAATAAAGTATGAGCAAACAAAAATGCTAAATGCAAGAAAAGATTCAGCAAAGTAACTAATGCCAGTAAAATCATCACTAACTTGCTAATGAGCTTAGAAGACACTGTCACAAAGCAGCCAACAGCAATTTTCAAGACAGTAACACCCTTTACACTACCCTTTCTCAGGAGCTCCTAAAATTGCCTATCTCCATTTTTTCTTGCCTACTTGTTTTTCCCATCTTCACATGTGAACTATTCTGAGGCTGATCAAATCCGTATCTTGCTTTTACACAGACTTCTTGGTGACTAATGGCTTTTTATTTTACCCACTTCAACACCCTTCACTAACACTGCAACTTTTTAATCAGCCAGGATCTCCATCTACAGCCTTGCTTTTTGATCTCCATCTACATGCATTTGCTTTTTTGATTAGGGATTTTCTTTCCCCTCTCCAAAAACACTTCGTATTGTTTTGCTACTTCAAACATAGCAGCCATGCTGCTATGCGCTGCTCATAATATTAACCTTCATAGCATTGAGGCTGAATTACATACTCAGCTTCATCTCTGCCTCTCACAGCTATAAAAAGTTATTACCCTGCTTTTGAAGATGCTGTACACATCACAGAAACAGAAAGGATGCAGTTCACCCTCTTATTCTGGCTATTTGTCAGATGCATGCTGTCATCTTCTCTTTATGATTATGGTATGATAGGTTGTTGCAAGATTTTTCTAACATGTTCTGAATGCAGCAAGAGGAAAGACTTTTCCTGACAACCTGTAGAAGGCTGCTGCAGGGCAAGGGGCTTATATCAGCATGGTTCTTGCTTTCTGACTCCCTTGACTCCCACGCCTGTGCTGCATTATAGTAAAGAGGAAAACAAAACACTGTTTTACCTAGAACCAAAGGTAGATCTTAGTGATGTGCCCCCCAAGCAACGAGAAAGAGCCAAATATCCTTGATAGCTAAAAGTAGGTGGTTTTGATGACTGTCACTATTTGGGTATCCTTATAATGTCCAGAGAGTCAGAGTGCCACAAACAGGGTGTATTCCAGGGCAGAACGTAAAGTTAAGGTGGCACACGTGGTCTGCATAACTCATCTTCCAGTTTTGGATCTACACAGTAACACAACAACAGCAGAAATAAGAAGATAGAAAATTCTGCCAGGCCCATGTATCTGTCTCCCCAATATTACTCAGTATTTCTCTCTGCAGTGTGTTCCCCACCATCTTGCCAGTCTCTTTTGTGAATAGGAGACAAGTGGATATAAAAATACAATCATGAGGTGAGTGCTCACAGTGGTGCGTTACATGGGCTTTCCACAGTGCTCTGCAACCAGGAGCTCATTCATAGCAGAACTGGGACCTGAACTGTGGGAACACACTGAAAGGCTCAGCCAAGATGTGGCTGGGCTCAGCTTTTTTCCTGCATACCCATTTAATTATCAGAAGAATTTTACTTTTTAAACATTAAACAGTTTATTTAACTATTAAACAGGAAAGCTTAAAGTATAAACCACTTATAAATCAGGTCGGAAACTAGAATTTCAACCTCCTACAGGCAGCCCTCATACTCTTGGTGTCAAAGCGGATGTCCCTGCTCCGCCAGACAATCACTACTGGCAAGAGGCACAAACAAGGCCATTTGAATGAAAAATGTGATTTTCAGATTCAGCCTATGGGTTATTCAGGCAGTGAAACTGCAGCATCTTTCAGAGCTCTCACAGCAAAACAAGAGTAACTTCCCCATATGCCCCCAGTCTGCATTGATGTACAGCCACGCAGAAACTGTTTACCAGTGTTTCCAACAGTACAGCTACTTTCATTTACATTTTGTGTTCAGTCCTGGCAAGCTCTCTCACTGGTGAAGTTCAATGATAATGCCAATGCACAAACAAAGAAGTAAACACTCGTGAGCCACGTTGGCTTCTGTTAGATTTGCAATCAACAGTGAAAGAATCCAGAGTTTGTCTAATGGCATAGAACCAATCCTGCTAGAAAAGGGAATGTCACTTCAAAGCTGGTGGAGAAGCAGCGTGAACAACTAGGAAGAAATTAAAATCTACAATGAACTTCTGACAGTAGCCATAGGACCAGTCTGTCTCGTGGTACCAGAGTTATGTAGCTAATTCCAGAATTAACAGATGCAGCTCTTAATAGTCTTCACTGGCCTGAGCACAGTACTTAACAGTGTTGCCTTAAAGGCAAGACAATTTCAAGAGCTGTGATTCAAGTCCCCAGTCTTCTCCAGACTAACACACAGTAAATGTCTACACACCTTATAATTTCCCATCTGTAACACAAATACTACTGTCTCTTCCCTCTCCTCTTTTCCAGTCCTGTGTATTTCAACAGTGGTACGTTCAGCCCCTTGCTGAGCAGGAACACCAGCATTTAACATGCTATTTAACTTTGGTTGAGGTCCTTCAGAAACTCTCATAGTATCAAAGTGAATGAGACATTAAAGGTCTATTCCAGCTTCTCCCCCTGAGCATACTGATGACCTCTCCTTCAGTTTTCCCTCCTGTCAAACAACAATAGGCTATAATGAAAATCAAAATCACTGTCTAAATATGCTCTTTCCCCATACCTTGAACCATTTAACCAAAGAGGTCAGCTGTTTTTCAAAACTACAAAAAGCGCATCGTTTAAATAAAACTGCAATACTGCAATTTTTCTTTCCACAAAGTAAAACAAAATTCATTTATAAACACAATAAAAACATGTTTTGACAATTCAACCGACATCTTCACTGCCCTTACTGAATGGGGCAAGTTTCCTCAAAGCAGCACCACCTCTGCATTACTTGATAATGTCTCAATCAAACGGTCATCAGACAGGTATTGCCCTGAAGGTAAACAGTCAAGCAGTATGGAAATGAAAAGGATAGAAGCATGTGCTGTGTCTCCACCAATTCCTACATGCAGTGATGCAGACAGCAGTACTTCATTTATATCAACAGCACGGCTGACCGTAAGTCACCCCTTTTGGGGCTTCACTTATGCCCAGGTACTCAGTATGAGACTGCTTCTCTCCATCCCACGCAGACCGCATAGTTTGTCCAATATCAAATTAGCAAACCAGCTGATGAAGTGTGATCAGAAAGAGTTAGGCAAGCCACTATATCCACACAGATTTTAACTAGGAGCACAGAGGAGCCTGTGACATTTGACCACGCAAGACAAAGAGCTAAAGTCTTCCTATAGACTCTACCTTCTAGCAGAGAGTGTGCACTGAATGAGAACAAACCAACTCAGTATGTAGCTCACCACTCCGTGCCAATACTAAGAGACCTTAAAATATATTTCCAGCACTTTAAAAGCTGTTACCTTCATGTTTTCCGCATCTGGTGCTGCTATGCTCTGGCAGCTAATGCTTCTAAAGGTCAGATCTTTACATGCTAAGATAAGGAAAATCAACTTCAGTCCCCAAAGATGGAATTGCTACGCACCGGGGTTATCCTATGACACTGAAACAACACAGTAGGAAAAAGGTTCAGCACACACCCTTGTACTGCAGCAATGCTGATATGGTTTACCTGATTCCGAGTTCTCTGAAGAACCGAAAGTGAGTATAAGGAAGGGGAAGACACAGGGAAGTCTTGAAATCTTCTTTCCATTTACTCCAGATAAAATATTTAAGGATCACTACTGGGAAGTCTTACTGTTCTGTATATATTTGAGATGACAGCAGGTCTTGCTTGCCCACACATTTGAAGTTGACAAGATCAATGGGAATTATCAGTTTTATGAATCCAAAATACTTAGATTTGACCTTGCTGAAGGTAACTGAACTCATGCAGACGGATTTCACAGAAGAGGAGATGCAGGTGTGTATACTTGACAAATATGGAGCTAGATTTCAATGGGAGGCTCAGGAGGATACATGCCACTTTACTCCAACACCCTCATTCTTTCCTGCTTCTGGTCCTATGCAATGATTTGGTTTAGCAAAGATTTCCATCTGGAGATACTAGAGGCACAGCACACACAAATTATAAATGGTTTTAAATGGTTTTAACCAATAACAGTTATGAGAAACTCTCCCTAGTGGTGGGCAATCACAGGTCTACCACCCTGAAGTGAATTTTGCTCTCTATAAATTAGGATGGGGTTGTTTATCTGTTTTTTAACCTCTGTAGAAAGCACTGGTCCCAAAGATAAGTGCAAGTAGAATCTGCCAAATCACTATTTTGGGCTTATTTGTCATTCTTTGACATCTAAAAGCCTTCTAATACACTGTGAGGGATGGTGCATGTGTTAAAAAAACCCAACAAACAAAACAAAAAAAACCCCACACACAAATATTCATGGTATTAAATTTGTTAAACTTTCAAGCACCCAGAAAACCAGGGAAGTGAACCCCAGCACAAACTGAAAGTGAAGCCCAGCCTTTGGTACTCTCACTATAATATATGTACTCAGAAAAGAGCTACTGCTTATCCAAACCACTTTGCAGTGTGCAAAATAATTACCTACAGCCAACCCTTTGGCTGCTGCCATTCCACTGGCCCCACCTGTAGAAAACCTCTGAGAGAAAAAAAAAAAGAAAAAAGCACAGAGCACTGCACTCTCTGCAGTGCTGCTGCAGACCATAGGCAATGGGAATGTCTTTGCTCAGACAGGGGATGCTTGAAGACTCTCTGTAACTCTTCATGCATTTTAGTTTTGAAGAGTCCAGCCCACTTCAGATATTCTTCCACTGAAGCAGATCGAGTACTGCATAGAAAAGCAGGTTAGATTTTCTAGTTAGGTTCAAATGGGCACCACTTCTTCAGAGGCAGACAGAAGCAAGTAAATTTATATTCTTACAAAAACTTACTTCAGCAATAATAGAAGCAACTGCATCTAGAAGCCTGCTTTTGCACTGCTTGTAACCCAGACCTATGTTGTAAATGGAAAAATACGCAATGAAAGTCCAAGTTTAATTTACTCAGCCATTTTAATTTATGAGGCTGACCATAAAGTGTAAAAACCTAACAAATGGCTGTCAAAGTCTCGTAAGAAGTTAGAGGTTTAAGTTGCATGAGTTCAGATAAGCTAAGATGACTAAGACTAGATACAAAATATTTTCTAATACATTAGGCCGTAACCTTCCTTGGTGTAAGTTAACATAACTCCACTGATTTCAGTGAGACTTAGCAATGTTTTGATTTTCCCATATAAAAATAAACAATACTTCCAGCATCATTGGACACTCACATCTAATCAAACAACGGAACTTAAGCTCTCGCATGAAGTTACTGTCAACCTGTCTGCTGTCATTTTGCAGTCTAGATTAAAGAAAGCTTTCACTTTGTCTCCTTCCAGGTATGACCATGAATCCCCACTGAATGCAACAGGATGGCATCAGAGCAACAATGACAAAAATCTGGTGGCTGTGCACCTGCTTGCTCCAATTGCTTCCAATCATCCTGAAGGAGCTCTGCATTTCTAGGAAGCAATTATTCCAGAGAATAACAATGATTGTCACATATCTGCTAAGTAATCAAGGGCCTAGCCCAAGGAACCATCAAATCTCTATCGCATCTTAACTTCAAGTTCTGAAAAGAGGGAGGATAGTCACTTTTGGACGGGGGGAAGGCTGGACAGAGAAAGGGGAGGCCAGGGCAGAGACAATATCCATAAATGCAAACATGATGAAGGCAGAAAATTGTATCATTCTTCTGACTACTACAGCCTATGTTGTTTCTAGAGTTGATACCGTGAATTGCAATGAAGCTGGTGGATACACTGCACCTATCAACATCTGGATGGGGTATTCTTATCAGACAACCAAGTAAATACTAGCACTGGGTCACCATCATGGAGAGCGCCGTGTCCAAAAAAAAAAAAAAAGCTATCACTTCTAGTAACATTATTAAATGTCTCAATCTATTGTTGACATGTCTAGTGTAAGATCAGGACATAATTGTTACTAAGATAGAGAAAGAGAGAGATGACTGCTGCTCATAAAGATACAAGGTGAAGATTGACCTGTACTAGCAACATCATAGTTAACTTGAAACTCCTGCTTTGTTTTCCTTTTTTCCCCCAAAAGGATAGAGATTGTATTGTTAAAACAGCTAGAAGTACATTAAATGTGCAGGCTGTGGAAAATGTACCAATTCTTGAACAACACAAAAATGGAAGAAAAACTTGCTATTTATCATGACTGTTAGTTTATAGGGAGGGAGTGGACAGGTAAAGAACAACAAAAATCTATTTCCTGTCTAATTTACTGACTAATTTGAAGAAGAAAAATAGAATGAGGGAAGAATAGAGAGACAAAAAAAGACACAAAGAGCAGGAAACAAGACGTCTAACAAAATTCAGGGTCCTTTCCAAAACCTTCAAACTGAGAGTAGGTTGAAACCAATCATGTCCATTGCCCGAGCAGGTAACTGCCATAGTTGCAGGCAGAGGTAAGGTGACCACAAAGGCAAGACCACTTAGCAGTCTGGGTGCTAAATGACTGGTAAACAAGACAGTGGTTTTCTATGATGTGGCTTATTCTGAGAAAAAGCTCCAGGATGTCCCCTTCTTGATATTTTTCAGTTACAACTCTAGTGTTATTAGTCAGTCGCTGTAACAGTAGTTAATGTACCTCTAAAGCCACAAATCTAACAAACATTAAGAGCACTGAGTTTTGTTAAACTCAAAAGCAAGCTCTGTGCTTTCCTTTTTCCTATGCCCGTGACCCTCTGTGCACACAGCAGAACCATCGCAGCTCTGCTTTTTGGCATGTCGCACAACACAGCTTCTGCACAGCTGGACTTTGTTCTAGGCCGCCTCTCCTCAGGGAAGTGCGCAGCAGGGCAGGAAACATTCCTCACTCCACGGTTACCTTGCTTTAATTCTGCATAAAAGACAGAGAGGCCCCAGGCTCTACTACAGGCCATATGCTGCAGCAATGACAGAAGAGTAGCTGCATAGCCTCTTGGTGCCAAATCACTGTTAGTTAAGACAGAATTCCAGACCCTCCTAGATGCCACGACTGCAGCTTATTTACTTGGCTTTGGATGCATAGATGTGAGCTGCATATGGTCCCTACGGCCACTAACTGAGCTAGGAACAGAAATCAGCTTTAAGAAATAGGTAAACATTGGAGGCAGACAACACTAGAAGGAAAGCAGCACAAAGCAAGGCCATTCAGATAGCGCATATAGCTTTTAAAATCAGTTGGACCAGCAAAGCTGTGCTCCAGAAGAGCCCTAAGCAGTGGCGCTGTGTCAGAGGTCATGATGCTTCGAACAGGCTAAAAAGAGAAAAAAAGACTAGAAGAGAGATGAAGAAAAAATCTCTTAAGAACTTTTTTTTCCTCCCTAAAAGATGACAAAAACCAATTCCGCATACTTTGGCACCACCACTTCTTGGAAGAACAGATTAATTCTGATAGAAAACAAGCAGCTCCACACATCCACAGATCAGCACTAGCATACATAAGTATTATCTTTTAGGTTTTGTGAACGGCCTGTGGTTCTCTCACCAAACTCCGACAGTCAGTACCAGCTGGTCATTTCAACAGAAAGACCAATGGTTCACACACATTGAATTAACTTTCCCTGGAAAACTGGTCTTTCTAACAAAAAACAAGGCAGCAATTAGGTTAACTCTTGAAAATTACATCATAGCATTTTATGTTATATTTCGTGGTTAAAGTCCCCCATTCCCACTAATGCAGAACTGATCAAATTGATCATCATAGCTGTAATGGGAAGGAGCTGCTAGCAGGATGCTTCTGCAAAGTACCCTCCCCTGTACACAGACACTACCAGTTTCATGATTAGAAGGCAAAATTGTTAAGAGCAAAATAAGTTACAGAATGAAGGCTTTCAGCTTAACATTTGGCCAGGCTGAAGACCCCAGTGTATTTACACTTCAGGTGACACTACGTAGATGAAAATAACTGTGCCATGACATAGTCCACTCTAGATGAGACAACAGGTTTTGGGCAAGTAGTTCATCTGCTGACACGTGCAGTTACAGACAGACTGAAATTCCCAGGAAAAAATCATATCTCAATTAAGGAATTTTTGTCCAAAACAAAAGACAGTTTCATCTGAAAATGTCAGAAGTAGTTCAGCTTCTAAAACAAAAGATGGGTTATTTTTATTCCAAAACTACATCTAAATACTGGCTTTGCTATATCAAATTCTTAAAAATTGAAGAAGTATGTTCTCTGTAACAGAAACCATTTGCACAAACCTAGCTTGTGTATTATCATTGCTGATGGAATCTTGAGTGTTGTCTTAAAGCATCACACACGAATCGCTCTACACGTCAGAACAAATTAGAGAGCTTTGTCTGCCTCCCTGAGTGACTTTCATCCCTAATGTTCTCATTTCTCCCTTGTAGATCAAGTGGTAGAACTGGGTTTATTTAGCCCTAGATAAAGCACAGTCCTCCAGGCTAACAGACTTGCAGTTTACACTATAATTTAAAACAACTTTACACACCTACGTTAAAGAACAAACCAATCAACTACTTACTGTTCTTCTTGTACATCAAGATTTCGAAGGAGTTCATCTCATAGTTCTCAAATGTTTGCCGGACCTTGTCAATTGTATCTTTGTCTGTCAGCTCTCCATACATAAAACTGCAAATAAAGCAAGAAATTCAAGTCAGATACTAGACAAAGACACAAAACAATTTGTTTACAGTGTGAAAAGGACCTATTTGGAAATAGCCCTTCTTTGATTTTGTTTCACCTGGAAAGCATATTTGACAGATGCAGCCCCAGGAGATAAAAGACAAAACTGGAATAAACAGATTACTTTTCTCCTCAAGCAACAAACACAACACTACAAGCTATTTAACAGAAAATAAATCTGTTCTCAAATACCTGCAGGTGCTGCTTTTTTGCATAACTTCTGCTCTGTGATATCCTGATAGCTTGCAAAATCCATCATTGCTGTAGACAATGGGCCAATCCACTATCTGGGCATTACCCAAGACAAAATTAGTATCTGTTTGAAAGAAGACATCAGTTAGACACTAGACAAGGCTATGGTTGCATTGAAGGAAATACTTATTTCAGGACCCAATCCTGATTGCTTCAGTCCCTTGCAGTTTTTCCCAGATACTATTCCCACTGCAGTCAACAGGATTATTCCTAGTTTTAATTTTAAGTAAATTCTTATTTTAAAAAAATATTAATTACTTGTGCAAAGCTTAAGAGGATGGTTTTATGTAAGTGAAACACATGATGGTTAAGCAGGTAAAATTCATCCCTTGACTGAGGACAGATTCACCAAACTGTTTCCCTCTATGCCACAGGCACTGATCCACCATGACACTCAGTTTGAATGTGAAGCCTCTTACACACGGCCAAAACAGCACGTGACCAATACTTCTCCCCTCTGAATGTAGACACAGTGGCTCCTCTCAATACAGCCTTCACTGCTGGCCACACAAGCTCAAATACTTCTTGTGTGACGTGTACGGCACAGTGCTCCAAACTAGACACCAGACAACTAGGGTTAGTACTTACACCAGTAGAAAGAACTTTCTTTGCTGTACAAGCCAGAAGGAGTTTCAATGAGTAAGAAAAAAAACTGAGCAGGATTCATGCCTCCATTCTCACTGGATCTGTGCGTGCTACTGGTTTTTATGACTGATACCTCATTCACATTATGAACATACCCAATGCTGGGCCCAAACCTTGCTTTTCTCTGCTGCTTTGGCTCTTGTGCAGTCAACTAATTACACCTGTGCCAAGACAGACAGCAGTGCTGCTGCTTGGGCACTGGCAGGCAGGCAGAGATGGTGGGTGGCTCCTTTCACAACTGCAAAGATCCCCTGGCTTTTGAAAGAAAGGCTAGGCAGCCACATGAGATTAAGAGGCATCCATATTTAAGGGGAGCCTTTAAGGGAGTCCACTACACTGCCTACTTTTCTGGATCTACCCCCAACTGTTCAAACATACACAGCCATCATTAATGTTTCCTGCAACCAAGAGACACAAACAAGACATTTTACCTATTAATTGCAAAGAGTTCTGTTTATTTTAACTTTCCCTTTCAAAATCTTTTGTCTCATTGCAAACTTCAACTGGGTTTAAATAAAACATTCCTGTAGCTATCTAAATCCATTGCCCAATCCCACGAGCATGATTAAGTGTATCTTTATACACTCTTTAGAATGAAATACACCAGTAGTACAACTTCAGGACATTAACTGCTTTGTTTCTCACAGCCTCTTTTAAACACCGTGGTTTTTGCTTGGTTGAAGCATTTTGTTCCAAAAACAATACATGTCATTTACCCCTTCCTATGAATAAGTAAGCCAAGTCATTTCTCATTGCTAAAGCAAGTACTTTTGAGTGTCTATTATAAACACTGTGTTAGGATATTTTTAAATTTTCATCAAAAAAAATGACAAAAGATATGCCAATACAAACGTTAGGCCAGGTCCTGCCCTGATCTGAATGGTGTTATTTCATGCATACATTCCTTCTCACCATCTCCCCTTCTCAAAAGGTAACTTACCCTTCTCTCCACTTCCTCAAGAGCTCCTTGAAGAGCTTCTATTAACTTAAGCAGTGACATTCCTTTCACACTTAAACCTCAACATTGTCTTTGGATAAATAATCTCTTTTTTTAATTAAAAGCTATATAGGGCACTTTTCTGATGACCATTACTGTGCTAATCCTACTTTTATCTAGCCTTGCAGTGCTTCTGTGAAGTAGGACAGTGCTCTTATCCCCTTTTTACAGGTAAAAACAAAGCACTAAGTCCACAAGGGGATTTAAGTACCAAAAGGCAAGACAGCTACAGCCTAGCCCCTAGATGCCCAGCTCTCAAAGACTTGGGAGCTGGAAGCTCCATGCATAGTGTTGGTGAGACAGAACTGAAAAACATTAGCACAGCAAATAGAAACCTGCCCAAGTTAAACTATAGAAAACAATGAAAAAGGGGGATATTTTAAGGGGGTTTTTTTCCTTTCCTATATTATTTATGATCTAATATTTTGGTGAGACAGAACTGAAAAACATTAGCACAGCAAATAGAAACCTGCCCAAGTTAAACTATAGAAAACAATGAAAAAGGGGGATATTTTAAGGGGGTTTTTTTCCTTTCCTATATTATTTATGATACCTAATATTTTAACATAAGCCCAGTTCTCACAGACAATACCCAAGATTCTTTGCCATTATTGCAGGAGCTAAAGAATCACATTCCCACTTGCTTACCTTTTGGCCCAATGAAGCCTGATTTTTTTGGAATGGCAGTTTCCAAAGGATGCTTAGAGAACATGCAAATATTTCCCTCCCCCCTTACAGCCTCGCAGTCTGGGTGTTCTCCTACGAGATGTGGGGCTACCTAAGGGCAGTGAAAGCTCAGCCTTCATTTCAACTCCTGATTAACCATTCTAATTATCAAGCTACCGAAGAGAACAGATGCTAACATCCTCACCATATGAGTTTTTAAGTCAGTGTGACTTGGCTGTTGTATTTTATGCATCCCTATTAGGCAATCCTGTTAGTCTACATTGGGTGAGCCTCTCTGGGAGGTGGAGGTAGCATGCTTCATCAGAGAGTCCAGGTTGGGTTTAGTTGTGAGTTACAACCAAGCTGAGTGATCTTTGTGTACATACAAAGCTTTAAAGGCAAAAACTTGGGTGCCTATCAATTCAAAGAGCAAGCCAGAGGTTTTGATGATCCCACTGTTTTACAAGTGTGCCTCACTTCTAGCTAGTTCCCACTTCATGCATCTTCATCCTTCTTTGATCCAGGCTTTACATAGCTTACAAACACACAGGAAGTAAATACTGAAGTTGGACCCATTCTCTTGAGTCAACACCACACCCCTGACTCATCTTTAGGCTTGCTCCTCCAGCTCCATTGCCACACTTTTTTAGTGCTTGTCCTGGGGTGATCCCTAGATCCAAAAAATGCCCTGCATGGACCAGTGCTTGGGAACTCCCCATGTAGCTGAAAGCCTGCAGAGAAGCCGTTGGCCCCTGTGAGCACAGCAGCCAGGCAGCCGAGAGAGGCTGTAGTGTAGCACCATCCAAACTGCCAGGCCAGGAAAGAGGTTTCCAACCCACCACTCTCTGCCAGCTTTCCTTGGGAGGTTACCAGGCTCAGGATGATCGGTTCCTTTGTTTCTGATTTTGTTGCAAAGGGAGAGACGATCTGCATTGGTGGTTTCCAAACTTCCTGTACCCACTTTTTTTTTTTTTTAAACTTGCTGTGGCCTAACAGCCCACAGAGTGGGAGCACCAGCATCTGCAAAGAAAGGGTCTTGGAGACAAATAGGAATTTCTTTCCAGTTACTCACTCCTCTTCCCAGATCTCTTTAAAGACAAAACAATGACACAACGGCAGTTCTGTGCCTACATGGAGAACACAGAATGCAACACCTGCATTTCTCCAGAAGGAGTGTCTCCAACAACAGTGTTTTGCCTGTGCAAACACTGGCAAGACACAGCATAAAATAAGGACTCCCACTTATAACTCCCCTGCATAGTTTATTCTGACAGATAACCCGGAGGTAGAAGGGCTGTTCTCATTGCTATCATTTACATTCAATTGCATTGACGTCCCTGACAACGTGCTGCTTGGAGACAGCTCATAATCTGTTAAACAATTGTTCCTAACATAAGAAAAATATTAAATAACATCCACTGAGGCAAATATTGCCTCTCCATCTGCAGGGACACAGGGTCCCAGAGGCCAGGAAACAGCTGTGGCTTTGTTGCACAACAAGCACGAGGGATGTTCTAGTGAACTCTTTGAGCATCACAGGGCAAAGCCTCTTGGGGACTCACAAGTGGGTCAACAAGGCCAGGAAAGCAGTTGGTCAGAGGAAGACCATGAAGAAATCCACTGCTAAATTATCTTCAAAGACAGGGGGTAAAATGTACATGTGGTAGCTGCAGTACTGAAACTATTCAGTGACTTGAGGCACCTCTTTGAAAGGACTCAAAGGACTCCCTTACCAGGAAATCAATTTCTATCACAATGTCATTCGCGTTAGTAGTATTGCCTGGCCCAAGGAGAAGCTGTAAGCATCACTGGCCCTTCTTATCAGCTCCAAGAAGAACTGAGCTAGGGACTGGAGAGGGCGGGCTCATATAAAAGAAGACCTGGGGTTCTGGCTTGTGCTGCATTTAGCACAGTCTGAGCAAGACCACTGGGAGGCATAGAAATATGTAGAAGCGCAGCACAGAGCACATCATGCTGCAGAAACACAGGTAAGAACTGTGGCAACCCAAAGGCAGCACAGTCACTTGCATGAGTAGGGCGGGCTTCTGTGATGAGGGTCTGCCGCACTGGTTACTTTGTGAAGGGCCTCACTTCGTATTTTCTAGCCTGCATTTTCCACAAGTCAGTTCTGTTTACTGCAGTATATCCACATGTCAGCCTTTACACACTCAAATGTCAGACCCATTTTGGATTATCACTTTAAACTAGACACAGCTGCTTTAAAGCAACAAGCAAAACATTTTAACTACTTCCAAAAATGTAAGAATGGATTTTGATCAGTCACTGAAGCCAGTACTTTCCCCCACTCACAAAATACACCATCAAAGAAGCAAGCAAATACACCACCAGCGACAGCAAGTCTCTAGAACACCCAGCTTCACCAAAACTACCTTATCTACTGAATCTAAACAAAGGTGCTTTGTTTAACCAAAACTGTCCATCAGCTCAAACCTCCAAAATGCCTGAGGACAACAAGCACCTCACAGACATGTATCTGGTCAGGACTAGCTGACTGAGGAGAGGTCACCCCCTTGCAAAGAGCATGGAGCAAGTTACAGAAATGCTTCCTCCCTACCTTTCCCCTGCACTGCTGCACATTCGCACCCATAGCATCCCAGCCTCTCCTGTAAGGTGGACCTTGCTAAGCTGAGCCCTCCACCTCTTTCCAGAGGCCAGCACACCAGTTCTGCCTTCCCTGTCCCTTCAGTGACACGAGCCCTCTTCCAGGACAGACTGGTCAGAGACCAGCAGCCAGACATATTCTCACAATGCTGCCCAACACGTTCCCACATTGCTGCCTGCACAGAGGAAGCACACAGAGGCGACCAAGAGGAAACCTCTGCTCAGTGAGTTGTAGCGCAGACCTCGGTAACAACAGAGGCTGGTGCCCACTGTGCTTTCAGATATGTATGCAGGTCTGTCAAAGCCCCCCACAAGTGTGCTCAGGTTGGTGCAGTGCACAGATGTAATTTAAATATATTAATATCTTTTCCCACAGTCATCACACAAATACAAAACTCAGAAGATTTGCTCCTAATTTATTCCCCTCTCAGTGAAAGAAGAATCAGGCTCACCGTAGTGGGAAGACCTGCTCCTCACCAAACATGCTAACTCTCCCATCAGTCTCCAACAGAACAGAAATTGCCCTCCTCATTCCAGACCACAGCCTTCATCACGTTGGGTGAGGACATAACCCTGGTTATAGAGACCAGCGTGTCTTTTTTTATCATGTCTCAAACTCCTCCCATGGATCCTCAGCGGAGCAAAGCTAGACCTCTAGCATTACAAAGCACAAACCACTACTACAGCAGAACTAAACAAACTGCTTAGTAAACAGGTTTCTTACCCCACCCATGGTCACTGGGGATAGGGGTGGGGGATACAGCCTCCTTAGCTACTGTTCCGTTAGCTGGGCAAAAAGCAGCATAGGTGCTATGTCACAGCCAGCATAAGAAATGTGCAGTAGGCAAAAATCATGTGCAACTGTCATATGATTAAAGACTGTACCATAGAGCTTAAGTACAAGGGACAGATGAGTTTCTAAACAGTTCTGGTTCTTACAAACTGGTGACTGCATCACAAGTAGCATCATTTGGATATGGAGAAAAAAGAGATGGTTTCATTTTTGGTAAGAAACACAATGCATGGAAATAGAACATTGTTTATAAGTAGGCCTGTCAAAATTGCTACAGTCACACAGCTCATATCGTGCTTTTGCTTTAACAATTTGCAAAGGATAGGTATGTATGAATTTTTGCTCATGTTTAGTCTTAGCTTTGAAATAAGTAAAACAGAAGCATTTAGTCACACTGATTAGTTACATTGTTCAAATGTAACTTCTGAGATCAAAATACGGCCCTAAATCAGTACAAATAAGTCAAACAATTTCAAGCGCCTGTTCAATCCTTCCTTTGCATACATGGGATTCAAGGCTCACACTTCAGGGAGGAAAGACACAGGAACCAACCAAATTTTCATCTTAACAGAAGTGCTGTAACTGTATTCAACGCAAGTACAGAGCTGCTCAAAGGACCGAAAGACTAATCACATGGTAGAAGAAAAGTAATAAGACAAAATTCTGCTCTTCCACCCACATTCTCCTGTAGAAGTCAATGGTGTTACATGGATACACACATCCACTCAGTATCTCCTTGTATTCATTCCTAGCGTGGGAGTGCGTCAATGTTTAAATATCCCATTGAACAACTTGATCTCTCTATAGAATAATGATCTCTATAGAATAATGATATAGTGACCTCAAAATTGTACATCCTTAATATCAAGACCAAATTATTTTAAGCTGCAGCCTCACTCTAATACAAAACAACATTATAAAACCCTATAGATAGGTTCATTTTGGCTTACATGTTTTATAGAAGTTTTACATAACTATTTATTTTACAGAAACAAAAATGGATTTAAAAGCTCCTTGGCTGCTACAGCATGAACACAATCCACTAAATGCAGGCATTTCATGCTTTATTCAAACATGACTTACACTGTCATGTGTACTCCAGAGCATAGTGTAAGTACAGGCTGAAAAGAATTATTAAAAAATTTATTTCGTCATACTTACCACAAATAACAAAAGAGACACTAACTAAAACAACAACTTCAAGTGACTCAGTTTGAATCATTACAGAAAATGAATGCTAATTTCAGCCAGCAGTATAGACAAAAACTACTAGTTCCATCGCAACATGTTATTTTGCATTGTTATAGCAAATATTTCAAGGAGGCCTCTACCATAAGAAAAGTTTAAATTGAAAAGAATACATCCTTCCAACACTAGTAGCTGTAAAATCTTCATAATTATCTGTATTTGTTAAAAATAAAACAAATTAGTGCAGAATAATGGAACAAGAATAGCTGAAATTGAAAGTGCACAGAAGCTGTCGTATGTATTTTATGCATAGCATCATTCTTCGCCTGTCCCTGAAGTACTGTCCATACCGAGAAATTAAGGGGGGGAAAGACATTAGACAAATGTGACGTTAGCATGAGATAATCTTCAGAAATTAGAAAGTTCATCAGTTGTAAGAGTCATACATTGTACCATTCTTAATAAAGGACAAAAATACTGTTTAGCAGTGAGACTTCACCATTTAACTGGTCAGGGGTTCTTTTCCCCCCATCTGATCTTAAAAGAGATCCAGGAAAAAGCATGTTTTAGTTGCATCTATTATACGGGTCTTCCATCAGTTTAAAGAAGCCATTTGATTTACTGATTATAGCTACAGCCATCAAAAACCTTAAAAGCACTCCCTGCTCACTTTTAGCTATATGAGTTACAAAAATGCATTAACAAATTCTCCAATGAATGGGTTTCATTAAGATTTGTTTTATGATCTTGTTCTAGGATTTAATGCAGAAATGGATTGATATGTTGAATTATCACAGTAGAACTTCTTGAGCTTTCAGAACATTAATTTTAAAACACATTATCTATCATCTCTGTGTTGTACTTTTTTTTCTTACTATCTATAAAAGTAATTTTAAGGAAATCAGGTCGTACATTTCTAAATGCATAAAGACACACACACAAAACTAGAAGCTTCTGGCCTAGTAAAAGCCAGCAAAAAAACATTTTATATTCAACTCAAGTGATACTGAGGAAAAAAAAACTGTCAATAGTGAATAGATATTTCGATGTACTGACCAATTGTATGAAAATCATGGATGAAAATAAAAGCATCTCCACAGTTGTTAACTTAGAAAAGAAGGAAGAGCAGGAAGAAACAAAACCCTTCCCTTTGTTTCATTCTCAGTTTGGGAAAACGTCCTTAACACGGAACCTACAAGTTGTCCCCTTGTGGTTTTTGAAGGTCTGCTGCTTTGATGGTTAAATGTCTTGTTTTAATCACTGCCAACAGACAGATCTACACTCGTGGACTTTATTCAGCCAAAAGTGATTTTACAGGAAATCTTGAATAAACTGGGTCTTGCAGGATTAGATACAAAAGGGTACAGACTCAGGTTCAACCACTGGATGCCAGATTTGTAGAGGATAACATTCACTTTGCCTTGCACAGGGCAAGCCATAGTAACTGCAAGAGAAACAAAATCTTCAGCTAAAGGCACTCCATACATATAGCACCATCTTATTACTGATCCAGCAGTTTTCCATGCACTTTCTGCAAGGTGTGACTCTGGCAAAGAGCCTTCCAAGAGGCTCTTGGAAGAGAAGCATTCCCAGGCCAGACCCCTCTAATCCATTACATTGGTTTTTTTATGCTGAAATTAACCCACTGAAGTCCGGAAGGTGGATGAGACTTTAAACTGGCAGCATGCAGCAGAAAACCTCCTGCATATCTGCTACAGACTTCCAAGTCATCCCATTTGGGAGCTTTAAGAACTAGGATAGCTTAACCCAGACATTGCACCTCATAAGGTATACTTCAATATTGCTCTTCCCTGTGCACAGTTAACTTTGTCCTTTTCAGTACTTTCATGTCTAAAACAGCCACTAAAATGCATTTCCTACTCAATACAACCTCACTAGATCACACTAGGATGTAATTTACCTGCAGCACAAGGCTTCTGAGCTGGTCCTCTGCAAATAATGAATTTCACCCAGTGTTCCTTGAAGAGTCATTGAAAATTATGGAAATTTACGAACTGTCAGGAAACTAAACATATTCTATCAAAAGGAAACAGAAAAGTATACTCCACCCCAAAAAAGTGCTTGCTGATTTCAACAAAAGCAGCCCTGTTCTCAGTACGAAAATACTTTCTTGATGACTGATGCTATTTACCGGAAGTTTTGCAGTAGCACGAGGTACCCCAGTGATGCCCAGGACCAGACTACCCTTGGCACATCACATACGGAAGAGTGATGCAGAGCTTGTCGTGTTCATACATGTGTTCCCTACCAACATAACAGCTCCGCAGTCTGAAAGCGATCAGACCCACAACACTTAAGATAGTAAACCCTACCTTTGGGGGAGCATGCCTATACTGCTTCTGGACCCAAATCGCTTTAGCTGCACCCAGGTCTGCATCTCCATACCATGCTGCTCGCTGCTTCAGGTTTTGAAGGGAAGGCAGGCAGGGCCAGGTTGCAGCAGACACAGCACTGTCAGGTTAAGGATCCTTTGCAAACATTTTGTTTAAATGAACATTTTATTCAAGTGCAAAAGTATGAAAATAAAACTCAGTTTAGTTCTTCATCCTCTGTTAGTTTCCTTCGCATTTCTCTCTGGTTGAACAGAAAAACAGGTTTTTCAGTTTCAGAGCTGTTTATAATAAAGTTAATTTCCCTCCTAGGTCTCAGGCAATGGTACAAGGTTAGCATGCCCAGGTTGCAGAATGTTTATTGTACTGGGACTTTATAGTCTCCCATGGAAGTAATGCCATAAATCATGGAAATGTCTGTTATTCTCAGATTTGTGTCTGAAGGTGCTTTTTCTTTCCCTCTACAGGGAACTCGCTGCATTCTCCATCAAAGGGTGCAGGTTTGCTTCCATACCTGACGTCTTCTTAGGGTGTTCCCATGGGATTTAGTGAAAGCAAGACTAAATTCACACAAGCCTTATGCCCTCTAACCTCCCCTTATTCCAACCTCCTCGTTTTATCAATAAATCAGAAAAGCATCTGTGACTTCCACTGAAATTCCAAAGCCATGTAAACACAGGGCTTGCTTTTGCCATCCTTACACATGCACAATTATCATGTACCTCAGTGAGAATTTTGACCAAGGAAGGACTGCAGAATCTATCTGGCATTTATGTAAACTGAAAAGTATTTTTGCCTCCAGTTATTGATAAAGCATTGGAATATCACAAAGAATCAGTATTCTCTATAACATACTGCACCATTTGAATTGGGTGCCTTGGCCATGAACCAAGATTATAACTGTTATTGTTACAGCACTTGTAATACTGTGGGTGTATTACATTACCCGAGAAAAACATTAATATCACATTAGCAGTAACCATCAGGGGCTAGTGATTCTTTACATACTGCACTGTTTTACAGCATGGGCTCATTTTCTGTCCCATTGGGTGTTCTGGTCTTTAAATATTTCAATGCTTCAAACAAATTTTTGTCAACCAAGCACTACATGCAACATTTATTTTTCTAGCTCTACATCGCTAGTATAGAAACACAGCTTTTAAACATTAAATACAAGACAAGCAGGATTATGGTGTCCCTCATTTCAAAGAGGAAAGAACCTTAAGTCTTCTTGTGAGAAGAAATCGGAGGACCAGATGAGGTCCACAGGTCTAGGCAGATGACACTTTATATATTCTTTCCTGTGTGCGCTATCATAAGACCACCCCACCCCAGGATGGGCTAAGAAATTCTCAATTCCTTCTTTACTCCAACATGTGGAGAGGAAATACTGTGCAGCTTCTAACCCTAGCTTAGCTCTTTTGGATGGCATTTAGTGCATGAGAACCTGTCTCATTTGATTTGCAACCTAAGAAGCAGCTCTCATCCCTAATAACTCTAAAGGAGATGATTCAGACCAACAGAGTTTGAGGCGAGTCTTGCTGCAGATGGTGGGATATAAACAAGAACAAAATACTAACCCTAACGGAAAAAACCTGAACTTGCATGCCTATGTACACTGCTATTACCTTTAGCCATTGAATGTGCATCAGCTTACCAGTCCCACATCTAATATGAAAGGCTGTCCAAAGAATTCCTTGTTAAACTACTGGTAAAAAATTGTATAATTAGTGCCGTCCTTAGAGCAATGCTTCCAAAAGAGCCTGCATGCCAATTATTTTGTTATTACCATATGGCCTCTTTCACTGAGTTAACACCCCCTGCCCCAAAATGTAACACGTAGCAAGAATGTGTTTTCCTCAGTTCACCTGTGACTGTGGATGCATGTCATATACAAGTACCTTTAAGTGAAGCATTTATTCAGTATCTATTTCTGTTCAATGACCGAGTTCCTCTCCTTTCAAAGTGAATCCTCCCCAAATTAGGAACACTCCTATATCTGTATCAACTCAGTATCTGTTGGCACTACTTAACTTGCTTGTATGTGCCAGCAAATACAGTTTGACAACAAGCCCAAGGTTTATTTGGCAAATCCCAAATGGCCTGGATAGTTTCATGGTGGGTCACATTACTACCCAATCGAATGAAACCAAGAAGGGGGAGCCAAACCTCAAGCTTTATGGGCCCATTTAAGCACTCATCCTGTGGGCATCCCAAATCATCTCAACAGACAAGTAGGCAGGCCAAGACGAGACAGGCAACAAGGAACCAGCATGTTTCCATACTGCCCCCATGCTGGCCAGCACAGCCCTGCCAGAAGGGGAGAGAACAGAGACTATCCTTGTCTCCTGAATGAGACAGGGGTCAGAAGAGGCTGATGGTCCCACGTTAGAACTGATTCATACAGCATTCATATGTGACGGCATCACATTTACAGCAAAGCTGGACTGGGTCCAGCAAAAACTAGAAGGCGCATTACAGAAGAAATGGGCTTCTAAACCTGAGTCACTTCCCTAAGCTTCTCCTAATATGTCTGAACTGTGCATCACTTCCTACCAAGCTTAATCTAAAAACTTGTATTGATTACAGCCCTCAGGACTTGCTGAGCATTTGGAAATGGGAGTGCTGTCATTTTACCTGTGCTGTCTAGCGCCACGCTCTGTTATGACACCTTCTTAATAATGGGGGAAGAGAGGAAGAAACAGAGCATAGCTTCTGCTGCATGATTCCTCCCATCTCCAAACCTCAACTGATTTATTGCATCAAGGTTTTGGCACTGAAAGTCAAAAGGGAAAACTGTTTTTTAATGAAGAAAATAATCTACAAACTCAAGACCGTTTTGAGAAAAGCCTTAGATAACAGGTGTTGGAAGATCAGAGAAGCAGCCTGAATGTGATGCAATGTAACATTTCATTTTTTAAAAAAAAGAGGGCAAGATTCACTGTAAGAATGGCGAGTATTTTTTCAGGAATGCAGCTTCCAACCCCTTCCCTTCTACAGGAAAGTTGCAGAGAGAAACAACCTATAAAAAGAGCCTCACAATTTTATGTGAAAATATGGTCTTATCAAAGGCTATTTCTCCAATAATATTGCCTAAATGAAAAAAATAAAGAAAAACTGAAAATCATTCTTTGGATAATTTGAGTTTCTAGCTGCTTATCAAGAGGGTTAATTGTCTTTACCTTATCAGAACAAACTGACTATATTTTTAATTAATTAAGTCATCTTGTCTTCAAAAGGAACTTGATCCTGCATATTCTCAATCATACTAGAAGTTCTTAATCCCTTAAGTAACCCCATTGAAGTCAATGGAAGCATTAAAGATGGCAGAACTTAGGTTCATGGCTATAAAAAAATGCACATGCCTAGGTTTAAACAAATACATAAACGTTTGCATGGTCGCAGGCTTACTGAGGGAGCAGCTTTTGGTAAGCCCCTAAGTGAAAGAATCTGGATAACATTAATGCGTATTTGCATGCAATTGTGAAATTCGAGGCATTTTCCACTCCACAGTTTTCCAAGAGAAAGACCTGGTTACAGTGCACTAGGAAAAAAAATTATCTACCCTCAGCCCTCAAAATGGCAAACTCTCTCCTCACTTATGACAAATCTTCCCTTTCAACTCAGGCAGGCAGCCCTCGCCGATCCCCCAGCACCGGGCTTTCCCTTCCCAGAGACCATCTTGAA
>NW_008795317.1:2172599-2183582 GCF_000699145.1 Aptenodytes forsteri | reverse complement strand
CACCGCCACGCCCGGCTGCTGGCGCTTGCCGTTATCGCCCGCGCTCGCGTTTCGCACTTTCCTCTGACGATTTCTTTTAGAAGGCTACCTAGTGTTATGCGGTCAAACCGAGCTCAGTGGAAACAGTTATATTTAAACATAACCTTTGACAGGTCTTAAACTCTTTGAAATATTTAATTTACAACGGTTTTTCATTCAGGGATTAAACGACTTTGTTCTTTCCCTCTTACCAATCTATCAGTAAATGGAAAATACTCAGAACTTTTTAATTTAAAAGGCAGATTTTCTTGCTGGCACTGGCATTTACTTGCTGTAATGCCTCGTTAAGTGCAGCACCTTCAGGCTCCGCATCTCAGGGCATATTCAAGACATGAGTGTGTTTCCACATGATCACACGTCTGGGGAAAAGCTGTTTCTCACGATAGGAGCAAACACAGCATGGCAAAGATGATGGCCCACGTCACTCGGGCTTTTTAAGCATTAGCACTGCTCCCACAGAACGCTGGCACTGCCCAGCCAGCTCTCTCCTGGGTAATGCTTGGGCCAGGGCCACCGCACAGCCAGGAACCGCAGCCACACGCACGGCCTGATTCAGCTACACAGCGTGGCCTGCGGTTGTGACCGAATGCTGACTGTACGCCCGTGCTGAGGCAAAAGCCCGATCTTCCTGCCGCCGACCTGCTGCCTCCCACAGCATTTTTAAGTGACCAGACGCACCACGTATTGTGGAGAGTTGAAGGCTGGAGGCAGGTGACAACTTGTTGCAGCAGGAGCTACAGATCAAGTCCCAGAGCGTCCTAGTGTCGGCAGCCCCTCACACAGCCGGAGACCTGGGTGACTCCTAAAACCCCGGAACGGCCCAGCCCTGCTGCCAGGAATATGAAGTAGCTGTGCCACAGAAGCCGCTTTTGAACCGGTCGTGAACTGTATACTGGCCGTCCCTGGATCTGCTGCCAAAGAGAGACAGGTTGGGAAAGAAAAATCAAGCGCCTGAAGTTGCAAAAAGGCTACTAATTCTCCCCAAAACGTTGTTGGATTTTGAAAAATCCCATGGAAGCATTTATTTGCATCTTTACATACCTAAATCTACCCCCAACAACTGTACACACGAAGACCACAGGTTATTTCGTTCCTGCTAGCTTCAGCAGCACAGGCCAAACCTGAAGAGATCTTAAGCTCTCTGGCAATTTCCCCAGAAAAATTGTAACTGTAACCTTTGACACTGAATTTGCACAACTGCTAACAACCGAGAGTGACGTTTTGAAAAACCGGGATCTGAAAGACTGTTTCGTTATTTCTCTAAGCCACTTTGCCAAAGGGCTAGAGCAGTGCATGCTATCCTAGCTTCTGCTGGGCTCTGCAGGAATATCTATGACTTGGAGACATCTGGCAGCTGGCATACATTACAGAAACTTTGAGGCCTTTAAAGAAAAAAAAAAGATTTTAAACTGAATCAGCAAGTACACAGGAGTGGGAGTAAGGGGACACAGCGTAAGAAAGAAAAGCCGTATTTTTTCTGGAACTCCATGAAGTGTGGGCTGGCTGCAGTTTGTGTTGCATTGTGTGGTCCAGTCTCTGATTGTCTAATTTTTCAGAGCATCATGCTTAATCCTACAAGTTCCAAGTCAAAGGTACCATTTTAGCTAGGTTGGGGTTTACATCTACCTTGTAACATTGCAAACGAGTAAAATGTTATAGCACATGGAAGATTTCTCCTTTATCTTCCACCTCCTTTAGACTTTCTCCCCACTGCAAAATATGATTCCTGCTGGTGATATGAATTTTTCCACCACTAGTGCAGAGGGACACTGTGTTAATGTTTCACTGTGATTATTTTGAATTCTATACTCATTTTTTGCCACAGCTGGTAAATTTTGCAAATGATACAAAGCTGGAAGCAAAGCCCCACTTAAAGCAGCACACGTACACTGTCTGACTTCATTATTAGATGTTACCTCTCCCCAGCTACCATTTTTTTGGAAAGTTGAAAACTGGAATTGCTTGATTTGCTTGTTGGCTAAAGCCTATTGGACAGAACTTAATACCTAACACTTCCACTTAAGGCTAATACAAAAGGTCATAGTTTGCTATAGAGGACATTCAGCTGGATTTTATTGTGCTGCTCTTTCAGCCTGTTGTTTTTTCCTGAAGAAGGCCCTAGGTCAGGACTTGTAGTACCCCAGTAAGAGACCATCCCTTGGCTGCAGAGCCTTGAGCTACCATTCCAAAATCACTTTGAGCAGCTGCTGCTGCAAAAAGGACAGATTTGCCTTCATCTAAGCTGTGCGTATTTGTCACCCCACTTGAATTGAAAACCAGCCTGAAAAGAAACCCCGCACTGGTGCTGAATGAGGAAAGGCAGCTGAGACACCTCCCCTTTTGGCAGCAGCCTGTATTTATGCCAATCCATTTACTAACATGACCGTAACTTCCAGTGTTGATACACACAAACATGTTGCAAACTCTATCATCAATAAAAACATTAGTTCCAGGCACTAACTTGTGGGAATGTCACTAAACCCCATGGTACCTATGAAATAAAAACTTTGGAACAGGACAGAGCTCCTCTCTTTCATCTCGTCACAAGGTTCACTCCTGAGAGATACTACTGTAACTTCCTTTAAAAACTTCCCTTCAGTCAGCCATACAGCATCTCTAGGTAATCTGTTCTAACAAATCTCAAATCTTGTAAGAAAGCTTTTCCTAAAATACCGCCAAGTCGTCTGGTCTTTAAAGCTAGTAAAACCGCTTTCTTCTGCGGACGCAAAAATCACCAACCCTTTTGCAAGTTTTCAAATGCATGAAGAGTTGCTACAAGGCTCCCCTGCCTGCTCTCGCTGCCTTTCGGTCTGAACAAACCCAGTTCTTCCAAAGTTGCACAAGACTCTTGCTGTTAGACTCTGTCAGTTCTTTGGGACTTGATTTTCACTTTCACAGCATCAAATCAGTAAAGAAACACAGTGGTTAGGGAAGTCTCATATGCTCAAAATTCAATTAATTTATATTGAAAAGCACTGGTTTTATTCAAGGCCTTTTTGATTTCTACCCTGTTTTGCAGACAACTTTTTGTTCTTTGTAAAATAAGTTCTTAGTAAAAAATACACTGTCAAAACCCAGAATTATAACAATGCAAAGTTATAACAAACAACCACCAACCCTGAAAATAAAAAGAACATTCAATCTTTAAATTGAGTTCCATTTGCATACTACCATATGGCTTTTATTAAACTGTCAAAATAAAATACATTAACTGATAGGATAACAAATTACAGAAGGTAATGCACAAGTTACTCTGCCATACAGACACTAAACAAAAAAAGGAAATTCTGAATTCAAACTAAGATGGAAAAACAACTATAATTTTATTTTTATTTTTTAATTAAAATCAGTAAAGCAGTCATTATTCTACAAATTCTTACCCCCAAAAGTTTGCAGGCTAAGGCCCCCATCTAAGTACACAAGTACATGAACACTTAGTTGCTTGTGACTAACATTATTTGTTATCTTATGGCAAAAACAATGAGAAACAGAAGACCTTAAAACTAAGGTGAGTCCATAGTTCAACAAGTACACGCATGTCTATCAAAAGGAAAGAATGTGGGAAAACATCTGTGCATCTTACTGAAACTGTTCAATTTATTTCTGCAGCTCATTTTAACCAAAATGCTCCAGACATTGGCGAAGTTCAGCCTGAGGTTCCTAAAGGTCCAATTATTTCTGCAGTCTAAAATTAAATGAAATGTTTAACTCAAAGAAATACCCAGTTGCACAGCAAACTTTAGACCTAAGAAGTGAGGAATGTTAGTATTCCCAAATAGCCATAACAAATTTGTCAAAAAATAAATATGGATGCTTTTCCAGTTTCGGAATTGCTGAATTTCCTCCAGACTTTTTATGAGTAACAAATATGGAAAAATAACTAAAAAAATCCTACATTCTGAATGGAAGAAAAAAAATCTCAAAATAAAACTGATGAGAGAGTACGCAGCCAGTCTTTTATTTACTCATCTAACATTTGGAGTGTGGGCTAACAGGGAAGAACTGTTCCTTCTTAAAACAGCTCAAAAGGGCTGTTCCCCATTTGGACAGCATGACCATCACCATTTATTTCAACAGGAGGTGGCATGCCATCCTTCCAAGATTTAGGGGGAAAAAAACAAAAAACAAACAAAACCCCCACACACACAACTCAACACAAAAAAAAATCCCCACCCATCCCGATTAGGACATCAGCTATTATCACCATTCTCCTCACTGAGGGAGTCTCTACCCAACCCTCTTGGCTCAACCCTGTCCCGCCCCGCCCATGGTCTCTCCCGGTCTCCGAGCAGAGGCAGTGACCCACTGAAGTGTTATTACCCAGAGGAGGAAAAGAAATTAACCACAGTTTCTTTGGTTCCAGGACTGGTAGGCTTTTTGTTAACATTTTTACTGTGTACTTCAGTTGGCTTCATTTTTCCTGTGTCTGGGTCAATACAAAACAAGGCAAAATGAAGCAACTCGGGTGCATCTTGCTTGAATTCTAACAGAATGCAGGGGCCCCCACTAAGTAATTGTAATAAATATTTTTATTTGCATGCCCTGTCCATAGTAAGCCTAGGAACCCATAGTTCTGGGCGATCGTTTTTTGTTAAGTAGCAAGGAGCACTGCAGGCTGTATTACTGTGTTAAGTTACTGACTGCATTTTTACCTCTCAACTGGGGTCCAGTAGTCCCTGATTCAACAATATAAAAAAGGTACTTTTAATCCTACGTTTTCATAATATGCTGTACAAAGAATAAAACCAAAAACTAGCTATTTTAGGCCCAGATTCAGAAAAATAACTCCTAGTTAGGAATATGCTTGCACTAGCTAGCAGGTCTTCCATCTCCTTTTTCCCCACTTTGGCCCTCAAACATCCCCTTTTAGCCACTGCCCTTGACCTAAACCACTTGATTAGCTTTCTGAACAAGCCTTGGATTCTACTATACGGCAATTTCCAACAATGTAATAATGCAAAGAAGAATTCCTAAATAATATGGAGTCAGACTCCCCAAATTATAGTATGTAGCCTAAACTCTGTAGTTTAATTTAAAAACCAGAACAATCTTAAAAATCTCATTGCTTGTTCTCTGGACAGAAGCATCCCACCTGTGAGGCTGACAGTGGTAAAGACACTGCTAGTGCCTCTTTTACAGTGCCCTCTCCAAGAAACACACCTCAAAAAGTACCCAGTATAAAACTATACTCAACACAGTGAATAAGTTTCTTGCACAGAGCTTGTATTTCATAGCTTTTGCCTCACACATGCTCAGAATTCCTGTTTTGCAGTTACATATTTTATAAAGTTGATCTCTTACCTCACAACTTTACTGACCATATCTGCTGATTGTACGATTTCAGTATTGGAAGGTTTGTCAACAGACAGAAACCAACCTCCCCTCCAAAAAAAACCCTACGACAGGGAAGGAAAAAAAGGCAAAACAAACTCTTCTCACTTCATTTCAAAGTTTTACCGAGCCTAACATTTCATCATATATTTCCCCGCTTACTGATCTTTCTGTCAACAGGCTGGATTACTCGCAGTATTTGCTTTCTATGTAGACAGAACTTTGTTGCATTCTTTGACAGTGGGAGGGATACACAGAAGTAGCCAAACAACTCAAGAGCACAAATCTGGAAAGAAAGAAAAAGAAAAAACAAAAACACTACATTGTAACTAGCTTAGTACCGCCACTTTTTTAAATTTAAAATTTAAATATAGTGATTACCGATTTTCTCATTCTAACTAATCTCTTACTGTTATCTTCTGCAATTGCACTGAGAAAAATTCCTAATTTTTTAAGTTTGCTCATATCTTAATAGTGGTTTTTCCAGGGCCTTTATCGGCACTGGACTCATATCTAGTCCTAGTGACTAATATCACATGACCCTAAAGTCTGATGGGCTATTGATTTCTGTAAACACTTGGATACCTGCTGTGGTATTTTTATGCCTTTTCTAATTTTGGTTAATTTTTTTACAATATATTCAGCTCAGGCACTGCCAGGTACAATGTTCATAAGGAGCTCACATTTTACAGAGGTTCAGTCATGAATATAGATGCTCTATGAAATTCAAAGTGTTTAAACAAAATGAACAGGATTCCTTTTTGTGCTTCCATTGATTATCGTGAAGCAAAGACTGCTACCAGTTAATTGATACGAAAGCTTCTGTGTAAAGTCACACAGTACAGTGAAATATCAGGAGATTCTTTAAAAAAGATGCACCGTAATATCCAAACCTATCTCCAGCTACCTAACCAAAATACACTGTATGGCACAAAGAAAGGTGAAGTTAGGGAATGAGTGGTTGGGCTGGGACACACGCTTGTCAGAAGTGAACGTTTATACATGAAACATCAGCAGAAGCGTCATCTGTCAAAGATGCCATTGGCAGTTCTGCAGTATCTGTGGGGAGTGGATCTCTAGCAGTGGGTTCAGTGCGCAAATCTGAAACCTGGATCATCTCTTTGGTTTTTCAGAACACGAGATGTCTAACACAAATGGACCTCCTAACAGGGTCCCAGACTATAATGTATTTCAAGTTTTAATTAGGTAGACCCTTAAACTGAGGATAAAAGCCACCTTCATTAAAAGGGGTGTAATTTAGATGAAAGATAGTGAACTATATATGAGCAAGTAAAAACCTCACCTCCAGCATAAGAGTATTTAATACATTGGTTGAGAATGAATTTGAAGTGGGTGTTTTTCTAAAAACTATTGTGGAAACCAATGATAGCAAGGCCCTAGTGGTATTCAGCATTTTCACCCTAAAGTTATAGAAGCATGAGTTTTTGGTTTTCCTCTTGGTTTAACAAACACTCCGGCAGGAATACCATGAACTGCTGACTCTTCCCAAGGAGAATTTTCCTAGTGTAGACTGACCCTTTATGTATTCATCCACACCCTCAAATGCAAGATTGTGGATTTCAGTTTTATATTTATGTAGTTTCATCTGCCTCAGACAGGAGAAGAGAGAATCATCAGGTTGTATTATATAATGCTTTCAGGAATGAAGAGCCAGATACAGCCATATTGATTCTTTTGTTGTTGGGTGTTGGGTTTTGGGTTTTTTTATTAACAGAATACACCTAAGAGAACCATTTGTACTCCTAGAGAAATCCAGTGAAATGGTATTATAATAACAATTTCCATGTGGGAAAATAAATCTTACACATTTCAGAAAAATTAATTAACAATTATATTTTTATTGCTTGCAACTCCATCTTAAAGATATTCTCAGAATGGAACCTCTCGCTGATCTTTCCTAAACTGCATACCTGAACCGTGGATCATTACATCAGCCAAACAATAGTTACAGTAGGAAAAGATATGATACTTGAACAGCAATAATGTTTTGTTATCTACATGGTCCAGCCACACTGACCTCCAAAATTCAGCATAGCTCCATAACACAGGGATTTCTAAGAAACAGCGTATACTTTTCTACAGAAACCATGAGATGGAAAACAAAAATACAAACTCTTGTAATACCTCAGGAACCTTCTTTTGGTCATACACAGTCAGTGTTCTTTTCCACTTTACACTCCACACACCCACCCCCCCACCCCCCCTTAAACCACAAGAAGCCAGGTAGGATAAGCTATGGAGAACAAAATTTAGCAGGAGGTGCCAGTATGCTGTAGCATAAAATGTTGTTACAGTCCAATGTCCAAGACATACAGCAAAACAATCTGCCACTACTGGTTACTACACCACTCTTTATACTTTTTTTCACATGCAAAGATACATCATCTTCCTCAAATGAGGTTCTTAACACTACTACCTTTGGTTCTTTCAAATCCCTCAAGATTACTCCTATAATGACACTTAAATGGATGGGCAGTACAGGGTTACAGTAATTTTACCTAGTTTGTTCACATTAACATATTACTGATGTTTCCCTTATTCTCCCTTGTTTTTCCTAATGTTGGTTACGCACACTGACTGGATCCTCATTAAACAGTAAGCTGCCTGGGGCAAGGCTATCTCTTTTTCAGGATTGGTACGTTACTATGTTGTGTGCCTAGAGCGTATTTTTTTATTCTGGTATGTGTTAAAGGACAATTCTCTCAAGGAAGTGAGTGTTGGTATTATTAACTGCAAGAAAATCTTGCACAGCACGTTCCTTTCGTAATGTTACTTCACAGAAGGAGGACAAAAAAAATAGGAGGGAGCATAAACATCATTAACTCACAGCAAATGGTCACCTCTTCAGGTACAACAGCAATGGACAACCTGACAAGAAAGAATGAAGCATAAGTTTAGCACACATTTCACTAAATGCATGAAATCAAAGCACTTGTTTTGCTTTGCATTTAAAAAAAGAAAAACAACAACAAACAAACAAAATCACAAAAAACCCACATGCCATGCAGGAGAAGTAAAATTACATTTCTTATGCAAGTCCAACAGCTTTAAGTATCAACTAGGTGAGATCTGCTTTCCACTGAACAGTCCTATGAAAAGTAGTTCAGGTAACTGTATGCAAAAGTAAGACAGGACAAAGTAAAAGCACACTAGCTTACCAAAACAATTACAATGCTTTTTTTTTCCTCCTCCTGTGGGAAACAACTGGCCCTAAACCCAAATTATTTGTAAAGAGATGCTGCCATTTCAGCCACACACACGAGCTATTTCATACACAGACTGAGATTCTTCACTGACAATACTGCATGACAATGTTCTGATTCAAAGACATACTGCCAGCTGTTACCAAAATTTACTTTGAAGAGGGTATGGAAAAACATCATTAGTTAAATGATGTCTGTAAACCGACTTTCTGAAATGACCTATTGTCCCGAGTTGCCTATGTAACATAAGGTTAAGCCAGTTAAACTTAGGCTTTTCCCACAGTGTGTCATGATAATCAACTGGACACAGAACCCTCTTTACTTTCTGTAAATGGTACAGCTTACCAGATATTTAGGTTAAATGTAGAGAAATTAAATAATGAGACTGAAAGGGCTGATCACAACACCTGTCCCTCCTGTCAAGAAAAAGAGGATATTTGGAAAATTTTTCATTTTTCTTTTAAAAGAAAACAAAAAAATCATCATACAGTGTCAGTGGAACTCACTGCTATAGAAAGTCACTGAAACAAGAATCTACAAATACGTAAAGGTGGAACAGATATTTTTCTTAACACATCTAGAGGAATCAAAAATTTTTTTTTTTTTCTCCAAAAGATACCAAGCTTTACACTTCAGAGCTTCAACAGATCTTTAGAAGATCAAGAATAGGCTTCTTGCCAAGAGAGAATGGAGATTATGGCATCTGCCCCAAAATGAGTTCCTCTGTCGACTTTGCTGTTCATAACTGTCAGGATCAAAGTACTGAACAAGATGGATGTTAGTACTAACCCATTATGCTAATTCTTGGATAAGTCTTCCTACAGTGCAACAAACCATTTCAAAATACTATTTTTAACAGAGCGCCAAGTCCTAACATTCCCAGCTTCATTCAACATATCAACCACCAACACCATACAACACAGACTAAGTCTCAAATTTTGGCAAAGGTTTCAGAGGACTATGATTTGATCAGCTGGTGGCAGGTGAAACAACAGCAGAGAAGTGTTTACAACTGCTGAAGTCCTTAGACTTCTCAAAGAAACTGCAACATGATTTTCTCCATTTCCCAAGAATAAGTTACTGACTGTCCTTATACAGACAGTCTATACTCTATGATGCTAACTAAACTGCAAAAGAATTCCATCCAGATTTGGAGAGCAGATAGCTCTTGAAGCCTGTAAGTGGAAGACAGCGCTACAAAAATAAAGCAAACAAAGAAAAAATCTCAAATCTCAGCTGGGGGGTATGAACAGCAGCAAGTCAGTTAGTGAATGTTTTATTGTTGCATTTCACTGACCAGTTATAGAACAAATTTTTACTGATTTCTGCCTTAATAAAACATTAATACTAGAATTCAGAAATACTAGTAAGTGCCCAGCTTGAGACCAATGGCCTGATTTTCCAAAGCTGTAGAAAACCCATGGCTTCCATCCTCTTCCACTGGTTCCACTAAAACATGGAGTCTTTGGAAAATTCAAGAATGTTGCATGGAACAGAGCAACCACCATCAGTCTGAAAGAACTTATAAATCTCACTCTGTCCACTCTAAGCCTCCCACTTACCACCCAGCAGGCCGAGTTGTGTTTAATATAAAAGAAACACAGTACTTGACAGATGACACCTATATATTTTCCAGCAGAGGACTGAACAGACTCCAAGCAGTGTAATTTATCTGAAATTACCTTGATTCCAGGCATGCTTTTCTTAATGTGTTTATGAAGACAAAGAGCATGCTTTTCTTTATGAAACATTCATACCAAAGGATATTATAAATCTTCACATTAAAGCACAAGTTTCCAGGCTGGATATTGCCAAAAGAGTTCATGGTCATCCCATTTTCTCTGTGTTTCACAGAATACACGTTATACATTTGTAATTTTTCTGAAGAAGCAACACAAATTAATTTGACCTGTTTCTAAAAGATCTAAAAAGACACAGATTTTGAACGGTATAAAGTGACATTCCTAAGCTGGGGAACTGTCAAAATGCTCTTTCCAAAAAAGCAGAAAGCATAAAACTGTCACCGTAAGATAAAAAGGCCAAGCATGTGATCTGCAGTACTTTTCATGAGCTAGAAATTTCATAGGCAAGATGGACATAACACACAAGAAACACACTGAGGTGCTGGAGCGCGTCCAAAGAAGAGCAACGAAGCTGGTGTAAAGGGATGAGGCCCAAGAGACTGTGCTGTAAAGCACAGACAATGCCCCAGGGAAAGCTCCAGAAGCCAGCCATGGGGAGGGGCCCGGTGTCACTCTCCTTGACTGACTGATGTCTCAACCACTCCTGAAGCTGGGGTGAGAGAAGATTCTAGAAACTTTGGACTGGGGCCAATAAATAGGGGCGCACACAAGCCTCCTTGGGGCGCTCTCCACACCGACACCCCCCG
>NW_008795317.1:2164245-2166852 GCF_000699145.1 Aptenodytes forsteri | reverse complement strand
ATTTAAAAGACGTGTAGACGTGGTGCTTAGGGACATGGTTTAGTGGTGGACTTGGCAGTGCTAGGTTAATATTGGACTCGATGATCTTAAAGGTCTTTTCCAACCTAAATGATTCTATAGTAATATAGGCATGTGAAACCATCTATTATTTTAAGAAATTATTTTGTTCTGAATAAACAGTCTTTGCTTTCCCATAGCTCACCACTCAACGGTTAATACTAACATTATTCCTCACTGCAAGGTAATAACGAATTGCAGACGTCCACAGTCTAAGAGCCTGATTTTAAGCAACGAATTCCAAGAACCTGCTCTAACAAAGATGATTGCAAGAGGCCTCAAACCTGTGTGGAGCAACCTCAGAAGCCACGTGGGTTTGAAGCTCAGTTAATTCATGGACAGTGAAAGCTGTTTCCCTTTGAGCTTCTATTTCTACTAAAGCCTTTCAGCAACTCTGTTAAAAGGCAGAAGCAACTGCTTCACCTTCCTTGTTTGCAACCTCTCCATTCCTTAATTCCCCTTCTCTCTGTTGCAATCCACTTTGCACTCCAGCAGTCCCTCCCCTCCTGCCCAAATACAACCTTTCCCCCCAAAACTATGACTTTGGGAAGTAAGTTTTAAGAAGAAATGCATAACCTCCAAGAATGAAAAACTGGCAGGCTCATAAAAAGAATCTTTAGACTGGCCTGAGTCATACCTTCTGAATGCATTGGTTACATTGCTGTCCTCTATGGCTTAGGCTTAGAAAGGAAAATTAAGAATAAGGATATATCTGGTAATATTAGTCTAAGCTAATTCCTTATATGTAGTGTCTACAACAAATGCAGGACCAATCTCACAAACAACAGTCTACTTTAGCATACAACATCTAATCCAGGAGTACACAGATACTGAATGTGACAGAGGAACTACGGAGAGGGGAAAAAAAAAAAAAAGAAGAAAAAAAAAAAAGGAAGACTTCCGTACAAGAGAAGGCATATTCCAAGGCAAGCCAACTTTTAAGATTGCATGGGGAAAAAACTCAAATATTAGCAAATGCGTGTAGTAAGTGCTTGACTTAGTGAACCTATGCTCTTTTAATGTAACCTCTGAAATGCAGTTTTAACAGTAGCCACACGAATAACAGAAACAAAAAGGGGCAAGCTCTTAAGACAATTCTCCTCCCAGCCATACTGACAAGGAATCTTTCTTCCTTTCAGGTGATTACCTTCACAACACGTGTAACAACTTAGCATCCTGAAAGCTGTAATAGCTTACTAAAATTTCCAGTGGCTTTATCAGTTAAGAGAAGAACTGAAAGACATATGCAGTCATGATGCTGCACATATGCCCAAACCTCACATCCTTAGAAAATAAAGCTAAAAAGCCTCAAATACTCAGTTTTAGGAGAACTAAAATAACGAAGCCCAATTTCCTGCCAGTTTTCTTATTGATTTGGTGTCTAAAAAGTGCAAACGTTGAAGATTTTCCTGTGGTTCTGGTATTTGTGAGTGCTTTCTCTTATGTGAATTCTTTTACGTACATTAAAATGTGAGATCGCATTACAGCTTTTTTTTCCCAACTGTTGAGGCACTTGCAGGTAGTAAACCACCTTTGCTTCTACCTTCTCCTTACTAGTCTTGTCTTCCAACTTTTGGAGAGAAAGAACAGCAAGCATACAGGAGTCGGAGCTTGTTTTCTCCCATTTTTGATGGTCAGCTGGCAAAAGCTGTCACAAAAACAGTTCTTCAAAGACCACAATATTCCCAGAAGAGAAAAAATCTTGACAATATTTTTCCGCCATATTCTAGGAAGCACACATAAATCAGTGGTTTTTCAAAAGTATAGAATTTGACCATATTGGGCTGATTTCAAGACAAGTATCAAACAACAGCGCCCTGCAAACGTGGCGAACTACATCATGTTACAATCCTACTGTAAAGCACTAGGGACACTCAGTAGTCACAAGCACGGACACAAGTAGTCGTCTTTCCTTAATCTCACTGTAAGAAAGCAGCTGTACCATTCTAGCTAGCACTCTTCAATCAATCAATCAATCAATCACCAACCAACTTGGGGCAGACAGCTGCCAGGGCAAAGTTTGGGAAGAATGGCTGAGATGTGACAAAGTATAATGAATGGTGTCAGATAGTCTTAGTTGGAACATGAGACTTGACTACAATATATAGCAATAGTAACTTTAACAGTTAAGTTCATACTTTTTTCCTACATCAGGAAATCAGACGGCCAAGTTATCACTGCATCATTAAAAATACCTTTAACACATATTTAAAGTATAGCCACAACGACATTAAATGTGTTTGCATAGAAACAAACCAGACCAACACATCTCGAGATTAAGCAACAAGACTGTTACCATATTGTAACTCAGCCCCTATCTAGAGCCTTTCTTTTCTCTTAAAACCTGGATATTTTGATATGAACTGGATGGCGACACCTGAGCAGTTGGTAGCACACTGGAATTACGTTAAATAAAAATAAATTATTTTGCGCATTTAGAAAGAAAAATCAGCACCCTTTCACACGCGCTTCACAGCACCTGGAACTACTAGGCTAGAAAGAGCAGCCCCGCCGGCAGCGCTGCCCGCCCGGAGGCTGCACACCGCGCCG
>NW_008795317.1:2133642-2162654 GCF_000699145.1 Aptenodytes forsteri | reverse complement strand
GCTGGCAGGGGCAGCATCTGCTCTCTGTGCACCCGGGGGTGGGGGGGCATCGCGGTGGGAAATTTTCACTTCGTTATCAGCCGTATTATGTGTATCCGGCGGGAGGCGGTGAAGCAGAAAAAGGTTGGATGCTTCCTCCCCCCCGCCTCCTTAAACCATAACGCATATAATATAGTAACAAGGTGATTTAAAAATATTTGACGGGGGGTGATGGATGTTCTCGGGCAAGGGTGGGAAGTGATGCGCCCTGCCGGAAGCAGAGCAGACCTGGCTGCGTGCTGGAGGCGCTGGGGGGAAGACGCGCTTGGTGGGAAACTCCTGCCCCTGGTTTTGTGTGCTGTAGTAGCCTCGCTAGCCCCGCTGTTGCAGGCTGAGCTGCTCTCCTCCGCCTTCCTCACCCCCCCAGCCCCGCCCCGCGGAATACTGGGTAGGCTTGCATAGCCTGGTACTCGGTTTTAGCAAGTTAATTGCTAGAATGCTATCTTGCGTTACTACACTGAGCAGTGAGACCGTAGGAGCGTTTATCAGTTTTGCTGTAGTGGTCAGATGAAGCCTATCTACTTTCCTGTTCTCCAAACAGGCTCCATTGGTGTCAGATGATTTCCTACCGGAAGAGGATTGGGCCAGAGCTTCTCGCATAGTGCCTCCTAAAGCTGGAGCGAGCCCCTCTTGATGGGCACAAGTCCCCACAGGCCAAAGAAAAGGCCGGGGGAAAGAAAGGGGGAGGGTGGGATTAAATGGATGCATGATCTTGGCATAAGGGAATGCCTTTCCCCTAGAAAGGAGCGCGTAGTCTAGGTCTCTTTGTTAATAAGACTGACCGTTTACACCCTTTATTTTTACATTGCCTACATAAAAATAAACATAAATAAAATTGATCGTTTCTAAGGGCAGCCTGGGCTTGTTTTTCCTACAGGCCACTTATATTAGAAAAACACATAGTGTTTGTTTTTCTTTTGATTAAAAGAACTCCTCACCCCTTGTAGGACAACTGAGGTTCTGTGGTTTCAATTTTGTAAACTATATATGCAATGGTATCCTTGCGTTTGTAACTACAGAACTAATTTTGTGTTCTCTTATAACCAGACTTTTTAGAGCTCCTGAGTGTTCCTGGGGGGTGGAATTCAACTGATGCTCCTTTCCCCAATAACTACTTTATCAATTTCCTTAATGATGGAAATCTTTCCGCAATATGTCTAGTGTCAGAGGTATAATGTATAGTATTGTTCTTCTTAGTGTGTGTATTTTGATTATTAGGGCAAGAAGATAGTAACTTTTTTTGGAACACCTAATTCTTATAAAATTTTTTTAAAAAAGTCCATAAAGTGTAAAAGTACAATACATACCATGTTAGTAGATTGGTTATCTGAGGAGATCTCAGCAAGATCTCATGCTTTCATCTGGGTTCTTTTTTTTTCCTGATGAGTCTTGAGGCATCGTTTCATAGAGATGGAAGTAATGCTGGACAAAAAGCTGTGCTCTTATCATAGCTACACTTAGATTACTTTTTTTGTAGCAAACGATGTAACGGACACTCCATCATACTTCTAGGTTTGCATATATGGACATAGGCACTATCTCTGATTCACTAACTTTAATGCTGTTTCTTCTTGGAATTGTTTTAATGCCTTCTTTTGAGGGCTTACCAGATACATTAGAATGTGTGTTTATTTACAGTACTTTGAGTGCTGTTTTTTTAACCCCCTTAAAACAAATAGGTGGGAGAAGGGAATCAACGACAGATGAAGCTACATAAAAGTCTAAGATACAAAGTCAGCCTTCTGGTACACACACAGAATACTAAAATGAGTGGAATAAATACCAATCCTTTGGCCTTACTTAGCCTGTGTTGAAAAATACTCATAAGCAATGCTCTATGACAATACATTGAGGAACAAAACATTCATGATTGAAGTTGTGATGGTAGTAAACATTTTTTTTTGGTCTGAGTTCATGTATAAAATAATTTTTTTTTAAAGAAAAAGTGAATCAACTGTTTGTCAGTGTCTCTTGGAAGAAGTGGATTGTGGTTGGAAGCAACAATTAGGAGAAGTTAGTTTAAACATACTCTTTCTTACCCCTTCCCCCACCATCCCCTTTTTTACAAGCAAGTCTTCAGATAGAGCTGTAAGGGAAATGGCATTTTTAATTGTCACTAGATACTACTGCAATGAGATAAATTTTCTCACTCAAAAAGCGGTTTTAATAAAATAAAAATCCTAAATCTCCTTACCTAATTTACTGAGTTAATAAACCATCTCCTGCACTCCAGATTTTTGTCTCCTCCTGCTGGTTTTCTATATTCTTGAGGTGAAATTGTTCTGCTTGTAAATTTTCTGACCCACCTATAGATGTAGCAGGATGTTACAAAGCTGGTATCCTTATGTTGTGGGCTGTTTGCATTCTCTTGGAAAGCGTAGTGGAGAATGCCATCACTGGAGATGCACCATACTGTTGTGTCATCCACACATGAGATAACTGCTAGAGAAGTTTTATTCTACTCAGATTTGGACTTTGGACTTCCCAAAGGCTTTAGTATGAATTTTGCTTGTTTAATGCTGAAATACTTATTTCGCATTTACCATTTACCCCTCTGGGGGGGGGGGGGGGGTGTGCTGTCAAGAAGAATGTTTGTCACTTATGGAATCCATTTCTGTGTACATCCTTATAACTTTCCTCACTCGTGTCTTCCTATATGAAAACAGGCTTCTTAAATAGAAATTATTAAATGGTGTGGTGAAGTATGTAAAATTTTCCATTTATTCCATGCCATCTGTCCTCACGTTCCCTGATTTCTTTTATTTATGTTTATTTACCAAATTATTTTTAAGATTTCTAGTCCTTTATTTTAGAAATTTAGTTCTTCCTCCTGTTAGTTTCTGTGTTTCTGTTCCTACTCTCAAAGCAGATCTTAAGCAGATGATGGTACTTTGTATGCTGGAAACCAATACACTTTTAAATTGCCATGCTGCCCCACAATGCCCTTATTAAGTATTGTATGCTTCCAGATTTTCATTTTATTCTCAGTACTTGAAGTCGTGTACAGAACGGCATCATCCGCGTGTGCCTCACTTCTAAGCTGAAATTTAGAAAGTGTCAGTTTGCTGCTATAGTTTCTCTATTCTGGAAGCAGTGGAGAGTTTGTGGGTCATCTTCAGCTAGCCCTGTTTTCTAAGTGGCATTGGCAGAGGAGCGCAGCAATTGAAGTACAGAAACCTCTTCCTAAGTGGCTTGAATGTGGGGTTTGGGCAGGGGGAGACTTGTTATGTTTGAGATGTAGCTCATGGTCTTTCTCTTCCTTACTGGCTTACAACCCTGCTCTTCTAACATACTTTGGTTAACATGTTGCCTGGTATTTCCAGCCGCTGTCTGTAATAAGAATGGGACTTGCGGATAAAGATCATGTTGCCCTTGAGATACAACACAGCCTTTTTTGGGGAGGAGTGCTGCTCACTTGAATACTTGGGGCACAAATGGCAAGAAGCAGTTCTCATAAAGGTAGATCACGGTCCTGCATATGGAGATGGAGGGATCCCTGTACTGTAGCTATGGACATCCTGTGTTGAGGACGGGATACCTTTCTTCGAGCACAGACCTACCTGTATGCATCCCATCCTTCCTTTGTCGTCCTTGCCTTCCATTTGGCAGTGTGAAGATGCCACCTGAAAGGAAAAAGTTATCTGATTCCTGCTGGAGAAACAGCACTGCTTCATAAGGGGATGTTCTGGTGGGAGCTGCTTGTTGGTCAGGTCACGTGAGGGTGGCATCTCAACAGGGAAGTGTCACTGCATACATGATCCGCAGGCGCAAATGATAGGACTCTGAAACTTAAGTTTTTTCACTTTAATACTTGAATATTCAATAGCTGATAATATCCATGATATCCACTTGTCTGCAGGTGTCTGGTATTTTTTTGGGAAGGAAAAACTGAGGGTATACTCATGTTAAGTTTAGACACTTCTTGCTCACAACCTGAAATTCTGATGCATTCTCTAGTGGTCCTGTTTTCTCCTCATCTCTTAGTTAAAGAGTGGAGTACAGGGTAGTGGTCATTTACTTGTGATAAAAACTGAGTGGACAAGAGAAATGTTGTGCCTGTAACATGTTTGCATCGCTCTTCATGAAATATTGCGTTCCTAATGACTAAAAATGGCATGGTTTTTTGTTCTAAAGTAGAATGTTGTATTAAGGAATTTGTTCTTATACCAAAATCCTTTCAGAGTTTAGTACTGCTTATGCCTTGAAACTGGTGCTTTATGAATGTATGTACATTTTTAACTTGTTACAGAGTTTATGGTGCATTTAGGTTATCTGTCTTACACATCTCATTTTGGAAGATGCATGAGTTCTTTCAGTTTTTCTAATTAACTGGTTTTCAAGTTCACCGTCATAATGGATCTAAGCATTTCAAAGATGATAGCAAATACAAAACACTGCCAAACTAAAGAGGGGAGGGCAACAAAACATAGTACATAATTAGAAAGCACTAAGTTGTTCTCTTTTCCAAAGCATTGATTTGTTTTGTTTTGTTTCCTTCAACAAGATGTAGAACCTAAATATAAACTGTGGAAGCTTAAAATGGAGTGAAAAGTTGTTTCACTGAATAAAAAAATCTGTCCTCCAAGAAGGATGCAGGGAAGGTTCCTCAGAGGGTGATTCCTCAAGGAATTCATACTGACACAAGTGTAAATGCTCCAATTGTTGACCAATGTCTTAGCAAGATAAACTGTTGTAAACAAACAGATTGTAAGAGGCTTTATGTAGTAGCATACATTTGTAAAATATTCATGAAAAGTAACTATTAGTTAATGCTTTTGCAGTATGGGGGAATTTCCTTTTCTTTTACAGCGGGTTTTTTTAAAAATCAAAGACTTTATGATTTAGTGCTTTGTACAAAGTTGCATCAGTATTGAAAAAATTGCTCTGTCCTCCTGATAGGTTAGGTAACTTGGACTGCTTCCCTTGCTACATTGAAGTGGAGTTGAAGCACAAAGAAAGAAACAAAGAACCCCCCAAAAAAAACAACCCCCCCAAAAAGCAACCAAACAAAAAAGGATGACTTTTAGACCTAACTACTTTCTACAGCTACACGATTTGGTTGGCTATGAATATCAAAATTACATGGCTATGCAACTCAAAACTAGAGAGAGAGAGAGAGGAACAGAATTGTTTCTGGCATAGTTGTTAGTATAGTTCCTTGTTGAAAGGATCAGGGATGGTGACTGTATTCTACCCCCTATCTCATATTTTTTTTGTTTTAAGGAAGCCTAACAACACAGTAGATCCTGATGCTCCTATGGTAATGATAAATGTTAGAGTACTAATAGACAATCATAACTTCTGGAGGACTGTTCCAACACAAGTACCTCTAAATTTTGCATCCATGCCAACTTTAGCAATGCGCTTTAATGCTCCAGTTGTGGTAACCAGGATCCTAACATCCAGTTATGATTGAACCTCATAAGAGTAGTGTTCAAATTCAGCCATTTGATGTCTTAAGGAAATAATGTGGAATTAATGACTTTTTCCCTCCCCTTAGTAGTTGGGCTGGACTGCTTAATATGGTTGACTTTTACTTACTGTCCCATGAATAGTTGTTCTCTAGATCATATTTATAAATACTAAGACTTACTTGTTTTCTTACAGGTGCCACAAAATATACTGATAAAGATAATGGAGGGATGCTTGTATGGTCTCCATATCATAATATTCCAGATGCCAAGTGTAAGTCCTTCCCTGCTTAGGAATTTGGATGCTTAAGTATAATTAAGTAATTGTTTCTGGTGTGCCTGTTTGCTCTTTGTTTTACACACAGTGAAATTGCAAATTAGTAAATTAAACACAAAGCTTCTCTTTTATTTTTTTTTATTTCGAGAACTCTGGGGAAAGGAAAGATCACCTTCTCTTACTCTATAGTTAAGTCTTTGTTTCAAATCACACTGCCTGTGTTGTATCATCATCAGTGTCTGTGAAACCTTTAGTTATTAATAAAAGAATAAAACATCTAAGCATGAGGAACTTGCTGCTCTAAATTTCTAGGAGGAGGAATTGCAGTAGATAAATTCAGAAAAGATGTGTTGAGGCCCAGTTCAAGGGGAATGCTCAGGAAAAACTGAGCATTTTCTCCCTTCAAAAGTGACCTGAAATACAGACTCATCTGACTAAATGTGATCAATTATCTGTTTAGTCTAGTTTAAACCTGCCTCCTATGCTAGAATTTCCCATATATAATATAGGGGAGTAAACTTTGAGGGTGCAGTCATGAGAACCTGGTCCTGAGGACAGTTTCTATCTATTACCAGTAGTTAGAGGTTTGTGTCCCCCTACGTTTGAGGGGACGTACCTTCTACTACTGCAGAACGGTTAGAAATGAAATGCTGTACAACTATGATTATTAAACAGTTTCTTCATTCCTTTAAAGTACAATTAATTCTTTGCTGCAACAGTTCATGGCAAGGACGTCTCTGTTCCATTTGAATAATGAGGATATAATTATTTCCTTTTGTCAATCATGCTTCCTTTCAACTACATTTAGTTGCCACTTAATTGTGAACTGTAGAAGGTGAATGGGAAGAGTTTGTTTCTTTATTCTTTAAAAATAAAAAAAATATTTGTTGAAGATCAAAACTAGCAGGACTTAATTGCCAATGATGGAAAGTGTTCAACTCAAAGATGGCTCTAGTATGGCCAAATATGATTTAAAAAATATGTTATTGGTGAATTTGATGTCCTAGTTATTGAATTTTCATATTCTCTATTGAAAACCGACTTCATGCTATGGTTAAAATTAATGTTGGTCAGTGAAAACTATTTTAATATCGAGGATATGCATAATCATCGATCTAGGACCTTTTTACATTAATTTTTAACGTTTGGGAATACAAACAGTAGAAGTAGTTCAATTTAAAACCAACCCAGGTGTCTGCACACACACCCAGTGTGTCTGTGTTCTTAGGAGTGGGTTCCAAGAAGACAGAGATATAGCCTTTCAATAACCAGCTAGTCTCTGATTTAAATAAATAAATGATGACCCTCTGTGGCTTTGTTGTAGTAAAAATGTGATAGAGAGCATCTTTTTCACTGAGAATTAGCTTGTATAGAAAATTTATAAAATTAAATGTTGGATTAAAGACAGTGGGTTTATTTATTATTAATGAAGCTATGAATATATTTTAACGTTTTGGGGAACCTGGGCCTATGCAGTGTATTAAAGCATGGGAGGACTGTTTTCCCATGTTAGATGGCTAATTCTGTGTCACCTTATAGCAGAACTAAAAGTACTAAAGAATAATTCTGACATTGCTTTGTTACAGTGGATGAATATATAGCAATAGCAAAGGAAAAACATGGATACAATGTGGAACAGGTAAGTGCTATGAAATGAGAGTGCTCCTTTAAAGGATTTTTTTTATATAAAAGTATAACACAACTCTTTTTTCCCTTGGTTACCATTAATTAACGCTGTTTCTCTTCAGGCACGGCAGCAAACTGCAGTTAAATGGATCTGCATACAGTTGTGGTCTGGATTCTCTGCAAAAGATTGAGCTCTTTGTTTTCATGACATGCTCAGCTTGTAATGTGCACTTTTGAAAGGTTTGGTATGTTTCTTGATACACTGGGCATGTCATGCAATTGTGTGTGTATATTTAGCTAAAGAATTTCTTAGGAAAGCAGCCTACAAATTTAATGTTTAATATTAGAATTAAAATACGGTACAATTTGGAACCATTAATTGCCATAGGGACAGCACTGGAAAGGTTTCTTGCGTATTTTAAAAAAAAAGAGGCAAACCAATTTTAAGTGAGTGTTTCTTCAGAGGAAGGAAAACTGAATCAAATTCTAGGTTTGAGAGTAACAAACAAGTTCACTTTTTTTTAATAACCTTTAATCACCATCCTGTAAAAAGTACATGATAAAACTTTGCTGGTCTGCACTTAGTTCTCTTGCAATTTCCTTCATAAATTAACCAATTTATGTAGAAGTGAGATTACCTATTGCAAAAAAGTACTTGGTGTACGAGTGGAAACAAGTTGTATGATCACGTTTTGGAGGATGGAAGCTCATAATAGCAAAGACTTGCTAGTCAACTGCTATCTGAAAAAGAGGCTGCCAGTGTTACGATGTCCAGAATACCTGCAGTTTAGTGATGTTTGTTTATGGCTTGGCTTTTGTAAGGGGAGAGAGGGAACTGAGGGATCTCAAAATTGATACAATTTCAGGTTGGACGGGGCTCTGAGCAACCTGATCTAGTTGAAGATGTCCCTGCCCACGGCAGGGGGGTTGGACTAAATGACCTTTAGAGGTCCCTTCTAACCCAAACTATTCTGTGATGATTCTATGAAAATAAGTCTACAAAAAAGGCTAATTTTCAAAACCAATTCTGGTACAAAATATTTGTAGACTGTTCACAGTGGAATAGAAATTATCTTTGCAAGAGGCGCTTGTCACTTGCCATTTCAACAAGAAAAGAGGTTTGCTATGTCCAGGATATTAGAATATGTGAAATCAGGGGTTTGGAGAGCTGATGAACAACTGGTGATCATGTCTGCACTGTATGGTTGAAACTGAGTGGATTACATTTCCCAATTCCAATGCCAGACTTGGCATCAAATCTGTCATTGATTCTCTAGCAGAAAGTCTAATCAGTGTAAAATTCTTTAAGAATATCGATAAATGAAATTATGTAAGAAAATACATTTAAATTTCAATTCTTACTAGGTGCACGTGACATGGAAGTGGCCGTGCTGTTATTTGTGGATTGGAGAGTTGTAGAAAGACCACTCTCACTTTGAACTTTCAGACTTGCATTTTGGATGATCCTCTGGCTGCTGAAAAGTATTTTTATTTTCTTTTTTGAGTGGGCTGGTAATAAAGGCCTGAAGACCTATAAGGAGCTGTATAGGTGATACATGCTCGTAAAGAAAGAAAGCAGGTCATATTTGAGCCTATCAGCCTAGTTCATGCTACTTCAGAATTACTGCTGCCATGCCAAACTTGTCTAGCTTTCATAGCTTTAATAAAGTATAGATGTGCCCACTCTTCATATCGTCTCCAAAGAGAATTTTGTAACCTACAGTACATAGCCAATAAAATTGTAAATACATTTTGAGAAGGGGTTCTGATAGTCAAATTTTATTTTAAATAAATAAATTGCAGGGTTTTATTTAGCTTGTCTCAACATTTTAGAAATTTGACTAAATCCAAAAAGGGACTATTTCTTTTCAAAGGCTCTCGGCATGTTGTTTTGGCATAAACACAATATTGAGAAGTCCCTTGCGGATCTCCCTAACTTCACTCCTTTCCCTGATGAATGGACAGTTGAAGATAAAGTCCTATTTGAACAAGCATTTAGCTTCCATGGAAAGAGCTTTCACAGGATCCAGCAAATGGTAAAGTAATATTTTAACCAGAAGCAGTTAATTTCATCACGTGTCTTGGACCTATAGCTTTTTCACTCTGATGATAAAAGCCTTTGCCCCCCTCCCCCCTGTTTAAAACTGTATACGAAATACATCCCTCCTTTCCATCTCATCCATGCATTTAAGATATTTAGGTAAAGGTGGTTGTAAATAGAGCAGAATTATAATCTTGGGTGGAATTTTAATTTAAAAAAGTATTAATATGTTAATGAATTCTTCTAGCTTCCAGACAAGACTATTGCAAGCCTTGTGAAATATTACTATTCTTGGAAAAAAACTCGCTCTAGGACAAGTTTGATGGATCGGCAGGCTCGAAAACTAGCTAATAGAAATAATCAAGGTGACAGGTAAGCTTTGTATTCTTAAGTAGCTAACCAGAGACTGAAGTCTTTCTAGGTAGAATTGTCAGAGTAATTTCCAGCCGTTATGTTTCAGTGTGAACTGTGTTTTTAGATTCAAGCATCTGTGGTAATGTCTCTGCTTTTAGCAAGGGGTTTGGTACCTGTGCTTTAAGAACCATATCACTCCAGTCGGTGTGAGTTGTAATAACACACGAGTGCTTTAATGGATAACTGAAAACAAGGGTTTAAAAAAAGCTGAAGTCTGGGGATGTGGTTTAGAAATAATGCTTTATTTGAGAAGTCTAACCCTATATTACTGTGTGGGGAGGAGAGTGTTTTTGTGGATGTGGGGGTTTTCTGGGTGGTGGGGTTTTTTTTTATTTGGGTTTTTTTGAACTAGAATGGTATTTAAACTGAAAGATCAACCACTGTAAAGAGCTGTAGCAATCAGAATGCCCAAGTACTGTTTTATAACAAAACTTTAAATATAAATCTTATTTTAGGAGACTTAGAGCTGCTATCAGTCAAAGAGAACTAGAGCTCAAAATAGCTTTAAATTGTCTTGGATAGAAGGGAATGACATTTCCCCTAGTTACTATGAAATTAAAATTATATTGCACTTAGTATACTTGAGTATTAACTTGCACTTTTTTAAAAGTGATTTAATATGTTGAATGTATAAGTAACATAATCATGTTTATATTGGAAAGTATGATTTTACATCTACAGAAAGTTTCCTAGCTAGAGCAAAAGGGTCTATTTAATTATATGTTATTGAAAAGAACTCCTGAAATCTAAAATTCATATGCTTACTTAGTGACCCTATGGCTGAAAAATTACAGAAGAAAATAAATTTGCTTCTAATACAGCATTTGGGTTTTGGGGTTTTTTTGGTAATAACTAGAAATTTTTGTTGGTTTTTCTTACATTCATTTATTAAGAAATTGTCGTGTGAATGACTGGATTGGACTCGACTAAACTAACTGTTATCTTTTCAACCTTTTCTCTTTGATTTAATTCAGCAGATTTCATTCCTTTCCCCCCCCCCCAAATTGCTAGATCTTGAGGACTTTGGTGAAAAAGCAGTCCTGTGTTTTCCCATCTTATATTGTCCCCTTTTGCTCTCCACAGACTTCAGCAAGGGTTTATTCATACACCTGGTGCAGTGGTTTCAGAACTGATCTATTAAAACTAATGTGGCAAATGAAAGGTTATTTCTAGCCTTGGTATAGTTGACCGTGTAAGTGTTCATGCCGGCACAAGTGGTTGAATTGAAGAAAGGTGACACCAAATTTTTTGGGCAGCAGTACCAGCACTGCTTAAAGTAATTCTGAAACTAGAGTTTAGGATTGCTTGTTTATCATAATAATTATTAGAATTTAATAAAGGGAATATGTTTGTAACAGCTCTCTTTTGAAAACTACAAACAACTGAGATGCCATATACTTAGAGTAGATATTTTAGAGTAGATAATTCTGTCTTACCCTGATACATATTTATATTTGGGGTTAAAGAATAGACGAAATGACCAGCTTCTTATCATCTGTCCTCAGTGATGATGACGTAGAAGAAGCTCATCCAATGGATGGAAATGATAGTGATTACGATCCCAAAAAAGAAGCCAAAAAGGAGGTAACAGATAGCTTAATGGTGAATGTCAGTTTGTTTGTTTTCTGTGAATGTGTTACTGTGAAGAATATGATTTGTAGTAAGGAGGTTTAGCTTGCAGCCTGCTGAATTCACAGGGTTTTTAGATGATCAAAGTCTTGACAACTTCTGATTGAAACAAAATGTTATTGTATTATTTTTGCCATTCTGGGGACATAAATACATCTCTCATTACCTTCACTATCTCCTCGGAGATCTTCAAGTTTATAAGAGATGTATGCTATCGCTACCTGGTAAAACAACATTCCCCCTACCTCTGTCTTGTTAATATGTTTACAGTTTTACTGGTTGTGAATTGTTGGAAACTAAATGTTTTCTTTGCATTTTAGAACTTGAAATGGCACAAGGTCTAATAATGAACATTTTTACTTTTTATTCTGCTGTTGTAACAATGTTCTTGCAATCTGTTGATTTGAGTTGCTGTCTAAGCCACTGCTAGATAAGGGCTATTTTGTTCAATTTACTTTCCTTAGTTATTGTTTGAATCACTACACGCAGTCCAGAATGAAAGTAGTGTGTTCATAGACTTCTAGGAACAGGACAAATAGGTTTGCAGTTTCTGATGAGCTATTTGGATCTACATAAGATAATTTTGTGATCTAATATTTCTGGTAGGATTTGCATGCTTCCACTTCCTAAGCAAGATATAAACTGAGTAGGCTACTTGGAACGCGCAGAGCAATGGAAACTTTCTGTTACCAGAGAAAACTAAAATGAACCAAACACTCTAGCTTGGCAAGTCAAAAGCTTGGGAGAATATTTTCACTTTAAATCCAGACTGAACAGACAGGAACTGCAATTTCATACTGAAAGAGCAATGCAGAACCAGAAAACAAATAGTATAAATGGGCCAGAAGTAAACTTAACCTTGGGATTTTTAGATGTCAAAGATGTAAGGCTCTATATCAACTTTCCAAGGAAAAGCAAATATCTTAAGTGCTTTTAAGATTGCCTCTATGAAGTCTGTGGACTGGATTAAGATATTACATTAGCTGGGAAGAGGATGTGGCAGAAGGTCAAGCATAGTAGAGCAAAATACTGTTTGCTGATCTGTACTAATGCTACAGAACATAATAATAATGGCTGCTGCAGTTTGTTTTCTCTTCGCTGTGATCAGATGACCACCTCCTCTTAACCTGCATAGATGCCAGCAGAGAGAAGCAGTAGGGAGCTGCTTGAAGTAGCAAAAAGCCTGAATCCCGTCTCTGTTCTGGTACTTAGCATTGCTTGGAATTGGAGAGTCCTTGCAGGGAAAGTTGTTTTTGCTTCTCTCCTCCTGGTCTGTAAGGAACCTACCTGCTTGCCCTATGGGAGTCACGTGTGTGCAGACTAGCTGTTGTGCAGGAATGCCCACTGAAGACAAAGCTGAAATTTTTACATGTCCAAACATATCAAAACAGCAGTTACAAAGATTGCATCTCCTCTTTGCTATCCCCTTCCACTTCAAAAAAGCAAACAACAAAGGCTTAAGTTTGCTAAATTACATGGATTTTTATAATGACTGCAAAAGTAAATCCATCCTCTCTCTTCTAAATCTCAAATCCCGTCCCAAAGCAAACAGCACTATCGCTTTCTGAGTTAGAGTGCTTGCACCAGGGAAAAGTGTCATCTTGCATTCTTGCCCATCCTGGTTGACTTCCGCTTATTCTTCTCCCCTGATCTTCACCTGAATTCTTCATATCTGGCCAAAAATAAACCGATTACTTGGTTTAAACATGTTTTTCATATATATATATATATATTCTTTACCTTCTGCTTACATAAGAGGTTCTTGATTTTTGCCCTCTTTTATAATATTCAGACTGTGATTTCTATACCATGTATTGTATTTTCAGCCATGTTTAAAAAAAAAAAAAAGTAGTTTTGAAAACTGGCCTTTCTAAGACTAACGCAGGCTTATCCAGCAAATGACTGGTATGCTCCATCAGCTCACCTGCAAGACTTAGTTTGGTTACTACATGCAGAGGAGGATGTTAGCTTAAGTTTTCTTGGTCATAAATAGGGCATTACAATGCTATGTGATACTTTATTAAAGTTGTATATAAGATACTGTTATTCTTTAATGATTTATTTCTTGTAAATTAAAGGGCAATAATGAGCAGCCTGTTCAGACCAGCAAAATAGGTCTGGGTAGAAGAGAGTATCAGAGCTTGCAGCATCGCCACCATTCTCAGCGTTCCAAATGCCGTCCACCAAAAGGCATGTACCTGACCCAGGAAGATGTGATAGCTGTTTCCTGTAGTCCCAATGCAGCCAACACAATTCTTAGACAGCTGGATATGGAACTAATCTCATTAAAGCGACAGGTACCATGGGTTATTGGTCTTGTTTTGTTTTTGTCTCAGATTGTTCTGATTGTAATGATTTTGAAGATTATCTATGAAGATTCTGAAACTTCTTTAATGTGAGTCTTCCTGATTTTGTTCCACAGTTATCACCAGAAGTGCTGGACACTAGCTGACTAGCTATTCTTCAGTTTTGTTTTTTATGTTCATCTGCTCGACAGGTACCATGGGTTATTGGTCTTGTTTTGTTTTTGTCTCAGATTGTTCTGATTGTAATGATTTTGAAGATTATCTATGAAGATTCTGAAACTTCTTTAATGTGAGTCTTCCTGATTTTGTTCCACAGTTATCACCAGAAGTGCTGGACACTAGCTGACTAGCTATTCTTCAGTTTTGTTTTTTATGTTCATCTGCTCTTGTGGATAATATGAAACAAGATGACTTCCAGTTTGGTTACTACATGCAGAGGAGGATGTTAGCTTAAGTTTTCTTGGTCATAAATAGGGCATTACAATGCTATGTGATACTTTATTAAAGTTGTATATAAGATACTGTTATTCTTTAATGATTTATTTCTTGTAAATTAAAGGGCAATAATGAGCAGCCTGTTCAGACCAGCAAAATAGGTCTGGGTAGAAGAGAGTATCAGAGCTTGCAGCATCGCCACCATTCTCAGCGTTCCAAATGCCGTCCACCAAAAGGCATGTACCTGACCCAGGAAGATGTGATAGCTGTTTCCTGTAGTCCCAATGCAGCCAACACAATTCTTAGACAGCTGGATATGGAACTAATCTCATTAAAGCGACAGGTACCATGGGTTATTGGTCTTGTTTTGTTTTTGTCTCAGATTGTTCTGATTGTAATGATTTTGAAGATTATCTATGAAGATTCTGAAACTTCTTTAATGTGAGTCTTCCTAATTTTGTTCCACAGTTATCACCAGAAGTGCTGGACACTAGCTGACTAGCTATTCTTCAGTTTTGTTTTTTATGTTCATCTGCTCTTGTGGATAATATGAAACAAGATGGGGCGTGGTGGAGGGGGGGGGGGGGGGGGAGTATGGCATGAAAACAATGTTACAGATCTAGGGACAGGAGAAAACCAAAGTCTCGTTTGATTTGATTTTCTTTTTAACTTTGTTAAAAGTATTTGTGTGACAAGTGAGAATAAGACCAATGAAGCAGTGGAAGTTACATTTGTTATGCTTAAAATTGTAGCTGTTTTTCTGGATGTCCTTCTCCACATACCATGGAAGTATGGGGGGAAGTAAGTCATGGGCCTAGTAATTTCTCTGTTTGAATTGATGAGCTTTCTACTTCTTATTAAATTTAGAAAAGCTTTGTAGTCTCCACCTTTAAGACGACAATTGCCTGCATCCTTTGCATGAAGGAGTTAACTTTTGGCACTTAAAGTTGAAACGAGGAACCTATTCAGCTTCTAAGGGTACAGCAGTATGTGCATGCTTGCTTTCTAGGAGCGATGGGGCTACAAAGTCAAGGCTTATCTCCTGGAATTTCTGCCTCCTTATAGACGGCTAAGAGCTGCCATGTTGCAAAATCATGGAGTGAATAATGGGTTTCATGGGGTTTTTGCTCCCTTGTATTCTTTTACAGGAGAAATATGCTTCTTTCTGTCACAGCAGGACTCGGGGGCTAAATAGCATAGGTGGGTTTCACTCTTTAGCCTAAGTGTAGGTGAGTTACAGCCTTGAGGTTGTGTTTCTCTTTTTTTCTTGCAGTGATTTCAGAGATGCAGCCTTTGGAATCTCCCACTGAGTTGTCTGCTTTTGTGTCCATACTTAAAGAACACTTGTAATAGCTGTGCACCATAGTATGCAAAACTATTTTCTTACCTATGTTACCTTATGTGCATCACTGTCAGGTTTAAATGGTTAATAGATATGTATATGTATGATTTGGAAGCTCTCTCCTTTTTATAGACTAAGATATTTTATTTAAATAGCTTAAATCATTTCAAGAATCGCCCTTAAAGGAAATCATGATGATCTAAGGTCAATAAAAAGCAGTCTGTCAGAAGGAACTAACTGGAAACATCTCATAAATCTTTCCCCCCCCCCAAAGTGCTTTTTGGAGAAGGAAGAAGTTAATGTATACAGTACATCTCACTTAGATATCTAAGAACCAAGTTTTGTGTCTAGAATATTTTTTGTTCTTCAAGAACATATGCATCGCTATCAAAACTTGCTTATTATGTCCTACTTTTAATATTCCTGCAGACAAACTGTTCTTTTGAAAGACTGGCTTAAACGTTTTTCTCTCCGTAGTAAACTGTGCTGTATTTTTTAAATTTTTTTTTTTTAAACAGTTAAAAATAGTGAAGCCTTAAACCATAATATTTCTCTTTCTAACTTAGGAGGTACACTTGTGGCAATCCTAGTGAAGATATATGTGTAAAGTGACCAACTTTCTTTGTGGAGCTGATTAACTTTGTTGTTTTTGACCAAGGTTCAAAATGCTAAGCAAGTAAACAGTGCACTTAAACAGAAAATGGAAGGCGGGATTGAAGAATTCAAACCTCCTGAGGTAAATCAGAATAAATATTAGAACTTGTGGCCTTGCACTTACATTAGTGGGAAGCTACAGAAATGTGTTTTGCTGCAGCATAGTGTTTGCATTTCAGCAGCCCCTAAACAGGATCCATTGAATTACATGCAGGGGTGAGTCTGTCTGGCTTCTTTACAAGAAATTAGTGGTAGGCTTTTTTTATGGCAACTGGCTAAATAAAGAAGCAGAAGAAACTGAAATGTCATGTCTGTTCATGACAATAGGGAGCTGAAATTGAGCCCTGATAAATGGGTTTTTTTTCTGGTTAAAAGTAGTTAATGTAGATTACTAGCAGTAAATTCTATGTTCTGTGTGAAAACATGACTATATATACATTTGGGCATCTGAAGTATGCCCAATGCTGACGATTTATTACTACTGAAGTTCTCTTTTTGCTTGTTTTAAAGGCTTGGATATGAAACATAACGTGAATGCAAAACACTCCAGACACCAAGTCCTAATAGTTTAGAGAAATGTAACTATAAATTCAAATTCTGTCTGCATAAAGATCATTAGCTTGTGCATAAGTTATGATATAGCTGATATTAAGAACTGCAATAAAACAGAGGAAAAATCGTTGGTGTAGTTCTGAGCTCAAATCCTTAAATGCTACTTCCTGTTCATGAAAGCAATCTTAAACTATAAATTCATGACTTATAAGCAAGAGATTTTTACCTATGTTACAAAATGTAGTGCAAGTAAAACACATTCTGATGCTCAGATATTTTGCAGCTGTTGAAACATTTTAATGATCTTTGTGCCATTTTTCTAATTTTAATAGTCTAATCAGAAAATCAATGCCCGTTGGACCACAGAAGAGCAGCTTCTTGCAGTACAAGGTATGTTAATAGTAGTAGCGGCTTGAAATCTGATGCAAAGGATTTGAAGAGGTACTCAGGCTTACGTTTGTATTTCCCTCTAATGAAAAGCTAAACTTTATCTGGTCTTATAAGAAAGTCACTGGGAAAACAGCAAAACTAGTGAGAATATTTAGGGCATTCATTCAAGCAACATGACACTAGTCTTTCAGTTACCCATATTAAATCTCGAATAGGAAAACTAAGCTGGGTTTAACAACTGTGGTAGTACCAACAAGTCCCTTCAATCATCTTCTAAATCACCTTACATGAATTTCTCTAAAGTGGAAGACCGAAGTAATAGTTGAAGTAATAAAATTTGAAGCAAACACTTACTAAGACATCTCTCCGTATTCTTAAAGTAGGAAAACGCAGAAGTAAAACTGCTTTACAGTTACTTTTTTCTGTTCATGAGGGGATAAGAGAGCAGATATCTTCCCAGTGGAGGCCTTTTAAGAGTCTGAAGCTGGATATGGATACTTGACTAACAGTCTTATTGGAGAAAACCCAACACTTTCTAGTAGGCTATTGACACAGCTAATTTGCAGTTATTTCATTTATATGAAGGAAAACTGACTCTCGTCTTGCTTCAACACACACTGCCTAATCAAGGAACATGCAAGGGAAATATCTGGAGAGCCTAATGCTGTCTCGAAGTCACTATATATTGACTCACTTCTGTGGATCATCTTTTTTAAGATAATATAATCGGTTCAGTTATACACATCTGCTCTGTTTCTCTGTATTCTTCGCCTCCTTTAAAATGGAAGACTGAATTTTAGTATAAAACCTTCAGTTGGATCAGGATATTGGTGTAAAGTTGTCAAGTGTGCCATACCTGGTAGTTATTAGCCAGATAACTGAACCTAAAGTTAGGTTTATTTCGAAGTGTGAATGGAAATGCTGAAGAGCATGGTGTGTCTGAAGTCATGCCTCTCAACTTACATGCTTCAGACTGGGATTTGCATCTCCAAACCGTTTTCTGTCCTAAGTTCATCCTCTCAGTATTGCTAACAAGCTCACTTTTTAAGTTTTGTTCCCAAATGCAACTGAAGGAGATGCCTATCTTTAATATGATAGTCTAGCAAGTAGAATGCTTGCTGGAGAAGTGGGGAAAATGCAGGTTCATTGTGCCTGCCTTAGCATGAAAGGATTCAAACCATCTTGCATTTTCATAGGTTAGTTATGGGAGCTCTCACTAAGCATCAGTTTGGGAAGCGATGAGTGTGCATTGAGCTTTTGTTAAGCTATGGCACTGTGTGACTGACAAGGTAAATAATAAAACTGGAGCATGGGCAAAAGAATGAGGGCTGGTGATGACTCCCTGGAGAGGAGTTCTAGTCTTCTGGTCTCTTCTCTAGGGAATGCTTTGTGTTTTATAAAGGTAGTCAGCCTCAATACTTAAGGGTGGGGTGAGGAATCAGGCCTTCCGGAAGAAACCTGTTTTCATTGAATTTACATGTGCTGCTTACACGTATTGTTTCCTTTTTAGTCCCCTTCCTTTGCCACTGTATAAAATGGAGATGAGAGAGCACCTTAACGCCAGGGACAAAGTAGTCTTATTATCCCTCCCTTACCTACTGCCCGGTAGTAGAGCCTCCCTCCTGGAATGAGAGTGCTGTAGGTATTAACCTCCCATCCCTCAGGCTAAGGACCCTGATCTCTTGCTTCAAAATAACTGCTCGAGCTAGTAGACTTAGGCATGAAGGAGCCACGCCGTCTTTTCCCTGACTCCGTTTTTAAAAGAAAGTAGCCATGGTTGCTGTACTAAAAGCTGCCATAGTGCGTGTTAGGCTTGAACTTGGAAGTTGACTTGAGCGTGGGGACATTTAGTTTGTACATTTAAGATTTATTTCATCAAATGTATTGATACGTTTTAGCATGTGCTTTTAATAATTTTACAGAAATCGTAAGCATTAAGCAGGTAGGTGGCACTTCTATGATTTGTTCACTTGAATTCAGACATTAAATCCTACCATGGAAATCATAAAAATAATCTGCAGTAATATAATTTTGGTACTGTTTTTCCTAAAGATGAAAAAAACTCTTGTCATCTGTGGGCTAATCTCGAGAGATTGGCAGTAACTAAAGAGGAGGTAATGAAAAAACCCACCTAAAAATAGAACTGAGTGTGTAATCTTAAAAGCAGTGTGGCTGCCTGCAGTGGGGTTGTGGACTCAGACTTACGATCTCTGAGCTGATCTTTTGCGGTATAATTTATCAGGTTACTGTTCAATGTTGTCTGAATAGCTATTGAATGTAATGGGCCAGTTTATCACTTGAGGTGTTCTTAAGTTACAAACTTTGTTTATGTATAGAAATGTACGAGCATGATCATCTTTTCAAACTAAGATCTCAGCCACATGAAAATTGCGATTGCAGAAATGTTAGAAGACTTGTTCAAAACAACAAAATTTGAATTGAAAAGCAGTGCATGACTTTCATAGCATTGCAGTGGAAAACAGTTGGGACAACCAGGATCTGACTCTATGTAAGGTAGTTGCCAGGAGCACTGTAATCCCATCACAGTGAAACTGCAGCTCTCATAACCTGGAGGTTGCCGTTAACTATTTCTGCCTCATTGTGGTGCTGTATTATACTGCTTTGGACCCAGGCTAATGTTTTGTGTGCCTGTCCGTGTTCGCTGTGCTGCACAGCGTTAAGCAGCGTAGGCAGCATCAAACTTGGAGTTACGAGTTTCTCTGAGTTAGACGTTCAAGATGAAACATTGTAATAGTGAGCACGCACACGTTCAAGTGAACCTTTGCAACTGGGCGAAGTTTTCAAGAGGTTGAAGCATTCCCGTGATCGGGGCTACTTTCAAATGAGCCAGGAGAAAGACATTCATACATGTGAAGTGAGGCTATGCAGTCATCTTTTGAGCTTCACTTTCAGCAACCTAATAAAATTATTCTTATTGAATAACAGATTAAACGCTTTAGAAATTATTTGGGTGGTGTGTAGCACAGAATTCATATCAGGATGTGAAAGTTACGCGCACCAATTTGAAATGGGTGATGAGTTGGCATCAACTCTTACAGATATGCCAGCACCTTATGCATAAAAATTTCATAAACATGTGTTGAACTTCCTCTGTTTCTGATGCAGCTTAAAAGGGTTCTACTACCTCATTGTGTAGAAGTCTTTGTGGTGACGCTAGAGCAGTACTAAATAACACTCTGAAAAGAATCCAAAATGAGTAGTGCTGTGTGTAGCTAAAGTAAGGAAATTGTATTTTCTTTAGATATTTCTTACAGTTGGGCTCTCAGTGAAGGCAAGTTAACACTTTTCAAACTGTTTGCTTGGAAATAGGCTTTAAGACCTTATTTTTGACAACTTTAGTTGAAGTTAGCCAATAGGCTCAGTCATTTTGCAGATTAAGGGGAAGGAAGGAGTACAGACAGCATAGTAACAGAAAAGGTTGAAATCACTAAAAGTCTGAACTAGGTTTCAAACAAAAATGCGCTTTTTTCTGCTGGGCACTTTGCTCACTTGATGAATTGTACAGGACGTTAGATATGTTGCAGTGGACATTTAATGATCATTATAAATTAGTAAGGGTAGTAATGGTAGGGCGATCAAAGAACATTAAAACACTGGAGGGAGTGCTCTGTGGGCGCACGCAGCTTTTAAGGAGTATAGCTGATACCTTGTACAGCTGATAAAGCACAGAGCCAAATCCCTGTCTTTGCTTTGTCTAGATACATGCCCTCCCGCGTGGCTCTGCTAGGTCCCTTTGTTTTCTTTCCAAGGTTCTTGCAGTCAGGATGGTTGGATTCTTTTGTATGCCCCAGAAAAGATCTTAAATAATGTAGCTGGGCTCTTGACAGTTGAAACATCAGGTTCAGCTACAGAAATTGTTACTATCCTAGAGCTGAACTTCTCTCTTAAATTGCAGTGAGTGTACGTTACCACATCAGAAGTGCCTATTAACGAAGAAAGTAAAGAGCAGAACAAGCTGAAGGTCATGCTCTTCACAACTAAGTTGAGAAGGAACATAGCTTTCAGATTTGAAACAACTCTCACTTTCTGAATCCTTTGCTTCTTTTTCTGAAGTGAGGCATGGAATCAGAAATAAATTTCCCTTCCTGTAATGAGACAGAGTGCCTGTCCTCTAAGCACTGTAATATGTCCCGAATGAGTTTAGTTATCAGGAGCTTCGCAGAAGGAGTCAAATTGTAATTCACTCATGCATAGCGGAGAGCAAAAGATGAGTCTTCTGTTTACTGAGTCTGGAATAAAACTCTGTTTTATTTCCTCTAGTCTCCAAACTTTTGGACACTTCTGATTAAAGATACATTTTGTGCAGCTAAAAGCTGTGTTCTAGGATGCTGGAGAGTTTGAGGATTTTTCTGAAGCAGGAGAGAGGAAGAAGAACTAGACACATACCCAAAATACAACTGAGAGAAAATCAATAAACTTTAGATTATAATTCCAGTTTTAGGTTAAAAACTACGGAATGCTGTACTCAAGGGGGTTTTTGTGTTATATGCAAATGTAGTTTTAGAACTTTAAAAAGCACACGTTGGGATTTTTTGAAAGGACCAGCAGCATTTTCTTGTGAAGTTCTTGTAAACAAAAGTGACCTACTGATGTCAATATGAAAATGAATGAAAAGAACAGTGCAAAGATCTTCTGTCATGCTGCTTCTTGCTGGAGGATTTGGTCCCAGAGGCCTGTGCTGGGCTGTCTTATAAACAGACACCAATGGCTTATATTTACTTACCTTCCCCCAGGTGGTTGTCCCAAAACCCCAGATTCTTCTACCCAGGTCGAATGGTGAATGAAAGCTTTAAAAAGACTTTGTCAGGTGAATGCTTGCCAGTTGCTCTTCGTAGCTTTAGTAGAGCATGTCACAAGTGGAGGAATGAGCAGTATATCGTGACTTACGGAACTGTGCCTCCCTGTTCTGCCCTGTGCTTGGTCCAGTAGGTACTGCCCTCTACCACTCCTGCTGCACAGGTTGTGGGCAGAGAAACATCTGCGTGCAGCTGGCACGGAGGGAACCCATAGAAGCTGTCCACCTTTGTCACCTGATATTTCTAGTGTTATACCCTGTTTACAGCTATACACATGTGCTCGGTCACCCTCCCTCTCCCATCTTGAACTTGTCGGGCTTCTGCCCTTACTGCAAGCACACCGAAGGATTTACTTCATTCGTCAGAGGCCAGATCTCTGCGGTTTTAGGTTGGGTGGCTTGGTGAGTAAGCCAGGTTCTTTAAGAAGAGTGGGTAATGACCTTTTAATAAAGTTCTTGATTTGTATGTTGATAGCTGTGCAATTAAAAATTATTTTGTTGTAATGGAAATTGAGGCCTTCTCCTAATTGAGAAGTCCTCCTAATTAGCGAGTCCTTGGTTTGCAGGTCCCATAGGTTCTCTCTATAAATACATCACACGTAGCTGTGTCTGACTGATTCTTCACAGCTATGTTATTTACTTTGCCTTCCAGGTGTCCGAAAATATGGTAAAGATTTTCAAGCTATTGCAGATGTAATTGGCAACAAGACTGTTGGCCAAGTGAAGAACTTCTTTGTAAACTACAGGCGTCGGTTTAACTTAGAGGAGGTATTGCAGGAATGGGAAGCGGAACAAGGAACCCTGGCTTCTAATGGTGATGCTTCTGCTTTAGGGGAGGACACAAAAAATACTTCTAATGTGCCATCAGGAAAGAGCACTGATGAAGAAGATGAGGTGTGTTTTGTGTACCAGAAATAAGTAAGCATGGGTTGAGGAACAGCATTTTATTTAGTGATATAATGTAAGGTTAATTGGTGTGGAGTGGCAAACCGCATTCTAAAGAATGATGATGAGCTTGCATAGAACTTCAGCCAATGTCGTTAACCAGCTGGGAGCAGGACTGCACCTTTCATAGTGACGATCACGTTACTGTTTTATTGTTAAAATACAGTTCTTGTTCTAGAAAGAAGACTCTTGCTTCATAAATATTTTTAGTTCTGCTGTCTATAATGTTTTGGTTGGTGATTTCTTTTCAGTAACTTCTCAGTTTTTTGGTTTTGTTTTTTAAATGCTGTTTCCTGTGTAGTGGACAGTGGCAGCCCAACTGCATCGCGTTCTGGCTGGGATGGCTGTTCACGCAGTCTTGTCTTTGTCCTTTGTGCAGGCACAAAGCGCTCCGGCCACTCAGTGTTTAGGCCCTTCACCTCCAGCACAGGCATCTGCTCCGGCACCTACCGCTCCCATGGCAACTTTAAATCAGCCGCCCCCGTTACTTCGTCCAGCGCTTCCTGCTGCTCCTGCTCTCCATCGTCAGCCTCCGCCACTTCAACAGCAGGCGCGATTTATTCAGCCAAGGCCGACTCTAAATCAGCCTCCCCCACCACTCATCCGCCCAGCTAATTCCATGCCTCCTCGTCTCAACCCAAGGCCAGTGTTAACCACGGTTAGCGGCCAGCAGCCACCCTCGCTTATTGGAATTCAGACAGAATCCCAGTCCACTCTGCACTGAAGAAATAAAGCAGAATTATGCTAACTCCTACATTTGAAAAATTGTATCAATGTACTTTTTTTTTTCCAAATAATGAAGGGGAGAAAAGAGCAAGCCTTCACAGGTATCAGACCAGTTTTACAGAGGAGCAAGCTAATAACTAGAAACGGAACCACATGAATGACCACCTGTATAAAAATATTTTTATGTCAAAGACTTGTACAGCAGAACAATGCCTACAGTACAGCCCTCCTCTATATGAATAACTGTGGAAGGAAGCTAACTTCTTAAATGAATAAATGTTCAACACACCAAGATTTTGTTTAACTGATTTTTACTCTATTTATTTTATTACAGTTCTTTGTAGTCAAGCATCTAACTACAGGAAAGTAGTCTGGCAAATCTAGGAATAGATAATATTGTAGGAGACTTAAATGTAGCGTTGGGTTTTTGTGTGTGTGTGTGAATTTCCTTTTTTTTTTTTTTTTACTTTTTAGTGCAAAAAAAATAATGGCCTTAGGTTCAGAATTTTTGGCCCTGTTTAGGTAACAGTAGAAGCATTTCACGCACTTGTAAAATGTAGGTGTTTCTTCTCTTCGTGTTTTTCCCAGAACACTTTTGCTTGTTGAAAAAGGTACTGTCTTATTAAATACTCTGCTGAAAGAGTATTCTGAAGACTCGGTGAGCTATTGTACCAAACTTACTAAATCTCACGCGTGTTCTACTCATAGAAGTTAACTGAAAACCGGAGTCCAGTTCCCTGCTGCGTTATCTCTTGTGGGCTGGGGTGGAGAGGGAGGCAGCAACTCCTACCACCCAGGGGGGTGACAGGAGAGGAACCATATAGCAAGAACCATTAATTTAATTTGTTATTCCACTAATTCTTCTAATTTAAGTACAGCAGAATTTCATTCCTCTGAGAATGGCTGTCTGCAGTTTGAGTACGTTAGATCATTGACATCTTGCCTAAGAATTCGTGAGGGAAGTATAGAGGCTGATGGTGGTAGTAGAATATTGTGGCAGTAGAGTTACCTGCTGCCAGCCCAGTCCTACTGTTAAATGATTATCTCCGATTTCTGCTATTTCTGGCGGAACTGATTAGCGGCTTGGGTGTTTTGGGGGGGGGGGTTTGCTTGTTTTGTTTTATTGACTAAGTAAAATTTGCATTTGGGTATTAATTATTGCTTCCAAATTTTAGGAGATTGAAAGGTTTTCTTCCACTGCATTCATTAAACTGTTCTTGTCTGAAACCTTGATTTATGCCCAGCAGTGCTTTGGGGGGGAGGGGTCAGTTTTTGTGGGTGTTTTGTTTGTTGTTTTTTTAAAGTAGGTGCCTCTACCCTCCAAGTAAACCAGGCTGCAAATTTGAGTAGCAGTGTCTGAAACTGTGTGATCTGAATCAAGCTATTGAAAAATATTGCATTCTTGACTACGTAATAACATTCATGCTGACTACCATACTATTGTAGAAAATTATTTTTGCCAACAGCTGAAACGGTGTTTGAAAATCCTTTTAAATCCATTCTGTTAATAACTAGATTTGCCCTTGACTAAAATGAGACTTTATTTGACAATGGAATGTGCTCTCACTAGGCTCTTTCACAGATAAATTGAATGGTCTAACGATCAGTTTAGCAGCTGGCTAAGGTCTTTTTTTTGTGCAAAGGGAAGTTCTTATAGCATCAGATCCTATTTCATTTGTAAATCTAGTATTAAAGTTTGATAGTTGTGGCCTGACTTGCAGTTAAGGTGTTGACCTTTATGGTTTATTCTTCATTTTAAAATATTTTCAGACCAAACTTGAGAGATTTTCCTTTCCGAACAGCTTTCACTGGTGTGCTGAGGTCTCGTACAAAAGGTCCTTCTTGGGAATTTTCTTTTGCATCAGAGTAGATGCTTAGCCACTACGTGAGCTTCAGGTGACCTCTCGTCTAAGAAAAGCAGCGTTGTAAAGTAAGCACCGAGGAATTCGTGGTCACTGAAACTTGTGTTCTGGGAGTCGTAAGTGTCCCCTCACCAGCTACACACAAACCTGGCTGCTCTCCAGTCTTTAAAACTGATACGAAACCGATCCGGTACATTTTGACATCCTAAGTATCTCAGTTTAATTGTTAATGGTGACAAGATGCATCTTCAGGATTTCTTTTTTCTTTTTTTCTTTTTTTCTTTTTTTTTTTAGCATTGCGTCTCCCAGGTGTGTGTATTGTACCTTTGCTAATTTTTGTCTCGTCTCTTGTCGGTAGACTTCAGTATGCAGAATGTTGGGTGTTGCAGTACAGTTGGCCACCACCAACTGCTATAAAACTGTTCAGTACATTGTAATTCCGTTTAATCTTGTTTAAATATTCTATAACTGGGCAAAGGTGCTGTATTTGAAGGGGGGAGGGAGGGTCAGAGGTAGGTAGTATTTCTTAATTTACATACACTGTAGCACACAGTAGGGAACTCCTAGCGTTTGTAGTACTAAATAAGTATGTACATAGCAAAATGTCTTTATTGTGTGCTTTGCAGAATATGTGCATACAGTTTGCACGTCCTGTTTTGGGGGGTAGGGTTTGTTTTAAGCAGTGTTTGCCTGGAGAGTGATATGCTTGCTGCTTAATCAAAGGATTAAAGTTTCAAAGAAATCTGTGTCTTCTATTTTTATGTACCTTGTAATGGTCTAATATGTTAGGGCCCTTATACTGTGATTCTCTTCTAAATTCATTTATATTTTTTTAAGAATTAGAAATAAAATTATACAATGGTGTTGATTTCGGTGGGGAATTTCTTTTGCCATATCTAGTCTCCTGTTTTGTAATGTAGTAATGAACTCTGACTTCAAGGTTGGCTTAATTTTGTCACTTTAAAAAATGTAAAATGTTTGCACACTAAAGTTTGGCAGAGAACGTGTATCCTACATTGTTCAAAGCTAATGTAACTCTACAGCTTTTTGTACAGTTTATTTTAGTTAATAAAGCAAAACGGTACTAAAAAATGACAGATTTTACAAATGCAAGGCATAATCTGAACGACGTCTTCTAGGAACAACACCTGCAGAATATGGATGTACAATAACAGATTTAATTGTTGCACTTTAAATCAGAATGGGTATGAAGTTAAGCAGGTATTTCTGCATTAATAAAACAATCACTAAACATTGCACATCATAGTAAAGCAGTTTAATTTGTCTTACAGTTGATCGTGAGCAAAAGGAATTACAGTTACCTCTGTCCTTAGGTTTTTCTTCATCTTTATATTGTTGGGATTTTTCTTAAATCATACAGCGTTTATTCTGGAAATGTCACAGTTCATAGAAAACGGAACACAAACCGGTAGCTTATATATGTGGGAGTTCGTGTATGAAGAGAGCAGAACTGCAGAGCTTAGGGCAGAGTTTAGGACGAAGGTGAGAACTACGTTGTGGTGCCTCTTGCTAGCAAAAGAAAGGGACGGACCGAAGTTACAGCTGGTGCTAGGCAGAAATGTGGTCAGGCAAAGGCAAAGCCAGGGCAAAGACAAACATCTTGAAATTGTTTGCATAGAGGTGTGTTTCAAAACGCAAAGGAAGCCGTAGATGAGTTAGCGGCTCTCTCAGCTCCAGTGCAAAATGGTGCGCTGTAAATTGCACTGAATGCAACTTGGTAGTTTCAATAAATGTGGTGAACCTCCGGCTTTTCCTGAGGTTGAAACAGCTACACCTGAGTTTGCCTTTCTCCGAGCGAGTTAAAAGCAGGCACCGTCGCAATAGACATCTGCTTTAAGATCACAGGAAGCTGTATGTGAGATATAAAACGCAAACAAGTTCTTTAACACCACTTATATAGTCTGTTACTGATGAATTAGGCATCAAAAATTATAGCTGGGTAGAGAGGAGGGGCAAAATATACAGGCAATGGTATCTGGACCATTTAATAAGCAACTGGCCCATTTTTTGTAACAGACATCCTTAAAATTGATACTAAAGTACAGCTTCAGAAAAAAAATGTGCTTAATTTTCACCACTAGTGAAGGCTGCTGCTTTTCAGTTGCCTCAATTATTCTTTAATGTTAAACCTCTTTTTCAGTGTAGTTTTGTACACTGAAATAATTATAGCAGCAAAATAAATCCTTGGTGCTGTTACTGACTGGGAAGTTTTCCCTTGGACTGGCACAAAAGGAAGCACCGAGATTCGGGGATTGTGATCTCTGCTGCTGCTTCAGGGGTATGACTTTGTCTGCATGCAAACCAGGCCTCCTGTTACGCTCACTGACTCGTAAGAGTTGTGATTTTAAAAGTAACGCCTGCACCCTGATATTTGGCGATCCTTTTGACAGATCTTTGTCACCACGAAGCTCCGTTCTGGGGAATTCCAATGTTCTGCAGTAGGAGGAGGATCATGAGTGCAGCAAACGTCCGACGTGGGAACCCAATCCCATCTCCAAAGAAACTATTCATTTACGTTTATAAATATTTACTTTCAGAAACATAATGCCTGTTGTTCTGAGGGATGTTCCTGTGAACGTCCCGGACAAGTAGTACCCAGACTAATCAGGACATTCCTAAAAGCTAAGGAAAAAAAAACAGTCCTCAATTTTTGCAAGAGGGAGTGTTTTAAAAGGTCTCTGTTGTAGTAATGGCCTCTACGCCTTTGCTGGGCTTCCAGAATCTTAATGCGATGTGGACTGACGCCCTTGGGAGCGGCAAGGCTGAGTCGTTTTAGCGAAAGAAGAATCTTTCTGAAACCATTTTATTACTATTATTTTTAGAGCTCATCTTAAGACAATCCCAATAACACAGCTCAATCGTTTCTTTTTCCGATTGCTTCTTTCTCGTCAGCCTTAGTGCTTTTGTACACGTGCTAGCATGGTGTTTTCCTCATAAACTGGTTTTCCTAGAAGTGGTTTAATGTGAAAGACAGAACAAAGTGCAGCAGTAGGTGGTGGGGAGCGAGCGGTAAAACAGTTGCATCGGTACCGTCGGCTGGAGGATGGCTGCGTTGTCTGCGTTTGTGAAAAATGCTTTGGTGTGTCCTGAGTAATTAGCAAATAATACTGGCATGCGGTAATAGCTAATGTCTGTGTTCTTTGCATATTTAGCATGGGTTTCGTTTTGCTATTTCTGTACCGTAGATGTAAATAATAAAAAAGAGTAACTGTATTCCCGGCAGGCTGGCAGGCGGAGATGCGAGCAGGGCGCATTGCCCGAAGGAGGAGTGGGCCAAGTCTGCTGATCCTTCCCGACGCAGCGGTGCTCCTCGCCACGGACTGCCATTAGCCCGTCCTGGAAAGCTAACTTCGCAGCCCGCGGAGGACTTCTCTCCTGGCTCTACCAAATCTTCCAGAGCGCTTGGGAGGCTGCGGAGCCCCGCGGTGAACTCCGAGCGGGCGGCAGTGAGAAGGGGCTGCAGGGGAGCCTTCCGGAGCCGCGGGGGCCCGGAGCGAACGTCTTAGGTCACAGGGAAGCGCCGCTG
>NW_008795317.1:2108569-2133075 GCF_000699145.1 Aptenodytes forsteri | reverse complement strand
AAGGCTTTCTTGCTGCCCTCTCGATTCAGAGGGGCGGTCTGCGCGGCGCTTTTCTTTTTGCGGCGCTTTTTCGCTTAAAAAGGAGGCCCGTGTAGAAAACCTGAACTTGGTGCGCCCAGGAGTTTTGCGCTGGTGTGGAAGAGCCCCTCTCTCACGGCGCTGGAGGTTTCCTCCGGTCTGCAGAGCCGAGCCCAGCCCCTGCCTGGCGTGCTCCGGTGCGGGCCGGCAGCCTGAGCTCCGCTCGCCTTTCACGAACGGATGCGCCGACGCCGCCTTCCCCCAGCGATGCTGTAGGGAAACGTAGGCCCGGTGCATGGCTCGGAGGTTGGCAGAGCCGAAATTTTGGAGGCTGAGAAGGAAACAAAGAAGCAGGGACTGCTCGGATGAATGCCTTTGCAGCGGCCGTGATCTTTTTAACTTGCAGGAAGCCGTAACAAGTATCCCCGCTGGTGTCAACTGAACTCTGCTGGGGGGAGGGGATTTCCCGTCTGCGTGTGTGTGTGCGGCGAGACCCAGCCGGTCCTCTGACTTTCCCTGGTAAACAGCGCCCTGGGAGCATACTGAGGCAGTGAGCTTTGACCGAATACTTTCAACGCTTAAGATTTAGAAGGGAAAATGGAGAGCTCCTGTTGTTGCATTTCGTGAATTGCTTTGCCTGTTGTTAGCTTGGCTGCGCCTTCCCGCTGCCAGCCAAGAACAACTTTCCTCATAACTTCCGTTTTATAAATACGGGATGGCTGAAGGAGTGCAACGATGTGCTAAAAATAGCTGGGTGTATTCAGGTCAGGCATGTCTCCAGACTGGCAGCAGTAACACGGTCGTATTTTTAAACCGCCCCAGCTGATTCTACACAGAGCACGCAGGTTTGACGATGAACGTAAAGTTGAGGCGCTCTGGGATGCTCTTGTGCAGGAGTACCGGCCTGGCTAGTATCGCGCTTCATCTTGTTTCATCTGAGGACTGCATTGCATTGTTGCTTTTGATCTTAGGGCGAGTCATGGCGGTCATGTGTTACACTCGGCCTAAAACCACCCAGAGTAACTTCCTTTGCTGTTAGCCTTGATTATCTTTTTTATTTCTGTCACGTGGAGAAGCGTTTGTCGTCGGTGAGGACCCCGGCGTGCCAGGAGCTGTGCGAGCAGAGGGCAAAACCGCAGCCCTTGGCTGAAGGGGGTTTATAGCTCAAGTCAGGAGAGAGGGACGCGCCTGCGCGCAAGAGCCATAGGAGACAGCGGGACCCTCCAGACCGGTGTGATGGTCAATGGTCGCAGCTTATCAGAAGCCAGTTGTTCCCAGCTGCTTGGCAGAGGAGATCTTACAGAAGAAATTTGAAGTAGAATAGCCTGCTAATATCCCTCCAAAAAATCTGCCCTCACAGTACATACTTGCTCAAATACATAACAAGTAGGCAGTGGAGCCTGGTATCATCATGAGATGAAACCGGCCCTTTTAAACCATCAGAGGTGATGCAAGGGCAAGTGGAGGGAGACTAGAACAGGCTTTGAAAGTCAAGAGGTTTTGGTGCTGTGGGGAAGTGGAGGGACGGACAGAGAGGTGATGTGGTTATAGCTGTGGCTTTGAAAAATGATCCCTGCAGCAGCATCCTGGGTGGATAAATAAGTAAAAGATTGCTTTTTGAGAGAACTGAGTGTATGGAAAACTGGAGGAGGATGATGATGGTGGACAAGAGTCTTATTTGTGTAAGTGGACAAGAAATACCATATCTTATGGAGGTATGAAACAGAAGGAATCGGTGAGACATTGTGAAGATCTAATGCTTTAAGTCCAAGAGAGGGAGATGAAGGTTATGGACCGAAGTGGAATACAGGCTGCTGTGTCAGGTTTAGATGCTGAGGGACTGCGCAGAAGAAGGCCTGTTGGGGAAGGCGGGGGGCAGCGGGCTGCCTCTGAGCTGGTGGTCATCCACAGCCTGGGTACCGGAGGAGAGGCTGAGAGTTCAGCTTCTGCAGGAAGAGGGTCTGCAGCAGTAGGGCGCATCTGTGAGTAGCTGGCAGGAAACTTTGGCTGAAGAGGTGTAAGCTGCTGAAAGATAAGATTCAGAGTAACATCAGGAAGGAAGAAAGAAAAGCTTGTGGCGCTCACAGAAACTGCAGAGGGCACGGGAGTAACTGTGGAGTTTAGAGAGGATGAGGAATGACATCCAGGAGGGGACAAGATTTTAAAGCTAGAAAGCTGCTGTTGGAGACTTTGACAAAAGGAATTTCAAAGGAGCGCAAAGAGCAGAAACCAGACAGCTCTTTAGTTCACCCCACGGGCTCCCTATCGGTCTCCCTAAGACAGGAGCATAGTTTTTACGCAGCCGTCAAAGCTACGGGCCAGGTCAGGAGCTCTTTGTTCTGTGCCACGTATTGTTTGGGTCACTTTGCCAAATTCCTTCCGTGGGCAGCTGCAGACTTGTAGGGTGCTTGGTCTCCTGGGCTTTATTTGTGTCCTATCTTTAAGCTAACCTATAGCCCTTCATCTTCTTCAATTCTTTGTCTGACCCTTTGATTTTACATAAATAGATGTTATTTATCATCCAATAAATAAGCTGACTAAGAGAGAGCATTCCTCTCTCTGGCCCTCCAGGGAGTCTGTATGAGTTGTAACATTTCTTGGGCTCCTGATCTTCTTGAGACAGTTGGTGGTGGCTGCAGTGATGTAGGTAGTTTTTTTCATCTCGCAGACATGCTGTTCTTGGCAGCAGTTAGCAGCCTGCCCAGGGCAGCACGCCAACCCGAGGGTGCTGCTGCAGGACCCCAGCCAGCTGGCTGGGATACCTTACGGCCAGCGCGCCCTTGGGTCTGGGCCCTGAGTTGTGGCGAGGATTTCAGATCCTCCTCTTCTGCTTTCTGGTCCTTTTCTGTCCAAGTTCCTTGGCGAATGACTGTGAAGTTAATATTCACACTGTCGTCAGTCCCTTATCTGTACCAGTTTGGGCTGCAATGCGCAGTTGTTCCACCCTCTTCCCTCAGCCCAGGAAAGAAGCTAACCTCTTTACGCTGGTGAAATAAACTTTTTTAACCTGGGAAGGTGAGGAAATTTGAGTCGTGTGTATTGTTAATAAAAATGTTGCAAAAATTTCCATAGCCTCCCCAGCTCGGTCTTGCAACAAATAAACAAGTGTGTGAGAAACTGTCTGCACCATAAACCACAGTGGTTTTGATATGGGACTGCCCAGAGTACTCTCTAGTTAAGCACATTTGTCTCGGGGCGGGACGACTGATAAAGCAAGTTTTTGTATGTAATATACTGACATTTGCATACAGGGATTCTTTAAGGCTAAGTATGTTGCTGCGTGCTTATTTTGCAGAAGATAATACTGAAATGTAAAAGTTATTTTTCATTATTATTATTACGCAAAGCCACCTAGTGACTAACCAAACCTCAAGGAGGGAAACAATCTGCAAAGCAGTTTTTCCCGAAGTAGCTGCTGTGAGACATGCAATGATCAGACCTGTGCTAAGTCATAGAGTTTTCGGTCTCGTCTGCTGTATCCATGCGCTTGAAACTGGAATGTGGCCCTTACTAACTATGAAAGAAACAAAAATCAAGGGTTTCATTTCTTAATATTGCCTTAGAGACAGCAGGTACAAACAGTTGCCAGATCACATATTCAATGAAAGATATTATGGAAGGCTACTGGGCACTATCAATAAAGAAAAAAACTTGTGCATTTGTCTGTCTCACTGTCATCGACGTTAAACCTTGTGTCATGGCAGTTTTCTACTGAGGAATTATGAACGTGGACCTTGGTGATGCCTGAGATGCACCTTGAGGTCGCTAAAAACAGCAACGTTGTTCACAGGCTGGGAGCAATAAAGCTGAGACTGGTGCCAACAGGGAGAGCGGGGTTGGATGCTGCCCACGGCGTGTTTGACATCTTTCTTATGCGGCGTCTCGCCTGATGCCAAAAGGGGCGGTTCTGCCATTCACCCCTCACGGCAGGTCCCTGTGCCTTGCTCCTGGCACTCATCCAGGAGCAGGGAAGGAGATGTAAACGTAAAAGCCCCAAAGACCTAGTTCTGCAAAATGTGTTAGGAAAAGTGAGGATTTCACTTTGGCTCCAATACACTAAAAGAAAAAAAAATTAAAACCCGTTAGTTGTCTTGCTCTCCGTCCCCTATTCTTACCTCTTTTCAGTAACTTTTGTTTCTTTATGTTGTTCTTGTGTCTCTCTTTCTTTTCCTTCATTCTGTTTCCTAAATGCCGTTACTGTCTGTCTTTTCACTCACCTTCATCCCCTTGAGCCTGCTTGAAACTTGGTCAGGGTTTCACCACTGCAGTTGGCGCTGGAGGAGATCGAGGGCTGCCCACAAACAATAACACCGGCCTATTGCTCTCTACTCATCTGCAGAGTGAAATTGTTTAAAATTAAGATCCTGCTCCTACTCAACTTCTCCATTTGGGGTTTTCCCCAAAGCTTCCCAGAAGCAGATGGTGCTTCCTGGAGCTGTGCTTGCAGAGCACTATGCTTTCTGCAGTGCTGCCTCCTCCCGACGAAACCGGCCGGATCCGTCCTTCCTCCAGAGCTGCCACGTTCAGGGAAAGCCCACGTACGAGCTGTTTCGCTGTTCTGATGTCAGCCTGTGCCGAGGCTGTGTATAGTCAACAGCTTGACCAGGATGCCCCCTGAGGACATGAGTTCATGGCAAAGATGAAAGAATATCTTCTGGTTTGAAGAGCTTGACTGTGGAAGTGAGCTTAGGCTGCGTCTAGAAACACAATTTGGATCAATTTAATTGATCCCATAAAGAAGCAGCATGCCTTCGAATCGATGCCTTTCCCTTTGCCACTGACTTCAGCGATGATTTGTCTGTTCCCGAGCTTCAGGGAAGGTTCAGGAAAACATGCAGTAGGTTGAGATGCCTTCTGGGAAGGGAGATGGAAATTGAAATAGGTTAGAAATGTTCTGGGAGCAAGCTTGGTTAAAGGGAAAAGGCTAAAGAGGGTGTGTGTTGCATTTACTACAAGATAGAATAGAAGCTTTCTTTGGAAAACTAGTATTTTAAATAACAGGAGACCTAAAAATCATTGCTTTTGTAGAAAATAAGATACCTTACTTTAGGGAGGGGGAAAAAAAAGAGACTAGAAAGCCAGGGGAGGAGGCAGAGGAGAATAAGGAAAGAGTGGGGTTAGAGATGGAGCCCGTGGCGCTGCCGTAAGGGCAGCGTGGTTTGGTCTGGGGAAGGAGGCTGACACACACAGAGTCAGTGGAGATGAAGGCTGCCAGGAATCCTGGGTGTGCAATTAAGTTCGGGCTACAAAATCATTAGGGTTTATGGCCACTTAAATTATTACAAACCCAAATATAAACATTTATTTTCTTAAAATGGATTTTATCTCGGTTGGAGAGTTCTGGTTTAAATGTGAAATGTCCGTGCAGCCTGTAGCGTGAGTTGATGTAGTCGCTCTGTGACCGAGCCGGTGCCGTTTCCTCCGTGAGCCGTCCCTTCGCCTGCTGCAACGAGTGGGTCCGCCAGGGCTACTGTGGAGGGATTTGCAGGGTTGGACCTGAGTTTGCCTTACGTCCTTGTGTGTTTCCTGCTGCCCATGTATTTTTTCTTTGGTCACATCACTCACCACTTTTGTGAAAGGTGAAAACTCCTCTGTATCTTGGACGAAAACTGTGAGAAAAGTTCCTGGTAACCTTGTGTTGCTCCAGCTGGTAAAATCTGCAGTCCCTACATCAACGCAGTAAGGGAAAATACTTTTCAATGGCTCGCCTTTTGTCCTAACACTTTTAAAATGTTTCTAGACGTGAGCTTTTCAAAGCTACGCTGGGGGATTTCCACTCCCTTGCTGTTTTAAAATACTCACACTGTTGTTTTAACCACAAAGCTTACGCTGGCGCACTCTCTCTCTCGCTCTCTCTCTCATTTTCTCCCCATTGAGGACCAGCTACAGTTTTCAGGTACCGCTTTACCAAAACGTGTCTTGTTAATGCCGGCAGGAGCCTAACGTTGCTAGAATTATTTCTCATCTCTGAAGGGCTCTTCAGGCGTGAGCCGTGGCACACGGGGGTGTGAGCGGCGTGGGGCTGCACTGGGGGAAGGCTGCAGACCCCAAAACATCTCAGGAACCGAGTTCACCCCTTGAATCGGCAAAGCGGTGCCAGGGTGCCGGGGTGTCGTAGGGGTGAGTGGCGGTGCCTTCTTACCAAAATTTCTGCTGGTGCTCGGGAAGGCGGTAACACATCCAGGTATTGGTACAGAAATGATGGGAACAAAATTATTTTCCAGCTGTGAATGAGATTATTTTAAGACAAAAATTTTCCATATTACTGTAATAATATTGTGTTGATTAGATGTAGAGAGATTTCTTGATAATACAGAATTAATTAATCAATGATTAAGAGATCCAGGAAAATAGCAGATGTAGCAAATAAGCAAGTTGTCCATAAAATCAAAGCTACTTCAGCACCAGAAACACTTCGTTAGTTGTAAGAGTGTATTTTTTAAATTCTTTTTTTAAATGCTATCTGTGTTGTAATCTATGCCTTAAAAAACCGATGAAGTCTAGTCTTATGGGGATTTATCGTCATGCTTGACTGTAACTCTATGCAAAGGAAACCCTACTGTCTTACTCTGCTTAGTGAAAATTTGCCTACAGAGATTAGCAAATTGATGCTTGCTTAGTAAGGTTTTACTGTGCTTTGAGAATAAGGTAATACTGGAATTTGAATTGGATAATATTGTCTATATAGAAAAGAAAACAAATTTGTGCTGCTGCCCTCTGCAGCAACATCCCCTGTGGGGCCTCAGGCACATATCCAATAGGAAATTATTGCTGTTAGAAATACTCTCTCCTGGGTACCAGCTGGTCACTGCACCACGGTTTTTAAGCGATTAGGACAACAGCAGAACAGCTCCTGAGGCTGAATCGCTGCCAGGTGAAGTAGGGGCGAGCCCTGAGTATCAGTGGTGGGTCTGCGTTGGTGCAGTAGGGACCCTTTCCCTCCACAACGTCTGGGCTGGGGGGCACAAATGATGCAGCCGGGGTCCTTCTCCCCCATGGGGACTCTGCAAGTGCATTTCGTTGTCAGCAGTCAAAATGTCATAACTCTTCCTGGGTTGGAAGGGACAAAGATGATCCCTCAGTGATGTCAGGTGTCATCATCTGCTGTTTTCACATGACTCCATACAATCTGCTATATCTTAAATACATATTTCAAAGTGTATAGATATTTTTAGTCCTTCTTTAGCAGACTCTGTTACCTGTTCCGCTCCGTATGTTAAGAGTTGGGGCATATATTTCTTGTCCCCAAAATGCAGTCGTTTTGTGGAGGACCTTATATTAGTAGTAAATCATATAACTTTGTTATTTTAGTTCAAAAATACTGGAGGCAGCTAATCTACCTAGTTTATAAGGCAGCTTGGAGAGGGTCATTTTAATGCAAGGTATGTTCCCCTCCATCATATTTCTGCCTGTCAGCTCCCAGTGAAGTGAATTGATCTTAGACTTCTGAATTTGACAAAACTTTCCCCACCATGACTGACAGGCTTCCAGTTCTGATGTACCATAAAAGGTAGATAATTTTCAGAGGGAGGGACAGAGGGCATCTTCTAAGACTTGTCCCTACCAAGTGCCTTGGGGCAAAGCAATAGAGCTGAACTAGAGCTAGGTGTATGGGAATATAGGTGTGTAACTTTTTTTCTATGCCCTGTTATACGTATTTCATGGAAGCATGATGAGTAAGGAAGCGATCGCGGTGCTTTTTACTGAGCAATACCCCAATCCTGGAGGGTAGCTGAGCGTTGCCCTTCCCTCACGCAGTGAACCTGACAGAAGCCGTGCTCTCAGACCCTATTTGCTGGACAGCAGGACCAAGGATCCTGTCTTCTCGTCCGTGCATGACGACCAGATCTGTGAAAACAACTCACATATTTGCCCTTCTCAGTCTAAAAGTCGTGGTGGCGTTCAGTGCCTGTGCCTTGGCTCTGCCGTCCTGGAGGTTTCGGTGCTGCAGCCTGCTGTAGTGGTGCACTCATAGCTCATGGGGTAATGTGCTGACCTTTCGGGGGGGCTTGGCTTTGCATAAGAGAAAACAGGAAAAACATATTATCTTAAAAAAGAACAACCACGTTATAGGGATGGTTTTCTCTGTGTGCGGTAAGTATGTTTTCATGGCTAAAAAAGTTAACCTGTCCACAGTAATTCAATGTGTTATCGGCATTGCACGCTGCTTCTCTCCATTCTGACTGCTGGTGGCGGGGATAGGCAGCAGCGCTGCTGGAGGGGAACTGTTTTAACATGGCTTTAAAAATGTTAATGTAATTTCTATATTATAGTAAGTCACGCCCATGCTGATTTTTCTCCTTATTATCATGTTCTGCTCATCTCTTACTCAGTTTCTGAACAATAAAATATAATAAGGGTGGAGCATTTTAACGGAAAACATTTGGGCTCAGTTTGGTGTGGTGGTAGTTAAAACAGGATAGCCCACACTTAAGAAAGTTTATTTTTGTTATGAAAATTCTCCCCTTTGGATTATTTCCAGTGAGGTTAAAGCATCTGCATACAGCACAGTGACATAAAGAATTGTTCCAGAAGCGTTTTGCGTGTGCTGCTGTTGCTGCAGGAAGGGCTGGGATGCTGAAATGGTAGGAAGGTGCAGCTGGGAGCTCTTTGTACTGCGCTGCCATTGAGCTCCCACTCTTTGGTAGCTGTTTATAGGGCTTGGGCTTAGCTTCTAGTGATTCAACCTGCTTTTCTTTGTGTGGTCAGAATTCATTCTGTTTTCTTCAGTATATGGAAATTCACTTGTTTTGACATGTAGATTTTCAGTGTTCATAGACTGTTTGGGGTTGTTTTTGTGCTGTTGCAGTGGAGTTGCAATGAAAATCCCTTTGCCGCGTGTGTTGTGCATCTGCCACAAGAGCATCGCTATGCAGCCCGAGTCTGCCGCTCTCTAATATTTTAAAACAGCATGCTGAAAACGCGTGCTGAAAAATTGCAGTGTAGGCAAAGAAAGGACGCCTTCCCATTGCTCTTAGCTGTGAACAGGCAGAAGTGAAAGCGTACCTCGTCTCCTACGCAGGCCAGGCACTAGCGTAAGCAGGAAATTGATTCAGTTAACCATTGGCGTGCTCTCGCTGTCACAAAAAAGCACTTTTTCCCCTGACGGTTTCCCTTTGGTTTCAGTTCAGAGAGCACGGGCGCGGGCGCTGGAAGCTAGAAGTGGAAGAAGAGCTTCTGCAATCCGCCCTGAGTCACCGGCGGGCGCTGGGATGGGAATTACGCGCCGCCTGCGAAGGTTTGGATCGGAAAGGACGCCTTCCCATTGCTCTTAGCTGTGAACAGGCAGAAGTGAAAGCGTACCTCGTCTCCTACGCAGGCCAGGCACTAGCGTAAGGGGGAAATTGATTCAGTTAACCATTGGCGTGCTCTCGCTGTCACAAAAAAGCACTTTTTCCCGACGGTTTCCCTTTGGTTTCAGTTCAGAGAGCACGGGCGCGGGCGCTGGAAGCTAGAAGTGGAAGAAGAGCTTCTGCAATCCGCCCTGAGTCACCGGCGGGCGCTGGGATGGGAATTACGCGCCGCCTGCGAAGGTTTGGATCGCATCCCACCAAGCGCTGGCCGGCGGTAGGTCTGGCACAGGGCTGCCATTTCTCGGCTCCTCTGAGCCCGTCTCCCCAGCTGATTCACACGGGCACCTCTCCAGCCTGCGTGAAGCATCGCCATCCACAGGCCCTCTCCTGGGACAGCCCGTTTCCTCCAGCAAAACAGCTGCAAACCCCGCAGCAAACCTCCTGCAAGCCTGGCAGTGGTGGCAAATGTCCTCGGTCTTCTGGGCACCCAGAGGTTTCTGTTCTGCCCTCTGAGCAGGCAGGCTCGCCTTTCGCCTGAAGTGCTCTTTCCTGTGCCCTCAGGTGCCCTCAGCTATGCAACACGCTCCTGAGCGAGGCTGAGGTGGAGGAGGCACTTTCATGGAGATGCCGAGTGTCTCCATTTTTAGGAATGGGATCTGGGTTAGGTGCGTCATGAAGGTGTTTAAGGAGATAAAGGCTCTCATTTCAGCAAGAGAGTTGAAAGGCGTTGTACCACAGCAGAGTCCTCCCTGCAGAAAGAGATGGGAATGAATGTGGTTGATTTAATGAGCAGCGAGAGCTCTGAAGGAGTTTCTGGATGGGATTTTGGGCTGGTGACTGTGTTTTTTCTTAATGCATCCTATAACTTTGTTGCCTAAAACATCTGTAACATTTTTCACCCCAGCTGGAAGTAGTTCTGGAGTTAAGGTAGACCCTTAAAGGCAAAATGGGTAAAACATGGATTCTTTTTTTTTTAATGTGTTTTTACACAGTGTGGCATTAACTTGCTAAACCATACCAGCAGATGATACAAGTCCTGCAGTGTAATAGGACTCAGGAATTTGGATGTCATGTAAATGGGAGAGAGCACTAACAAGAGAGAGGAAGGAAACGGGGTTCTCACTGACCAACGACGGAATGAGTTTGTAGGAGATTCGTCCTGTAGGTAGCCTATGCTGTGGAAGTTAACGATGACAGCTCTCCATCTGCCTTTGAAGCAGCAGGCGTGCTCTGCTGCTGGTGTCTGCTACTGAGGCAGCCCAGGCACGAGGCTGGTAATCCCTCAGGCTGCATTTTGGCGTTTCTGGTTGATGTGAGGAAAATAGAGTTGCTCCTTATTAAGCGTCAGAGAACCGGGAACCCCATTTTCAGAGGAGAAAAGGTCAGCTGTTTAAAAATGAAAGGAGCGACATGGACAATCATCTCTGGTTGGAAGCAGAAGGTGTTCATCTGGAGGGACCGAACAGGGTAATTTGCAAACTCCAGTTGGAATAATAAGTCTTTATGCCTGGAATATGATTAGGGCTCGTATTCCTGTGGGTTACTGACGTTAGATGGTCAGTTGTGCTGGAGTAAGTGTGACATTCAGCCTGATGGAGGGCAGGGAGGCTCTCACAAGCTGGGCAGATAAATACTGTGTACAACCATGAAGAAGGGTGCTGAGTTACAGGAGCACGTAAATGTTTGCTGTGAAATACATTTTTGTTGGTTAAGTGCTTTGGCTTGTTTTTGAATCAGGTACTTTATCTGTCTGCAGGATTTCCTCGCCCAGTATGGGATATTAAAGTAGAAAGGAAAATGGATGTTGCTTTCTGAAGCCTAGGGTGGTCTGTGGCAGTGCTTGAGCTGCACGTAGCACAGTACTAATTGCTGCTTTCGTGGGCCAGGAATCCATTGCAGCAGGGAGGTAGGGCAGTATATCAGCACTTGGCATACTGTTTCATGCCAGCTGTAAGGTTATTGATGGTGATGTGTTGGCCCTGCTGCCCTACGAAAGCAGCAGATACCCTCGGTGACCTTACAGGAGCTGAGTCAGAGCTCTCGGAGGGGTGCTGATGCCGGTAAGAGTGGCTCGAGTGACTGACAGGGCGGATGATGCAGACAGAGGAGAAATAGCATCCCACAGCACAGCTATAAAATTGAGCGCTTCCCCCGTGAAACGATCTGAGAGCTCAGGTGCATTGTGCTTTTGTACACATCCTGTAAGGAAAAAATGTCTTCTGAATGCAAAGCCGCAAGAAATGAAAACCAGAGTGGCTCTAGGTCTTGAGCTACTTGCAAAAAAGCTACTGCAAGATTGAGGGACTGGTGGCAAATCTCAAGGTTTGTGACTTAGGGCTGGAAACAAATGTTGCTGTTTTTTCCTATTAGAAAATTAACGTTGCATTCCTGTGCTGTGTATGAGCTTTGGTAGGTTGAGAGAAAAACTTATGTCACGCTTCTGATTGCAGTCTTGCTTTTCTTTCTTTTTTTTCCACTGCTTCTTTCAGGCAGGACTATTATAGCCAAGAACTTGCACATAATTAAGTAAAACTTTGACAAAATAAGACTAGAGTTTACTGCTACAAATGAGTGATCAACGGGAAAAAGAAAGATGTCAAGTTAAGAGGCTTTGACTCCTGTAACACCTAAACGGAAGGTAAAATCCCCTTGCTGCCTTTTTTTTGTATGCTCCTTGCTTGAACCACAAAGCTGTCTCCTGCTTGAACCAGTGCAATGAACTCATGAAGTCATGTGGGTGGGCTCTGTGTTAAGTGTAGACTTTCCTGGCGGACATTAGGGCTGAGACTTGGCCTCTGCTTTCCCCAACCGTGTCTGTGACTCTTGTAATTTTTTTGAGACTAAGAGCTGATGCAACAAAACTTAAAATAATATAAAAATCTCTATTCTGTGGAATAATTTTCAGATTGTGAAACTCTTTTCCAAAGAGGTGTGCTTTGATGCTTGTTGTGTAACCATCGTTTTGTGGTTCTCTGAGCCTTTTGTTGTTCTTCCATAGTTGGCACCGCGTTTCCCTCCGAAATCTGTCACACCCTGCTGCAGATGTCAACCCTGCCGTGAGCAGCAGCCTGCTGCAAGCAGTAGCCGAGGCGGCGTGGCCGCCAGTGAATATTTGAAGGGGTTCTCCCTGTGTCTGGTTCCCAGTGCAGCTCCCATGGCCTGTGACGAACCCGCTGCTCTCTCAGGCATCTTCACGCGCCAGAACTCTGCCAGCGCTGTCTCTCTGGACTTCGAGCCTGACGCTGACTACAAGTTTGTTGAAACCTTAGAGGACCGGTACAAGTGCGCCTATTGCCACCTCGTCCTTCGCAATCCCCACCAGACGGGATGCGGGCACCGATTTTGCCAGCAGTGCATTCTTTCTTTGAGGTCAGTGCAAACTCCTCCTGCATCCGCAAGCTCCCCGTACTCCCCTTCCTAAAAAGAAGTCAACGCCTTCAAGTCAGCAGTGAGTGCCATAATAATAGTACCGATCTGATAAAACACTGAAGGAGTCAATGGAAAGACTCTGTTGAACTCAATGACTGCGTGCTCAGTGTTTTAAAGGTGTCTTTAAAGACCTTACCCGGTGCTGGCGAGGAATACTTTGGTAACTGCAGGGAAGTCAGCGTAAAGAAATTGTTGATGTAAGCTTAAGCACTACTGCGTGAGATGCTGTTTCGGTCTGTCTGTCTAGCATTGTGCTCTTCAGATGAATTTGTTGCATTCACGTCTCACAGTATTGGCATTGATGGTTAGATTAAGCTGTTTTCATTTGCTTCTGTATAATTTCTTTGATTTTAGTGGAGTTATAAAACTGATGTTAGTATTACCCGATACTACAGTCAGATCACAAGCCTGCTGGCATCCATCTGCTTGGGATTTATCTGCAGACACAAATGAGTTTACCCTGCAGACCCGTCTGGGAATACACTACGTACTTTGGTGTACCCGAGGGCGGGATTTGGCCCAGGAAGGCTGCAGAGGAACCTGTTTATGTGGATGGATGTCGCCATTTACCTGTTATGAACTTTAGATGCTTCACGTTTGCTGCTTTCTCTGGCTGGGTTGCCTCCCTTTTGCACTGCCTCAATAAGTGTTTTCCTGTCCCTTATCTGGAAGCCTTTTAAGACAGGAGCTACTGGTGTAGCAAGGAGCACGCTGCTTGCGCTAGGCAAAGGCTGGCTCTAATGCACACGATGAGATTTTTTCAGATATGACATTTGCGAGCAGCAGATGGCCAGAGAGTGACAAAGTCCTCTTAATTAAAAACCATCTTATTAACACTCGTAGGACAAACTCTGCTTTCTGTTACATATTCACTGTTGCAGCTTAATGCCCTCTTAGAGCTGTGGGCAGAATTTGGCTGTGTAGTTGCCACACGAAAGTGTTTTCGAAGCACTTTTTTGGGTTTTATGGTATCTAGTACTGACTTCTGCCAGAGTCAGATTCTAGCATAGCCCAATTTCGTAAAATAAATCCAATTTTCTGTGGGTTAACATGACTCTTCTTTTGATCTAGAGAGTTGAATGCAGTACCCACCTGTCCTGTCGACAAAGAAACAATAAAAATGCATGAGGTAAGTGGGAGTAGTTTTACTTCAGCAGTCAACATCTGCATGGAAAAGGCAAGACAGCTAAGAACAAGGCGGCTCGTAGTCTGTTAGTCCTCAGGGGCAGAACAGTTTTTGTCTCTGAAATGACACTAAGGGAAGCAGTGTATTCAGTGATGATCTCCCAGAAAGGAAGTATGGGCGTATGGCTAAAGCTTTATTTTATGCCTCATGTTCTGAAGTTATTTCATTTTAGTCTTCTGTATTTCCAGTAAAGTGTCGAAGAGCTTCACAAAGTTTTAAATCTTCCAGATGTCTTTTTTTAGTGGAGAGTTTATTGACTTGCTTTTTTAATGCCCCATCTTGATGGGTCATCTTGTTTATTTGATTGTCTTTGGTTTTGCTTGGTTATAATTTGTTGCCTTAACTATTTCCATTATATCTCATTAACCCTGCAGACTTAATTTACTTTTGGGTAACTTTTTAGAGGAAAAGATAAGTTCATGCTTCTTATTTTGCAAGCTACTGTTTTTGGTTTGTTTTTTGGTAATGGATTAATTTGTCCTTATTTATATGCCAAGGCTTGAAAGTATGCCACATACTTGGTCCTGCCAGAACGAATTTTCCAGTGAAATCAAATGTCTCCTTCCTCTCTCTCCTACTTCTGATAGGAAATTGTAATCAGACCGTCCACATGATTTTTGTTTTTCATTCGATGTCTTCTACTTTGTGCAAATTTTGATGGCACTAGTGCAACAGTGAGCAGCTTTATAATGCTCCTTACAGGAAGATCTCTAAATAAGACTGAAAGTTTGCTCTGGGGGCTTAATTTGCTTCTGCATACACAACTGGGAACGGTGCTGTTTCTCAGAGTCTATAGAAGAGATATCTCAGCGTCGTCTCCATCCCAAAGGTGCGCTGCACTGCTTGAACATCAGAGGAGCGTGCACAGAGCTGGTTTGGCCTTTGGGGCCCGTTAGCTCCAGCTGCTTTCGTCTAGATACAGGCAGGCTCTGGCAGCGGTTTTATAGCTCCTGAGCTACTAATCCCGCTGGCTGTGGGATGGATCAGCGTCTGTGGAATAACTATATGGGGAAAAAACCCTATGCTTATTAGAAAATTCATACATGTTTTAGTTTATATTTTTAGTATACATTTTCAATATGAATCATCAAGAACCATACTCGCAATTATGGAGTCTATGCTTGTGTGCTTAAAAGATTTGTTGTGATGTTTTGCTTTTTTATATTCTTTATAACATCCTATGTGACTGCATGTGAAGGCTGGTTTGCTTCCTCTACAGGTATTCAAAGACAACTGCTGTAAAAGAGAAGTTCTCAACTTGCATGTATTCTGCAAAAACATTCCTGACTGCAATTCAAAAATAATTCTGGGACGGTACCAGGTTAGTTTGCTGGATCAAATTTTGAAGCCTTTGATTTTCATGCGAACTCTGTGTATTTATGATAAGCTAAATTCCAGTGATTGTCTTCAGACTTCAGAGTTACTGTAGCAACGCGGTTTAAGTACAAAGATTATGACTTAGCTATACACTGTAAGTAACAAATGTTAAGCTCAAAATATTATGGCTGTTAGCTTGTTCCAGCTTTGTCTTAGATTATTTGTTTAATAAGAACCATTTGCTTTATGTAGCTTTAGTATATCCACAGCGTCTGTACATACCTTCTGTATGTTTAGGCGCCACGTGATGGTTGATTCAAGAAAACTTGCCAAGGCGTACTGGCCGTTTGGGCCTTTTTTCAGTATATCAACTGAATGAAAAGTGGAAGTCATACAAAGGACTCTCCAAATTTTCACATTCACTTTAGTTTTGAGGTTGGAAAAGGAGAAAGTTTATGGAAGAAGGAGTATTTGGAGCTTTGTTTGTTGCCAAACTGCCGAATGTTTCTGTGGGTCTGTTGGGCAATTGGAGATGCGATGAAATACTTTGGGGTTTAATTTGCTGTTGCATGTTGCAGGAGCATCTTCAGCAGTGTTTGTTTGAAAGTGTGCAATGCACTAATGATGGATGTTGTGATCAAATTCTTCGGAAAGACCTGAAAGAGCATTTGAGCCAGCACTGTAAATTTCGAGAAGAAATGTGTCAGTACTGTAATAAGTATGTGGTGTTAATTAACATAAAGGTAAGATTATAAAGCATTCCCTGGGAATCCATAGCACACGTTTCCTCTTAATGTTGCTGAGTGAAAAGTTTCCAACATTGCAATGGGGCTTAACAACTCCTGAAACAAAATTTGGCCGAGTAGTTGAAGGAGAACGTATAATAAATGTGCTCTAAATAATACCATTACTGTTGCTCTCTTATGAACAGCAATGTGACGTGGGGCTTGCACGTGTATGTTTGGGATTACTTTTTGTATAGCTTCCTCTATGTATACTACTTTACAAAAACGCAAACCATTGCCTTGTTTTGTTTCTTTTTCCCCAGAATCACGAGGAAAATGACTGTCCTGATTATCCTGTGCCTTGTCTCCAAAACTGCTCACAAATAATTCTGAAAAAGGAGGTACTATTATTTTTTTCATATACTGTGATTCATCAGATCACACACGTTTATGAAAACCGAAAGTTACGTTGCAGACCACATTGGCCCGTGCCAATAAAACTTAGTTGCTCTAAGTATTTTTTGTTTGGTCCTAGAAGGGATATATGTCCCATCTTACAAGTGAGGTATTCGGTCACTGCAAAGCATTGGCATTTTGCAGTGTCAGGAAAATATCTGGCTTGCTTATTGACTCTGAATACTCATTTTCCTCTTTACGTCATCAGTGGTGTCATGGCATTGGCCTTTATACACCCTTTATGCAGGCATTCAGATTTTATCAGTGCGGCAAGTTACTTAATATTTATTTCATTGCAAGTTTCTTTGTTAATATATGCAGATTGAAAAGCACCACGCTGTGTGTCCTGAGGCAGAAGTGGACTGCCCGTACAAGCAGTACGGCTGTCTTGTAAAGGTACTGTTTTATAGATCTTGTTTGTACCGGGACTGGAATTTGTCTCCCAAACCCATCAGAGTAATTAATCAAAATAACCAATTTTTGTTCTTTCACAACCATTTCTAGTATTGGCTAAGATGCTGTACAAGGGAATCAGGACTGCCATTCCCTCACTTTCAAAGCACAGAGGAGACATTTTAAATGCTTGCATCAATAAATTTTTTACTACCAGCTTCAAAAATCTGCGTATCTTATTATTTTGTTCTTTCACTTCCCCCTCTACCTCACTAAGGTTAAAAGAGGGAAACTTGCCGAACATGAAAACAGTGCCCTGAGGGAACACATGCTGCAGATTTTAGACAAGAATTCCCGGTTGGAAGAACAGGTAAGTCATATTTAACAAGCACTCTTCAGCAGTTCTTGGCTGGTTGGAGGATGATACAAGATTCTGCATTTGTTGCCTGGTTTAGCTCAGCTACATTTTAAAAGACTGTTTTTATCGTCTTTGCACATCTCAGAAGGCAGAATAAGCTCTTCTAATGAAGTCAGTCAATTAGATGGAAACCTCTCTGTGCTCAGGCACGTATATTCTCCACCAAGCACAGTGGGAGGCTCATTGCCATCACTCACCTCATTTGCTTTTGGTCTCTGCTTACAGCGGATACGAGGTTTGGAGATAGAGCATTTTAAAGTTTCAGTGGCCGGTCAGATTAGTCCAAAAAGGCGCCTTTAGATGCCCAAGTCACCCCCTCTGTAGAGGCAGCACGGAGTAGCGCAGAGCCAGTCGCAAGCACTTTTCTACTCACGATCATTTCTGCAGCTCCCAGCAGGTGACACTGGGTGTATGCCCAATCCTGCTAAGGTGAAGGCATCCAAACTGGTGGTTGACTTACTCTTCTGCTTGTTTGTGCTAAAAATAAGTGCCCCGAAGTGCTGCAACTGGGGTTTGGAGTTAGTATCCCTCACTGACTCATCTCTTTTACTGGTTAGACCTCAGTAGAGAAAGAAAATAATGAATGTATATACATACACACAGAAACACACATGCACATGTGTGCATGTTAGTGTGTATTATCCCCCTATAGAGCCGAATGGATCATCATAATGGGGATGAGATATGAGTCTCTTTGCACCTGTTGCCACACAGATCTATTAAAGAATATGACTACTTTCTGTTCAGTACTTGGCAGTGCTTATCCACGAATTGTGAATTAAGTAGTGCTGTAGCTAGCTAAGTTAGAGGCTTTGCATTGTAAACTTTTCCACTTTCTCCTATATAGTCACATGTTTTAATTCGATCGTTGTATATTTTGGTGTGCCTTAGCAGTTTTGCTCTGTTTTTTCCATCTGTAGATATCTGACCTGCATAAGAGCCTGGAATGTAAAGAGATTAAAATCCAGCAGCTAGCAGAGGCCATTAAAAAGTGTGAGAAAGAATTCAGACAGTTTACACAACTGTTTGGTAAAAATAGCAACTTGATGGTAAGCACGCAGGTGAGACATTAATTCTATCTTTTTGGCCAATTGCTTTCTTGTGTCCTTAAATGTGTTTATCCAGCAACAGTTGTCATTAATAGCAGGGCAATAACAAATACTGTCTCCCAGACACTTCACAAGCCCTTCCTGGTTTTTTACAATACAGTATTGTCTTTTCATTTTAACCAATAAAGAAGTTTGGATATCTGATCTGGGCAAAAAGCACTGTATAAATCCTCATGGCCAGATCCCCATGGCAAATATGCAGGTGTAAATTTGAATAATCAGTTGAATGAAGTGATGCGGTGCGAATGGATCTGAGTAAGGGGTGGCTTCTCAGTCACTGAATGCCGAATTAATTGCGAAGGAGCATTTGGATAGGTTCCTAAGCCAGCAGAGTACTTTCGAATGCACTATATAGTTGATATTGCTGACATGCTAAAGGCTTCTTTATCTTATTTCAAATGAAATGTCTTTTGTCTCCGTTTCCACCCTCTTCCAATGGCACGAACTGGGAAGGCTCTGGCCAGTCACCTGGATAAGTCTGCGCGCCTGGAATCGCAAGTGAAACAGCTACTACAGATGGCAAACCAGCAGCAAAGCAAATTAGACTTGCGACCACTATTTGACACAATTGAAAATGTAAAACAGAAGATTGCCCTGATGGAGACATACGATCAGCGCTTGGGTATGTCGGGACTTTCGTTTCTGTTCTGCGCGGGTGTGGAGTTCTTGCTGATTTACTGGTGGCTAAGTAGAGGCTCTGGTGCTACAGTCAGCCAGTTGCAGCTATTAGCCAGAAAGGGCTTTCTTCTTCTCGCTTTCTCAGACCAAGCCACGGTGGTGCATGCTGCGTCCTCCCGCCTTCCCCTGCTCCACAATGTCTCCCGAATTCCTGTGGCACTGCAGGGCCAGAGAGCTGGGCTTGGTCAGGCTGGTGCACTGTGATGGAGGCAGTGGTACTATCCATAGTCGGGCATTAAACCTGGCTTGTAGTTACTGGTTTTCCTTATTCAACTACCAGCTGCAATTACAATTTAAAAAAATTAACAGGTGTAGTAGCACTAGTTAACAGCCTATACTCAGGCTTGAATAGTTTTGCCAGCTCGAGTCCGGTTGCTCTTTGCATCCAGTGCTCTGACAGTTTTATTTTACCAAGTGTGTGTCTCTTTTTTCCTCCAGTTGTTTTGGAAGGTCAGTCCAGCAAACACGATCTCCAGATCAATATTCACAAAGCACAGCTCAATAAAAATGAAGAACGATTTAAGCTTTTGGAAGGCACTTGCTACAACGGGAAATTAATCTGGAAAATCACGGACTACAAGATGAAGAAGAAAGAAGCGGTGGAAGGCCGTGTCCTCTCCATATTCAGCCAGCCCTTTTACACCAGCCGCTGCGGGTACAGGTTATGCGCGAGAGCCTACCTGAACGGGGATGGCTCAGGAAAGGGAACACACGTCTCTCTCTACTTTGTAGTGATGAGAGGGGAGTTTGACTCGCTGCTACTGTGGCCTTTCAAGCAAAAAGTTACACTTATGCTTTTGGACCAAAGTGGGAAAAAAAATCACATCGTGGAAGTCTTTAGAGCTGACCCCAATAGCAGCAGTTTCAAAAGGCCAGACGGAGAAATGAATATTGCCTCCGGATGTCCACGCTTCGTGCCGCACACGGTCCTGGAGAACACAAAGAACACCTACATCAGAGATGACACTCTGTTTTTGAAAGTGGTTGTGGATTTAACCGATCTGGAGGAATTGTGAAAAGCGTACCTGATCAATGTGACTGCTTTAACCATTAAGAAATGCTTTCCTGGTGACTACCAGCCATGCAATAGTGAATTGCCACTAGTCGTACTACTGATAATGTTTGGAGGCTTTCGGACTGCGTAACAGATAATGAATTGCCAAAGCATCAGCCTTTCCTTTTTTAACCTTTTTTTCAAGACTGCGTTTTTAAGGCAGCTAGAAGTCCAGTTTGATGCGAACGTGCATTCGATCCAGACCTGGCTTAGTTCAGGCTGGGGGGAATGCTTGGCTCCCGTCACCAGACTGGCATGTGGAGATGAAATTCCTCCAGTAAGCCCCGTGGAGCCCAAGCAGGCCTGTGGGCTCCCGTCCCTCACACAGAACTGATACCATGCCCGAGCGTGCAAGTGCATTTCACCTGTCTGAAATGGAAACATTTCAACATTAGCACATTCGAATCAGTATATTATGATCTCTCCATCTCCTGGATTTTTGAAGCAGGGAGAATGGCTTCAGCCAGGCAGGGAAAACATTTGCCTGGGATCTTGCATCTTTTTTTTGTTTTAATTGTTTTTTCCAGAAAGCCCAGAGGAAGATGCCAATGCCTCTTACTTTTCTAGCCTGATATTTCAGCTGTACAGAGTACCCCCAGGTCACAATAGCTTTGTTACGTCCTTTCCGTTCCTGCCTAGTGCCTTGGGACTGATTTCCATTGGTGGTAAACATCCACAGTCCCCACCTGAAGTCAAAAGAAGCCACAGGCGCTTCTCACCTCTCAGGACATGGCCAGAAGCGGGGTACTCGGCCAGCCTGCCAGCCTTTGGCTGCACTGCTGGAGGAAGAGGGGCAAAACTCCTGTACTTTTGCTCCCATATCTGCACAAAAGAGATGTTTTCTGGCCTACCAGCTCTACAGAAGGCAGGAAGAGCTTTGGATATCTGCTTGAGAAAAAGCCCATGTAACATGCACTGTTCCCCTCTTCTAAAAATGGGGATGTTTGGGAAAGAGGGAGGAAAATGGACTAGGGAGTGAGGTTGCCGTAAGAACCCAGTTTTCACAGGTAAGCAGCTCTAGCGTTTGTTAAAAGGCGAGACAGCTGCTGAGTAACGACCGCTAACTGAAGCATGTCTGAAGATCTTATTTTTTATTCCAAGTTCCCTCCGAGGGAACGTGTGCATTATACAAGGTTTATTGGAGACGCACTAAAACCACCAAGATCAGGCACTGAGGAACAAGTGACAAAGAATACACGTGCCTTTTTAAAGCCTTTTGGGTGCCTGTAAGAGGGATGTAATTTTGCACACTCGGTCATTTTGTTATTACAAGTGACAGAATTTTGTGTGTCTCATCTCTCACAGATCAGGTAGTGAAACATCGCAATGTTATCCATCGCTCCTGCAGTCCACTGGCAGAGCAAACCTGGAGCTTGTCAAGAGACAGCAAGAAACCAAGCTGGTTTTAAAGCAAGAGTAAACTAGGCAGGATAAAAATCAAAACGGGGCACAGACTGCAAGGTATAAGGTAGAAAATTCAAGAGGGCAAATGTGGCAAAATCAAAAATGCCGTTTCTGTGCGGGATGTTGATATCAACTAAATAATACGATTTGGGGATTGAGACTAAGACGAAGGCAAAATACCCTATTTTATATCTGCAATCTCATTGCTAGGCATTTACTTTCCACACGGTTTCTAGGACATAATTCAGACACAATATTTTCAAATTCGGCAGTGGGAGGGAAGAGACCTTAGTTATCTACTTCACAGCGAGTTAGCACATCTGAAATCTTCGTTTTGATCTAGATGTCCTTTTTGTTGTACGATGTCAGGACACACTGGGCCACTGTAGGGGTTTTCCGTGTTCCCAGGGACAGATGGTGAGGGACAGATTTTATTCTTTTGTACGGCCATGACTGACTTTAAGAGTCATTTTGGCTGTACAACAGAGAGAATGAGGCCTCATGTCCTTAACGCTTCATTACAGAAAGAGCAAGCTTGGTTTGAAAATGGCGTGGCATTCTAGGACATCAATCCCAAGCCTCGGACGTGGACTTCATGTCAATTATTACTTTAATATTTGTCATGTAACTTTCAAAGTGGCACAACTTGCATAATAACCGCTAATAACTGAGGGAAACGTACCACCCGTGTTTCCTGGGACTCTCCAGTATGTTAAGTGTAAAATACAGAAAGCGATAAAGAACTTGGACAATCAAGGGAGGCAAGAAGGAAAGGATGCCGTCTGTATCCTGGCGAATTCCCAGCCCTCTCCGCCTCTGCCACCCCAAGCGTAAAATGGGGATAATAATACTTGCAGAAGCGTTAGGACTATTTAAATGTTTGTGACGAATTTTGAGCGTGAAAAGAGCTAAGTATTATTAAAACTCCATTTCTAATTGTTAGAGTAGGTGATGGCATAGTGACGTGGATAAGTGTTTAGTGTGTTCCTGGGCAGATTTTGAAAGCATGTTCGGTTTTAGCCGGTCCGTACTGCAATCTCTCCTCCACCAGTTGGGTTTAGGTTTTTGCCACGAATACTCCTTTTAAAATTTTGAAGCACAAATGATTCATCCTGGGTGATGGAAACATCCCTTTTGAAATACTGCCTGTTTTATAAAGAATTAGTTGAGAAAATTAATTTTTTTAAAGACAACTTTCTTTAAATTGGTTCTCTTTATTACAACAATTGAGAGTTTTATGTTAAGATTTTCAGCGATTTTTACTACTTGTAAACAAACAGAATTTTAAATTTCATCCCATTCCTAATAAAGAAAAAAAATGCTGTATAGCATGAATTGTCAGGAAGAATTTTGATGTTGCATGAAAAACACCAAAAAAGTTTTCAATAATATTGTACTGAGTAAATAACCAAAAGAGCGTAGGGTATTTCTACATCAGCGTACAGTATGTTTTTAATGTATTTATTGACGGTTTGTAGTTGTTGAATATCTCTTACTACAATACAGGCATTTTTCTAGCCAAATGTCATCACTGTATACGTAAACTAATGTAAGAATAAATAATTTTACCATCCTTCTGGAGTGAGTGTGGCTTATATTCCTTTTGGCTGGATTTAAGCAGAGTTTTTAGAAGGATGTAGAGTACTGGGTATTTGCACCCAAAACTTTGTTTACAATCAAAAAAAAGCCCGACATGGCTTTAGATTAAGAATCAACGTGCTTCACAGATATTTTGATTTATACTTGAATATCTTAAAGCAGCTGCACATAAAAGTTCAGTAAATTCTAAGCTAAGCTAGATCAGGTGAAGATCCATGAGGTCCGAGGATCCATCGGAGTCAAACCAGGATGTTATTTCTGTTTGGAGCAGGTTTGGGTTCAGCTGAGGTTGGATTTGTTTCAGTTCAGGCCAGTAAAAGAGGAATTGTTTCAGTATCCCGTGATTACTTCATAATTGAGAACATGGTATTTCAAAAATGGGAATGGAAAACTTGGCGGGGTTAAGCCCAAAGCGATAGAAATCAGCTTGGGAAAAATGTTAGCCTCTGACTCCCGTTCCTCTGTGAGAGCTCAAACACCCACTCAGCGCCACGGGGTGCCCCAGTTCCGTATATACGGCACATAGGGTGGAGGTGACGGACAGCCTTAGCACTGTGCTGCTGCGGGCGGGGCGAGAGCCGCCTTCACACTGCGAGAGGGAGTGGGAAACGAGGTCCCAGGGCAGGACTCGAGCTCCCTTAGTTGATTTACAGCCAACTCTGCTTGACTCACGTCTGCGTGTGTGGAGATAAAGACATGCAGGACTGTGTCCGTGTCCTGGTGCACAACAACGGGATGGCGGGGGAAGCTTGGGCCGGGGGGCTCTCCATTGCAGGAGCCACAGCTGGACATGGCTCACCCAGAGCTGTTCCTTGGGACCTGTGGGAAGTCCGTGCACAGGGCCACAGACCATTAGGGCCAGTTGCAGAGCTGAACAGCGGGGCAGCACCAAGCAGAGGCAATGGCCCGTGCCGGCCAGGCAGGGTGGGCAGTGTGGTGAGAAACGTGGGGAGCAGAGGACACTTCTGCGGACCCTGGGAAGCACGAACAAGCCTTGTTTGGAACAGGCTCCCGTAGCAGGAGCCGTTAATTTTCTGAACGGGTACATGGAATAAGTAACTTTTGCTTCAGTTGCAGGCGAGGTTCAGCAAAGGCTTCAAAACACCCATTCAAGCCCAGCATACAGGTCAGGTAGGAGTTCAAGCGCAGATAAGTTTGGGCTTGCGTCCCCCCCTCGCAGGAGGCGCCTGGCCAAGTTGGCAGCACTGTGCAGGAGCCCCAGGCTTTGGGGTGGCGGGGGCAGGCCGGCAGGCTCCCTTTCCGTGGCCGCCCGGCGCCCTCGCCCGAGGCGCCCACCCAAGCGCGGGGAAGGCCGAGGGCGGAGGCGCCTCGGCCCCTGGAAGCCCTCAGCCCCGAGGAGAGGTGCCGGCCGAGCAGGGGCTGCAGGCCAGATAACCGCCCTCCCGTCACCGACTACCCGGACAGGA
>NW_008795317.1:2088343-2108133 GCF_000699145.1 Aptenodytes forsteri | reverse complement strand
GCCGCGCCGCGGGCTGCCGACGGGGGTACGGTCGCAAGCGGGTGGGTGGGTGCCGGCGCGGCGCGTGTAGGGCAGGTCGGGACGCGAGTCCCTGGCCCTCAGGCTTGGGGCCCGCCCGGCGGCTGCAAGCTGTGCGCAGCTCCGAGGGCTTCCTCCTCGGCCCCGCTAGGCGGGATCCTGTAATCCACCGGTAACCTGAAACGGAGCTGCTGCGGCAAAAATAAATGCATCTGCACTAACGGCGCATTCATCGAAGATGATGCGAAAACGGGGTTTTGGCCCCCGACGCAAGAGGATGAGAGCCCAAACGTGCACTTCACCATAGTGCGATGCAGTTTGATAGGAGTGGCCGTGGGGCTGCCCTTAGAAGTGCTTCCTCTGTCTCTGCACTGCTCCTTTTTTTTTTTTCTCCCAAAGTCTTTTGGAAATGATGCTATTGAATGTACTTTTGTCTCTCGCTAGATATGGATAACAGGAAGGATGAAAAAAGTAGGACACTGTGTGCAACTTCACAAGAAGGGCTGAAAGTCCGAGGTAGGCATTGCTAATCTGTTCCCACGCTGTGGTGTTATGTGTGTTATCCTTTATGTCAGTTACCACGTTTGACCCTGATGTTGAGCATTGTCCCTTGCTAATGGTAATAGACCATGGCACACTGGAAGAGGGGGAAAAACCACAACCAACCCCTCAAAATAGGGGTTCATTGTGTTTAAGTTCTGTGAAGAGTCGTTTTTGTAGACCATAGTTACTACCACGCTTGTCACTGTTGCCTTGTGTTATCCTAAGAAAAAGAAAAAAGGAAACGAAAACGCAGTAGAAGCAGATCATCGTCCATTTCATCCACATCGTCTTCTAGCACTACATCCACTTCTTCTTCCTCATCACGCTCATCATCAAGGTCGTCTTCTTCAAGTAGCAGAGGTAAGCTACCTCCATGCATACATGTGATGTTTACCAGTTTTGATAGCACTCCGGGAATCATTTAAAGCTTATTTTAAATGTGGCTAAACCACCATGAAATGACAGCGTAGAATACCAGTGCTGCATGTTCAGAGTGTTTCCCTCATAACCCTTTCCTATTGCTGTGTTAAGGTACCTCTTTACACACAGTATGCAATGTTCTCGAGTTAATTTTAAACAACTTCAAAATAGAAAATGCCATTCAAAGAAATGTAACAATTGTAACAATGTGCTGTATATATTTAAAACTCTGTATTCATTATACTTTCAAAACACAGATCTTTTTCTACTTCACCCATCTATCTAGACCAGAGTTGGGGTTTTTGATTTAGTCTGACTTTGGTCTTGACACTTCAAGCATTTAACTTTGAGGGCTCACGTGAAGTTTATTAATACCAATGACCAAGTTCAATGGGGACACGTATGCAAGCATTGCAGGACTAAGACTTTCCATACTAAGCTGCTGCTTACTTAGAGGACTTGGGGTAGATACTATCTGGGAGTAAGCGCAGATTTTTTCTACGGGTATAACTTGTGACATCGAGGGGAATGTATTGCTGATTATATCAGGACTGCATTCTGTATCAAAGTATTTGGTATCACTGCAGGTAAAGTGACCAAATTGCCATATTTCAATAAAATGTGTCAGGCTAAACACTGAAGTGTATTTTATCCTTTTTTTACTCTGACTGGGAAGAACTCTAGTATGAACTAGAGTTCTCCTGATGAAAAGTCTAACTTCAGGGTCAGCTGAAACGTCACCATCTGGCTTAGGACCTCATATTTGTGACTGTGTATTCCACAGTGTAACAAAGACTTAGTTCTGCTTCTCTTGAAGCAGATTTACACCTGTATGGAAACATTCCTTGTTCTCATACTTCAGTGGCTTGATTCAATGTATCTGACATAAATAAATTCTGAAAATATTCAAACCTATGACCTCATACATTTGACGGGGGGAGGTCTTCCTTTCTTCTTGAATGAATTTTATCCCATGTGATATACTCTGAAACTTCTAAAAAGAATTAAGATGTCATGTCAGACGCTGACTGTGAACATGCTTGGCGTGCTCTCTGGTTCATCTTTTGGAGAGATGTCAAGAAACATGTATCTGAGGAAAAAAATCATTCTGAATTAGGCTCAAGTTGTCAATCTGCATGCTCAGAGATTTGCTAAAACTTTACAGCTAAAAATTCCTTAAGTTTTCCCATTCACAGGGGAGAGCAGGCGATCTAGCAAAAATGTCCTGCAAGGGCATGTTTAAACAACTCTCTTTACTCCATCTAGACAAGACAAGACGTGAGCTAAGACAGATATATAGGTGTAGGTAGTTGCCGCTATGGTGAGGGAGTGAAAAATCGTTCTGTGACTTTCAGAGCAAGGAATAATGACCTTAAATTGCAACAGGAGGGATTTGAATTAGATCTAGTAAAAATACATCCTAGCAGCAGAACAGTGGAATAGCTTGCCTAACCTGCAGTTAAAGACCTTGAATGACAAAGGTTGCCCCAGTCTCATGTGTCGGGTATAGCAGCAGTGGAGTTAACATTCCTTGGGATAGCAAAATGGAGATTTCTTCCGTCATTTTTTTTATCTGTGTGTCTCTTTTCTTATTTAGCGAGTGCAGCTGTTAGACACTGGGCAGTGGCTGGGAAAACCAAGAGGAGAGTAGGGGAAACTGTATCCTGCTCTCTTGGGCTGTATGCTCCACCCGTCTTCTCCAAGCTTGCTGGTAACATAGGTTATATGGAAAAATGAAGCTAACTTGAATGCAGAAAGGACACACTTTGTTGTGGAAAAAGAGACATCGGGATATAGAAGCTAGGAATGGAGCTTGTTAGGTGGAGCTGGGGAGGGAGTTCCCCTCAGACAGAAGACATGCAGGCGAATCAGTGCTAGAACTAGGGAGATAGAGTGGCTGAGTATGGAAACAGATTGAGCTAGTGAGGAGGCCAGATGGTGAGGGATGGCAACTCAGAAAGAGCGAACAGGAGGAAAAGATGGCCTGGCTTAGCCTAGGAAGTCAACAGTTCAGTGCAGAAGTCTAGAGAAGTTCTTCTAGGGTTTGTGGTCATGAGAACCGTGGCTAGGATGGTGGGAGATAAAACCGAGTCTGGAAGAGATGTGGGCAAAGGGATAAAATTGGGCAAGTGTCTGTTCACCATAGTGTACTGATTTTCAGAGTCTGGAAGGAAACCCAGTGTTCTTGAATGTACCCCTTTCCTGATATTGGCAAACATTTGTAAAAGCCCTCTGGCCAGGTATGCCATCCCCTGTGGGCGCTTAGTCCAGTCCGTTGTTACCAAGAGACTGAACGTGGTGATAGAGTTACCATTTTCATCATTTCTTCTGACATGCTTGTGCTGCATTGGTCATTAGGAGGCCAAAATAAGATTGCTTGGGCAGCCTTACCTTAGACTTTTCTAACTTTTGAGTCTGGCTGTGCTCTGGTATATTCCTATAATGTTATCTTTTGCTTGGAATTCATTGTAAAGAAACTGCAGAGCTGATAGCTTGAAGGCAGTCTGTTGGAAGACTAGTAAGCTGTTTCACAGTCTCTCCAGGTTTACAGTCCCATAGTCAAAGCTGGTGCTTCAAAATTGACTTCCTCACATACCAGTCACAGTGTAATCTTTAAAATCTATGATTGGCTTATAGAACTTGTGAGTTTCTGCTTTACAAAATTTACAAAAAAACTTGAAGCTGGAAGGTGAGCTAAGTAAGTACGAAAAGTTTTTCATGTGCCTTGAACAGCGATAATATTTTCAGTGGTTTGTCAGCCCCAGCGGTACTTTTTGTTGCCTCCTTTGAGAGTCAGGATCCCTGGCTATAAAACAGATATTGGCAATCAGTTGAGCACAGCTGCAGAAAGAAGAGATAAGTATTGTCTCTTAATATAATATATTGGTATAAGTAGTCACTGAGTAAATCAGGTATTTTCAGTTTCGTTGTTAGACCAGTAAGTGGCAGTAAGTTAATGTGTTCCTTTTCTCGGGGTTAGTTTCAACCAGTGTTTATATATATATATATATATATAGCTGAATTAAAGCATTTTCTTCTTATGTTTTACATTTCTATATGCCTTATCTGTAAAACCAAATGCCTTTTTCAGAATGCTAAACTCCTAGGGTTTGATTTTGGTTTGTTTTGGTTTTTTTTAATTTTAGATTCTCCTAAGTCTAAATCAAAGAAAAAGAAAAAAGAAAAACACAGCAAAAAGGTAAACATTTACAAACAGCAATAAGTAGTTAGCAAACAGAAAATAGTTCTTCATATTTCGATAACCTTAAATGTCATGTAAGATGTAATGCTTTTGTCTGTGGCTATGTAAATCTGAATCATGCTTTTAGGGTTACAGTAGGTGAACTGATAGGTTGGCATATACTTGACTATATACTAAAGGAGAAATAATTTAAAGGTTCTTTTTGCCAATCATTGCTGGTCCAGCTAGAGTTTAGAGTAGTCTCTGAAGAAAAGAGAAGTGGGGAATCTTGATAACTTTATAGAATTTGTCAGAAGAAACGATTTATAGTCAGTGAGAGAGTAGTAGGTTCTTGCTGTAGTAATTTTTCCTTTTCATTTTATTAGGACTTTCTGTTCAGTGATTTTATATATTAGGGTTACATTAAAAGAGAGAGAATAGGGGATCAGACCATTTCTGTTTCTCAAGATCTCAAAGGTTGCTAACCCTGCTGCATTACTTCCTGTGTACTTCAGATAGTACCTATTCAGCAGTGGTAAGGGCAAGCGGTAGTGGCTGTCTTGACTAGCCAGGGCATTGAGAGCTACTTGTGGATTTCCTTTTTTCGCCCTTGTGAGTCTGTAAGCATAAGAGTATATGTCTTATACTTGTAGAAAAGGAAAAAAGAGAACAAAATGAAGAAAAAGAAAGAAAAGAAGAAAAAGAGAGAGAAAACAGGACCTGTCCAGCTTTCTAAGGTATGCTTGTGTGAGTCTGAAGTCCTGCTATATTTCTCATCTACACACTTAATCTGTCCTGTCATAACAATGTTTATAACACCACCAGTTTTGTCATCAGCAAATAGAAACCTGTCTCTATTGTATGGACAGTTAGGAAGTATAAAAGATTGTTGTCTGTAATTTTATTTAAGATTTGTAACATTACAAAATAAAGCAAAGCTTATGTCTTTCTAATGTGTAATCTCATCTTAGTTCTTTAAAAACAAAAAGAAGAATGAAAACTACAGCATGATAACCGGAAAGAAAATTAAGATGAGAATAAAGAAGACTAAGAAGGATAAAGAGGAAAGAGTTAAAATAGTCTATATATCCCTAAGGGAAAATACTGTATATTTTAATATTTTTCTAAGAGTAGTCTTTTGTAGAAGAGTAGATCTTACAGTTAGGAGTTGTAAATTGAGTGTAGCTTTTAATGTGGCTATAATGCCATCTGAGAAATTCTAATTCATTCTTTTGGCAGGCTTTGTGTTATGAGTGGGCTTGGAATACTCAGGCATGAGCAGATAAACCAAAGGATGCTTGTGCACATTCTTAGAATTTCAGTCTGTAATGTTAGCTGATTTGTGGCTTTCTCTGTTGATGTAATTTGCACTGTTTTTAATTGTCCTCATCTTCTTTCGGTCTCTTGTGATCAATTGTGGCAATTGAAAACACAATACTGTGTTTTTCTAATGCATGTGAGGCTAGCCATTATTTAGAGAGGAATTAAAAAAAGATGATAGTAGTAGTAGGACCACATGCTCATGCATTCTCTCAAAGCAGTCAGATGTTTTTGCTGAGATACCTGGAGAAATAGATGTCACGAATAGCATTTTGTGCTATTGCTATGGGTGTTTGGTCTCGGCACTTAAATAATATGTTCACTCTCTTCAGCAGTTTCCACACCTTAGAGTGATCTGCAGAGGGCTTCTGGTACTAGTCAGTATGTGTTAAAAGAGTTACTTCGCTGAGGTATCCAGTTTGGCAGATTCTGATTCAGCCGTAACAGTTCATTCTATAGCTACCAAAGCAGACCTGAGCATTCCAAGTTAAATTTGATCAAACATACATTATCTTCTTTCTGTGGCACTGAAGCTTGTGTTAAATTATGCTGAATGCTTGCTAGTCTTATCCCAGTAACCTGCTTGTTACAATATTTGATGTCAAATATTTGATGTTGGTCCCTTTTTGATGGGTGTCTATGGTCATGAACGTGCTGAATTGAACAACACCCATTCTTCACAGTAGTTTAAGATTCAATGATTGTTTTATAAATTGTGATTTTAATAACACTGGAAACAAGCGTTTTGACTGTTTGGGCCATCTCTTATGTAAAGAAAGAACCTAAATTCATGGTTCCCTTTCTGTTATGCTGCAAACTGCTGCTTATGCATAGAAAAAAAATACTTCCCAAAGCACAAGACTTGCTGCGTGTACAGTGAAAGTTGCCTCAGACACCAGAGAATTGCATCTCCTCTGCTTGTGAGTTCTTTCCTGAGCAGGCTGTGAGCTACATGATGACAACCCAGTGGAGCCTCCACAGGGAGCCACTTAAAAAATGTATCACGAAATAGTGACGGTGACAGCTTGTCTCCTATAGCATCACTCCTGAGTACTCATTGCCTTGCACTTCCCCCAGACACGCGCACCTCACTGGTAGCTAGTCTATCTAGCTGTTTGAATGCGGTAGCGTTTGTTGTGCAGCATGCTGAGATGTGAAAGCCCCACAGAAAGCAGGGTTATGCAGCCTTGGTCCACTGAGTACAGGTCTGTTAAACCGCTGCCTCTGCTTTTCTGCTCTACAGAGAGACCGGAACCGTGCAGAACTCCTTGAGTTTCTGAACTCTGCCTTATAATGGGAAGAGTGCTGACCAAGGACTTGTAAATATACCAAGCCAACGATCATCATGCCTAGCAAAACACTAAAGGGAAACTCAGGGAAAAGGACGCCAAGTTTGACAAGACCAGACCTTCCTGCTGAGAAGATAATCGGGATGTCCTTCTTTTAATGGCAAAATGAAGAGTAACTGATAACTTGTTAATGAAGATCCATGTCCTCCTTTTGAGATCCTAAGGTAATAGCCAGGCTGTGGTGTTTTAGAAGAGCCTAAGAGTGTGTCGTTGACAATGATAAGAAATGACACACTGAAGTCCAATAATGTAATTTCTATTCTAACTGCATGCAGAATGCACTCTTAATTTCAAATGTCTTAATGTTTCTAGTAGTTTAAGCAAAGCAGAGTATTTGTAAATGTCTATTTGAAAGATGAGGCGTTTCTATATGTATATTTTTTCCAGTAGTGGTTTTACTTGTCCTAAAGAGCAAGTTGACCTTTATAAATAGAACATGCTTTTACATAAATGATTTTTTGACAGTTCATTCACTAATACATTATTTTCTTTCAGAATTTGAGGTACAATCTTTCCCTGGACAGGTTATTGCTCTCTCTCACTAGAAAGTGTGACGGTAAAATACTCTAGAGCCGTAATGGTAGCTGAATGATTTTTATCCTAAAATAGAAGCAGGAAAGGTCTCTGGTTTTGTTTGTGTATCTGGATCAGCTGTTCAAAGGCAGCTCACAATAGATAGTTTACCCCCTGCATCTGGAGTTGCAGTTCCTAGACCTAAAAACTCTGGAGTTCTGGCCTGCCTTTCTGATCCCATGAGCTGTGTATCAAATCTTCCTCCGTCTGAAGTGCAGCAAGACACATATCGCATATCTTAGTCTAATGGAAAGAGAAAGAGCCGTAGGAATGATGCCGAGGCAGGCAGTGACAGTGACCCTCCAGGTGTGTTGACAGGCCACTGTGAGATGAGACAGGTCTGGATATGCAGCTGGACCCCGCGTAACTTGTGTGTGTGTTAGCCGTGGTAGTTTGCTCAGTGCTTGCTCACTTCCTTCAAAAGCCTTGACTTTTGGTTACCCAGCAGGCCCCTGTGTACATAACCAGGATGTGGGAATTCCACCTGAGTCCCTTGTGTAGCAAGTTCTGCTTGGGAACCACAATTTAGGAATGCCTGAAGAAAGGAGTCGAGGGTAGTTGACTTTGACAACAATATCAGGTGTACAGTGGTCAGAGTGTGGGGAGTTCATTAAAGAGCAAACAAGCAGAAAACTCTTTGTGTCTGTGTTTGCCATGGTGTTTTAAGTAAATCTGAAGATTTGTACCATTGCTCAAAGGATAATTTTAAAACTGTTTTGATGTGTGAAACCTTCTGAAGGTGCTAGAATCCTGTCTTTTCCCTAGTTTTTTTTTGTGAAACATTTTGCAATTGTTGCAGAGATGTAACTCTTTAGAGACGAAAGCCCTGATCCAGAAGAGCAAGTCCTTACAACCTTATGAACATAAAACATGAAAACACATAGGTAAGAACTGGAGTTTACTTGACTTTTAACCTGGTGATGGAAGCATTTTTTGGAAGCACTGTTCTGAAATGTCAGTAGGGGAAAAAACAAGCAAACAAAAAAAACCCTCCTCCTTTTTTTTCATGGGGATCATGCTTTGATTTATGCTACTTTGGTATCTTCTAGCTAGTGATGCCAAAGCATCTTGCCTAGATAAGCAGCTTTTATCTCTGGAGTTCTCTTAACAAGGTTAATCCCAAACACACTCTTAGAAGACACTAACATCCTTGCCATTCCCTAGGTTGTATTTTATGTAAAGATAGTATCACTTCCTGAAAATTTTTTTGGGGGGAGGGAGGGGAGTAGAAATTTGGAAGATAGAAAGCAAATAGGAATGGGAAACCCAGAGATCACACTTGTAAAGAACTGCATTGGTTGGAAGGTTCAGACTTAATTGAAATAATCTTTTTGCTGCCTTATTCAAGATCGGTCAAGATCATAAAAACTCCTTCACTGTTCCATGCTAGTATGGAAAAGGCAAAGGACCTTTAGTAATACGATGTGGTCTGTTCCTCTTTTAGGGTTTTGGTAGTTGCCAACTCTGACTATACAAAAACGAGTCAGACCACTTTTTCTTTTTAAAAAAAAAAAAAAGAAAACTTTCTATTTTTGCTGTTTCGGGACAGAGGAATTTTTCCTGTTCAGTTTTGACATGCTGGATATGCTTTGGTGATGCTTTAAAGTATTTCTATGCCAGTATTTACTTCTAAGCTATCATTTCTTTTAGAAAGCCAAGCTGCTTAAGTTCTGTGGCAGTGATTCAGTTTTATTCTCTCCTGCCCAGTCAGTTTTAAGTGCTGTCTGAAACTTCCCAGCAGTTGCTGCTTTTATAAGCCTCCTTTTCTTTCCTACCCATCTCCATGTAGATTCTTGGGTTTCTAAAGAGGTTTGAGTTCATGTTGCATCCTTCCCTCCCCCATCTTTCCCCACAAGCACTGAGATCACGTGCATCTTCTTGGGACTGAGTATCTCTGAGGCTGCGGTTTGGAGCTGGCCAACAGATTCCGGTCTCCCTAGCGAGCACAGGCCCATACAGCCAGAATAATTGTCCATGTCTTGCCGCTTCAGGAAAGAAGTTAATTTTGTTGACCTTTTCACTAAAGCATAGCTTCTTAATACTGCTTCAGATTACTATTATGGCAGCTGAACCAAAGACTGAACCAGATGTGAGGGTTATGACAGTAAGGTAAGAGATGTAGAGAAATGTGATGAAATACAGATCGAGAAATTTGCATGAGGGAACTGTGAGGCAGCGTGGGATGTTGATCTGATATGCAAACGGCTGATAGAGAGCCTTGCTACCAGGTCTCAAAAAAGTGCATATCGTGGGGGAAGATGAAGGCTGGAACAATAGAACAATAGAAAAGGTATCGAGGTAGGGATGGAGGGAGACTGCTGCTGTCAGAAGTCATGGAGTGGGGCAGAGGTCAGGTGATAAGGAAAGGGCTGCAGAAGCTTACCTGGCTGGACAAGTTGAGATTCTTGCTAAATTGCTGAATAATAGAAGCCTTTCAGATGTGAAACCTACCTTTTTGTGTGTGTGTGACAGTCTTCCCTATCACACCTACTTTCTGTGTTCCTGCACTGTTTTCCATTCTGGGAATCACGCAGAACTTAACTGAATTTTTTTAACAACAGAAATTCCAGAAACAGAAGTCACTGGGGTGGAAAGGAGGGGAAGGATATATTCTCTGAGCTGCTGCTGCCATGCCCATCCTCCTTGGCACCGTTCTTTCTAAGTATTCTATCCCATTTACAAAAAGTTGTGCCGCAAGCAGCAGAATTGATAAGACTTGGTCTCTTGGGATTTGTGCCTGTTGCTTTTTAAGCCCTTGCTACCACACAAGTCCTACTTCCGACTTGTGTGCTGTAGTTAGGCAGGCATAAATGTAAAATGGCTGTGTGGTTTTCATCGGTCTCGTGGTGGAGGGTGCTGATTTGGATCTCCTGGATCTAGTGAGTAATTGTCATGAAGCAGGAAAGGAACCAGGTATTTCTAAAGATCTCTCCACAATTGATACAACTGGTAGTAGTTCCAAAAGTTATTGGAAGGGGATGGAGCACAGTTACATAAGTTTCTTTTCTTATGCAGGGAAAACAGGCAAAAACCCAAACATGAAAGAATCGTTGATGCAAGTAATTAAGTGATTCAGCCAGTTCTCATGGGCAACGCGATTCTTTGTTACTCGTTTCCTTTATGATTTGCCTGAACGTGACTCCTTTGCCCATGCAAAAATGTACAAGAGATCAAGATGAGAAAATACTTACAAATACCACTTTGTCTTGGAAGTACGTGCCTCCATTGAACTAAGATGTATCATCCTGCAGTGCTGAGCAGGGCCTGCAATTTTGATACCTGTTCAATATTTAGTATGGTTAAACTTAGGCAAGTTGTGCTGTTTTGATGTACTCGGATGTTTCATGCTGCAGGAATATATGAGCTTCCCAGTCATTCTCTGCAGCAGGGAAAACTGAGTGAGCTCTATATGCAGGGGAAAAGCAGAGGTCAGAGAGGCTGAAGTAACTTGCCCTGGGGTCGCCTGCTGAACCTGCTCTGGTGAGGTGCGGGTGGGGGCCTTGACTGCGGGATGGAGCTCTGATATGCTTTGTTGTACGTGTTTAAACATACTCCTCCTGGTCTTTGCTGTGCATATTTAGAAACAAGTTTTGAAAGTTCTTGCTCAGCTGTCAAGGTTGAGAGCTCCACTATCATTTGGGCACTCTGTGAAATGGCTGGATTTTAAGTGGTAGTGGGTCCTCCTGAAGGATATGAGGTCGTGGGCACACCTGAAAATCCTCCAAGTCTGCTACTTGGTTGTATTTGAAGCTGTAGGGTGATAAGCTTTTGAGGAGCTGCTTCTTAAAATTATTGGCAAACACCCAGTCTTCTAGTTCCATCTCTGGATAAAATGGATCATCAAAATTTCTGTCTAGTGCAGAGATCGTGATTGATTTGGCTGTTGACAACGGGTATTTTTTCCTGCCTGTTGAATTTCAGTCTTAAATTGTGATTCACAAGGAGTTTGAAACGCCTAGTGTTTTCTGAGGGAAGAGCTGGACATCATGCTGAGGGCTCTAAGGAAAGCATGTTTTGAGCCTTTTCGAGCAGTGTGAAGAACACCATTAATACCCAGTCTGATAAGTGTACATCGGTCAGAGAGGCACAATGTTTATGATGACAACTGTTCTGATACCAGCATGCTGGCCACTGGTGCTGTCTTCCAATAAGGCGCTAAACACTACAGCTAACATCAGTTGTGTTCATTTTGCTCTCCATTTGTGAGCTGTTCTCTGGGTGACAGTGGTGTGAGAGAAAGGTAGCACGAGAGTGAGGAATCTGTATTTGCCAGGAGAGGCCTGGTTAGAAAGTTGCTGCCCGTTTCTGGTTCATCGGTGCTGGGAAATCTGCCGGCAGGTGGCATTGCTGTCCAGCTGGACTGTCACAGAAATTTTATTTATTTATTTACCTTTGGACATAGGTTTTGCACTTTCTTATTCTGAAACCCTATAATTAGCCTGCAAAGACCTAATTATGTGTTGTTTATGGGGAACATTTGTTACTGCTGTCCTATGAATTTCATCCAGTCTTTCTTCATTTCTTGTTCTTGGGTGTGCTGTGGACAGACAATAGTCTCTCCTGCTGGTGCTTGTGTGCCGAAGGCAGAAGGAAGCCTTTAACTTCTAAGTAGTTGAATGCAACAGGAGCAAGTTGGCTGAGAGCCCATAGGGACCTGGAAGGATCAGGTGTTCTTGCACCATCCCTACCTGGGGCTGCCGAGTTCTTCAGGAACTGCACCCTGCTCTTCTCCATCTGTTAAATAATTTCAGATCTCCAGTGCCGGAATACAGAAAAAAAAATACCTGAGGAGTATTTCACTGTCACTGCTTCATATCACATCTGGTTATTTAAATAGTCTTCAGACTAAATTAGGTGCAATCTGTTGCTTTAGGCAACCTGACACTGCAGAGAATAAGGTTGGAAAAGGTACTGCACATGGACTGTGACCTGATAGGGCCCTCTGAGAATACAGCATTGTGATCACTAAACAGTAATTACATTCTGAGAGTAGATACTCTCATGTAGAAACACATGCTCTTTCCCACACTTCTGCAGTATCTGCTATTGGGTCAGATTAGATTTATTTGGTAGAGGCAAAATGTAATTGTGACCAAAATATAGAGGTGAGATGCTATAATCTGGTTATCTAGCCAAGACCCTAAGAAGTTATAATTTTATGAAATATAATTCTGTATAGTATACACAGATAACCATAAATCGCCACATAATTCACTGTGCTTCTTGTAGCCCTTTTCCTCACCTTTGTCATGTTTATTAAGATCTCACCCTGCAAAGACTTTCCCTTCATTTGAGAATATCTTTGTGCAGCAACTGCACAGAAAATACATGGTAGTCATTGGGAGACCTGGGCCCAAGACCCAACTCTCAGGGCCAGCACAGTATCTTTCTGATGTTAGCCAGCTTGAAACATGGCTTGTCTGGTCATACAAAGGGAACAAGAGGTCCCTTGTGCCGACAGCCTACAGCATGGACGGCAGTACCAAGGAAAGGCAGGCGCTGAGATTATGATGTCTCTGCCTGGCACAGGTGGGTGGAACTGAGGGAGGCTTAATAGCCCTGCCTCTGTTGCAGGGCACAACCAAAAAGGCATTGACTTGTGTAGTCCAGTGCTCCTCAGAATGCTTTTGGGGCAAAACTGCAGTGCATTGTCCTTTATCAGGGAGGTGTAGTAGAAGACAGGAATATCAGAATGGCCATCCAGTCAAGGCCTAGCCATCCATAGTTTTCTTCCTGGGAGAGGCCTATTAGCAATGTTTTGAGGAAGTAGTGTAAGCAACAACACAGAGAGATTTGCTTGTCCACAGCTTCTGGCAAGGAGTGGCTTAAGCCCTGTGCTGTAGGCTGCATCCTGACCACTGTGGTTTACTAACCCTCTGAACTTGCGTAGTCCTCTTTTGGAACCACTCATCTCTCTGATCTCCAGAATATGCTGAGCAATGCAATCCATACTTCAGTAATACTTCATGTGGGGAAAAAAAATCACTTCCTTTTGTTTAACACATGCATGCTTTGCATGTACAATGCTTAGCAGAGGAAGCGCTGGGCCATCTGCTAATATTAAGGTGTTCTAGTACCCAGGATCAGGTACAGAGTCAATAGGAGTGACTCAAAAGCATCTGGAGACAAAACATCCATTTTGTCACTTATATCTTCTCATTTTGTGGTAATACTAGTTAATGTGAGATGTGCTTGGAAGCATGTTGATGAAGACTTCAATTCAAGGTTGTATCTGTAAACTACTTGGCTTCAGAGAATTTCAGACCTTTGCAGTTGTTTAATCCTGGTTATTTATCACCTTAAATCTTGGGATATGTTTGTAGAGGTAGCAAGACAGAAGGTAGGTGGCTGCATTTGTAGCCTGTAGAGAGAGGATGGGGGTTTTTTTGTTTAGATCAAGTGCCTTTACCATTCTTGCCTTCCCCCTCTGATACATACACAGTGCACAGTAGGGCAGTGGAACAGCTGTTGTGTTTGGCTAGATGTGGACAGATTATATTTCAGGAGATCTTTAATTAAAGACAACAAGTACAAAAAACTGTTTTCTATTTCACGGCTTTGCTTTAATTCTCTGAAGTTCCGTGATGAAATGTATAAACAGTGCAATCTCAGCAGACAGGTATTTCCTGCAAAGCTTACTCCCCATTCCCCATGGCATGATAGCTGTCTGAACTATATGCTGATATGGGTGAGGAACCTCACCTTCTGCACACCTTTGCTGGCTACCACAGCCTGTGGGCCAGGCTCGTCTGTTGAAGCCATAGAAGCAGGGCTGCATAGTCTCTCTCAGGTGAGTAGTGACTCTGAGGAGTGCTAGTCCCTTGAAGGTGAGCAGTGCAGCTGAGCAGCTATAGAGGTGTTGCCATTACTTGTTAGAATGTATAGTAAGTCTAGGACTGCTTTTTCTTGGGTGTAACAATGTCCTTTGGACAGCGTAACGCTATCAGCAATGGGGCAACAGTGATGCTCTGGGCTGATACCAAAATCCTTGCTCAGTTTCAAGAGAATGATTGAGCATTTAGAATTATTCTTGTTCAGTTCACTTGTTTGTTTGCTAATGATGTGCTGCTATTTCACTTTTTTTTTCCTTCCTAAAGAATTAAGACACTGGACTAGCTCTCAGGAGCGGCTAAGAATGGATCAGAGAGTCTCATCAGGGCTGTGTAGAAATGTTTGGGTTTTTTTTCTACACTAGTAAATGGTGCAGCCCAGGAGGAGCAGAGCTGTAGAGTCAGTTGTCGGTGAGGACCTGATGTTCACGCTATACAAGTTTCATGAGGGTTTACTTCAGACCAGCATTAGTCCACCTTTATGGTCTGAGAGCCAGCTGCAATGGATCATTTGGGTTAGCTTCATCCAAAAGCAATCTAGTTTGCCCACTGTGCCTGCCCAGTGCTATGGACCATAGCACAGTAGATGGGGACAATCAGGAGTTGCATGCTTCTGATTTGAACTAAAATGCTGATTTAGCCACACAAAATGTGGAATTAGGAAAAGGCAAACATGGGTGGGTAGTTGTTGCTGCATGCTGTGGCCAAAGGATCATTTATGGTTCAGTCTGCAGCATTCCTAACAAAAATGAGCACCACAAGCACAGTGCAGCAGTTGTGCATCCTAACCACCTCCCCAGCTCTGCTTCAGTACCTGCTGGTGCACACGCAATGCAGAAGGTCACAGTCAGGCTCCAAGCAGCTGGCTATAGGCAAACATACTATTTCTATACCTTTAAGAGTATTAGATAGCAGAGTAAGAATAGAAACCTCATAGCTTGGTATCTGAATATTCCTTTATCATCAGATGCCATTGTGAGCCCAGTGTAACTTGCAGAAGAGGTACAGGGAAAATGATACTGTTTAAAAGTTTGGATTACATTTTATTGTGGAAATAGAAATTATAGGTAAGTTGAGGCACAACAGCTGTTGCAGGCACTGCCACAGCCTGGCCTCCATAACATACATGGTTTTGACCAAAGGTCAGATTTGTCTCCCTTTCCTGGCTGTTAAATGAGAATGATATCTGCTAGCTGGAGGTTGTTAATGAAGGACACAGTATGGTCATAGGCTGCTGTGATATTGTGAACACCCGTTGTTGGGTGATTTCCTTGGCTTTGTACATTGGTGTAGGGAAGTTAGTTACTCCTGATTCTCCTTAAGAAAGAGTGAGCACATTACAGACACTGTACTGTAACAAAGAGCTTTATGTCAGCGTGTCAGAATGTCCCATCACTCCCAGCAGTCCATCAAATATTGCATCAATGCAGTCAATACTGAAGGTGTCAAAATAGAATGCAAGTGCAAATAAAATGACTACAGAACTGTAGCATGAAATTCATGAATTCATCTCAGCCATCAGTACCATACAGTGGCTTGCAAATATATAAAAAAAAGATTATTAACTTTTTTCCAAACAAGAATTTTTCTGCAAATCGTGGTGATCCCTCGCTAGAGATCCCACCTCTTCTAGACAGCTAAGGCCTTTGTTTTTACTTCATATACACAATCATGTTACTTCACAAGGACATACAGCTGAAAAACACGAAGCTGATTGTCAGAAGGCTTTAAACTCTCCCTCATTGACCTAGAGTTGAAATAGCCCATCCCAAACTGGATGCTGTAATTGGAAGCCCTGAGTTTTTGATTAAAAGTGAGCTTCTGCTTTCTGTCCCTAGGAGGGTTGCTGGCAGCAGAGTTTACCAAGAGACTAGAAACTACAGCCTGGTGCTAGTAAGAAAGCCTTGCGTTCAATCTTAGATAGCCCACAGGGGAGGGAGGAAGAGCCAGAATCCCACAGTCTTAGAGAGCTCTTAAGGGTTTGATCTTGATCTTTGTTTTATGCTGCCCTCCCCCATCTCTGGAAGAAACTGCACATTTCTACTCTAGGATAGATTTCACGCGCTGGAATTCTTCCCAGAGTTGGCACAGCTTCAAAGGGTTTTATCTTGGCTGTAGTACCCACATGCTGCTGCAAAGGTCCCCAGGGAAAAGAGTCGGAAACAGGCAAAAGAACAAAGCTACAGGGTCCTCCAGGAGGCTATACCCCACTGGGATGATTCCCCAAAAGCCAGTCATTCAGGGAAATCCCTCTCCTGTGGGGTCACCATCTCCTGTTGGTCACCACAAAGCATCCTAGCCCTTGGCTTCTCCACAGAACCCATGATTTTCACAGCATGCCATTCTCTTTCCTTTGCTTGTGAGAGCTCTCCCTGCAGATGCTGAGTTAAGGCCCTAGTAGCTTTTCCTCAGAAGCCTTTTCCTGCTTCTTCAAGGTCTCAGCAGAACCATGCTGGCCTACAAGCTACTCAGTCTGCATTAAAGATTCTTTTGTAATAGTATCAACTCGCTGGCCAGCAGCCTGGGATACTGGAAAGCTCTCTTGTGAGCACTCATGAGAGAAGACTGAGGGCACAAACTTTCATCTACCAGAGCCCTTCGTCACTCACAGCAGCAGCTTATTAAAATGATCTCAATTATTGCAGCTGTACAAAGAGCCCTGTAGATGAATGCTGATTCCATTCACCCTTCTCTGTACCTTCTCTGTACATTGATACTACAGTACTCTTTCAGGCTTAGCCATAAACATTCATTTCAGCCCACTGACATCTTACTGGGATGTGGGGTGGAGCACTTACCTCAGCAACACAGAGCATTGAGGACCAAGAACAGCATTTGACACAGCACTGATGTATCCGCCTGTATAGCTACACAGCAGGTTGTTACATTTCTATCTACTCTGCAGGTGCAAGGTTCAGGGGGTTCTGCCTGCACAAAAGAGAAAATACCCAAGAAACCTGAGCATGCATAAACTAGTTGCTGTGGAATAATATTGGTCTTTCATCTCCAAAAGCTTGGGTCTGTTTCTACTCAGGTTGGATTGCTAATTGTCAGCAAAAAGCTGATCAAGAGCAGTGCTGAGGTTACCTGTGAAGTTTCTTGTAGCACTGAGGAAGGTTATTAGTTGGAAAAGGAAGGTCAGTTCCAAATCAGGTACTAGCTTTAACTCACAGGCCTGATCCTGCAAGCCTTACTCATGTAAGTGGCTGTCTGGCTTTCAGCAAGATCGGTCCAGCCAGCAGCTTTTGCTAGCTTGGGCCAAAAGCTTTTATAGATAACTACATCCAGGCTGGGGGGGGGAGAAGGGAGAAGACAGACATCACAAAACTAATTCATTTTCCACAAGAAAGCAGTAATAAAAATGAGACAGTAAGTGAGCCTTGCCCTTAAGGTTACTGAATAGCTACTAAATTAAAAGAAAGGCTAGCATGTTTGGTAATAAATTGTGTCACACACCACAGGCATCAGCAGCAGTTACTATGGACACAGCTTCCAAGAGAGAGACAGGCAGGAAGAGCGAGCTGGAACAAAGAAGAAACAGTAGAGCTAAAAAAGGGTTAAATGAGATTTTGAAAGATCACTGTCTAAAAACCTTGTTCAGTATAGAGTCAGTAATCCTTGGCATTCCGAAATTCTGGCATGCTCCAGACCCTCCTGGTGGGCTGGGTGCCCCGTTCCACATCCTCAGAGATGGTCTTGATGTCACTGATGAATGGGGAAATCCTGGACCGGGATTTAAATGTTGTTAAGGAGAGGCTGGTTTTGTTCTTTGTGTTCCACTGCCTGGCAAGCTTCTTGGCCTCTTCCTCCTCTTTGATCTTCTCGGCAGCTTCCTGCAGGACAGAGCGGAAAAGCCGGGATACTTCCTGCACTTCTGGTTCATATTCAGCAACGAGTTGCCGGAATCTGAAAGCACAGTCAAGGCACAGCTTTGATTAAAAACATCAAATTAGGGATTGCTGCCAAGTCACTGTGCTAGGCTTGAAACTTGCACTCTCCTGCAAAATGGGACTCCCTGGACTGAGGGGGACAACAACAGGGAGGGGCCATGAAGATATGCTCAAGGTCTCTAAAATCACAAGCAAGCCAGAGAATGTAAGGAAGCAATGAATCACCGTTTCTCATAAGCACAAGAAACCATAAGGAGCACTAAACAAAGCTAGAAAGTGGCAAGTTTGAAACCGACGGAAGTGCTCTTTTCACATAACGCCTATTAAATCAGAACTCGGTGCTATCAGTAGCTTAAGAAACAAAATGATTAGACAAGTTTGTGGAAAATGTGCCCATCACTGCTGATTAAATGTGATTGTCCAAATGCAAATCCTTTCTCAAGTAGTCCCTGAACTGCTGCTTACCAGAAGCTGAGGATAAAGCAGGGAAAGTTCCACTAGACTTCCCCTGTTTCCAGTTCTTGTCCCCCATAGCATTACCCAAAGGCCACTAGACAAACAAAAATCCTGTAAACATCTTGTTATATGTTTGATGGTCTCTCAATATTTAAATTTTAGTGAAGTGGTATTTCATCCTCCTATGGCTTTCTGTAAGATAACGGACTGGCTCAGCTGATTGATAACACCTTGATTGGCAGCATGATGCTGTATCCAATTAGGCAACTGTGAATTACTCCAGTGCCTTCTCAGCAAAGAGCTCATAATGTTTTTTTGACGTATATTAAGCCAGCTTAATACCAGGGAAGTGAAGAATTACCACTGTATATTTTGCAGGTGAGGAAGATGAGGTGCAGAGCAGGATAGTTTTCTTGAAGTCACTGAGTGGGTCACTGGCTGGGCCAAGAAGAGAACATACCATTCCCGACACCTTGTTGGGTGATTCGGTCCCCAGCCTGGAGAGTGTGGGATCCACTCCCAAGGCTCACCCACTGGTCACATAGAGATACTATTTGTTCCATAGTAGTATGCATTTGTGACAGATGGTAACTACAGGCCAGTCAGTCTCACCTCTGTGCCCGGCAAGATCATGGAGCAGATCCTCCTGGAAACTGTGCTAAGGCACATGGGAAATAAGGAGGTGATTGGTGACAGCCAACATGGTTTCACTAAGGGCAAATCGTGCCTGACAAATTTGGTGCCCTTCTACGATGGGGTTACAGTGTTGGTGGGTAAGGGAAGAGCAACAGACGACATCTACCTGGACTTGTGCAAAGCATTTGACACTGTCCTGTACGACATCCTTGTCTCTAAATTGGAGAGACATGGATTTGACAGATGGACCACTCAGTGGATAAGGAGTTGGCTGGATGGTTGCACTCAAAGACTTGCGGTCAACAGCTCTATGTCCAAGTGGAGACCAGTGACGAGTGGCGTTCCTCAGGGGGTGCTACTGGGACTGGTGCTCTTTAGCACCTTTGTCAGCGACATGGACAGTGGGATTGAGTGCACCCTCAACAAGTTTGCCAACGACACCAAGCTGAGTGGTGCAGTCAATGCGCTGGAGGGAAGGAATGCCATCCAGAGGCACCTTGACAGGCTTGAGAGGTGGGCCCATGCGAACCTTATGAAGTTCAACAAGGCCAAGTGCAAGGTCCTGCACATGGGT
>NW_008795317.1:2069949-2087034 GCF_000699145.1 Aptenodytes forsteri | reverse complement strand
AGCCCAGAAAGCCAACTGTATCCTGGGCTGTATCAAAAGAAGCGTCGAGGGTGGTGATTCTCCCCCTCTACTCCACTCTCGTGATATCCCACCTGGAATACTGCGTTCAGCTCTGGGTCCCCCAACATAAGAAGGACATGGACCTGTTGGAGCAAGTCCAGAGGAAGGCCATGAAGATGATCAGAGGGCTGGAGTGCCTCTCCTATGAAGACAGCGTGAGAGAGTTGGGGTTGTTCAGCCTGGAGAAGCAAAGGCTCTGGGGAGACCTTATAGCAGCTTTCCAGTACCTGAAGGGGGCCTACAAGCAAACTGAAGAGGGACTTTTTACAAGGGCATGTAGTGATAGGACAAGGGGTAATGGCTTTAAACTGAATAGAGGGTAGTATTAGGTTAGATACAAGGAAGAAATTCTTCACTATGAGGGTGGTGAGGCACTGGAACAGGTTGCCCAGAGAAGTTGTGGATGCCCCATCCCTGCAAGTGTTCAAGGCCAGGTTGGATGGGGCTTTGAGCAACCTGGTCTAGTGGAAGGTGTCCCTGCCTATGGCAGGGGTGTTGGAACTAGATGAGCTTTAAGGTCCCTTCCAACCCAAACCATTCTATGATTCTATGATAATATGGCTACTCTTCTAATAAATATTCAGTTCTTAACATAAAAATTGTATCTACAAGCAGACACGGAGCTAAACTAGTACTTCACTAAAATCCAGGTATTTATACTTAATGGAAGCTAAAGTGTGTAAGATCTGTAAGCATTTTGATATTTTTCTCCAACAGAACTGAATGAGGATGGAAGACAGTAGGATTGCATTTAAATAAGCCTAATACAGCAGAAGCTGATAGAATAAGATCCTGCCTCCTGTTTTTTTGATAAGCCCTAGGAATGCAACAAGGAGTTTAGTGCACTATGGAATTGCACTGCTTAATGGCGTACACCAAAGGGTATCCAAGATAATAAGGACAGAAAGAAAACCAGAGATAAAACAAAAAGACTGTACATTTATGCCTTTTGACTCTTACTGTGGAGGCCTGGTGTTGGACATACATCTTAACATCATGCTGTATCCCAGATATTTCAGTGTGCTTCTCTCACAGCAAGTATTGGCAGCTACATATACAGCTGTGGAGACACCAGTACTGCATGCTGAGGGACCTCAGTTCAGCAGAAGCACCAGTCCCTTTCAGGGTCAAGCTAGAGGAGTTTGACACAAAACCTACCAAAGTCACCAAGATGTTCCTTAACCATTTCAGTTGCTTTGGATGAATTCCTACTGTCCTTCCCCCCCAAAAAAAAAAAACCTCTAACCTTTGAACATTTGGGTGCAAAAAGCCTCTGAGGCACCGCAGTTCACACTGGTACATAAGTACTTACACAATGATGCTAAACTGAATTGTGCAGAGCCTGTAAGAGCAAGAGACTAGGTCTTGCTGAGGTTTAGCATAACAGCAGTAACAGATTTGCTGTACATTGCAAACATCCTTTCTGCCTTGTGAGGAGGCACTTCAGTTGCATTATCAAAAAGCCAAAAATACAGTTTTCAGAATAAATACACTTTTCCCTTTATCCTAGTCAGAAGCATAGACAGATGAGTCCATCGAAACCCAAGTCTTTGCAACATTATTATTATTATACCAGGGAAAGCACCTTCAAAGGACTTTCATTGCAGAGGTGAACTGAATGAGTCATTCCGTTATTCTATCTCCATGTGTATTTTAAAGAGAGATGCTGGCATATTAGATATATCTATCAGTACATCCTCTTTTGTATTGCCAGTTGTGCACCCAAAAGGCCTCATCACTGCTTCCAGTTTTAGAGGCTGTGTCTCATACTGCTGGATTGTGCCTCCAGAACACGTAGCAGCATATGTCCGGCTATTACTGGACCAGTGACTGGCTCTGGGAACAAGAGGGAAAATGGGTGATATGATGGCAAATTTACCCCCTGAGCCCAGAGCTGTAATGCTAATGCCCTGTGTTGCTAATAACACTCCCAACCAATATAGCTGAAATAGTTTTTTTAAATCAGTGTAACTTTCCACCTTCATAGCTATCTGCCTGTTTGCACTCCCCTTAGCTATGGCAGCAAGAATTGTTTTGTGAACTCTGCTTTTGCTGTTAAGATTTACCTCTGACTTTTCAGGACCAACACAAAAACTACTTCATATGGATTTGAGCAGGTCTAAGAAACAAAAGAGAAAGCAATCCAAAAGACTGTCTGCCAGTCACCCAAAGAAAAGCCACTCTTATTCAGATGGAGAAGGGAAACCGGGGCCTTTCCTCTCCCCTGATAGGATGAACTAACTTTGCCCCTTTATTAATGCCCACGTAACTTCAGCACCAGCACGTTTGTGTAAGGGACAGCCCACATACGAAGTCTGAAAGATGTGCATGCCACAAATACTTCTCAGCAGAAAGGATGGACAGGTTATCAGGGGCTGAGGTCTAGCTAAACCAGTCTGTGTGTCAGAAAATAGATGATGTTTGCTGCAGCCACCTACGCATAATCGAAGCCATCTCCAGCTGATGTGCTGGATGAGCCATCAGTCTGCTCTCTGCACAAAACATGCAACATATAAAAACAGTAAAACCACTAGAATCAAGGAATATGGGCTTGTATCCTGGGAAACAAACTCCACACAAAGCTGCTCAGTGGAATTAAGCACACAAAATTGCACAAGGCTCACCTATCTTCTAGCACAGGTTAACGCCCTTACACTGTTGCATAGAATAGTTTCAAACTAGGCAACTACACAACCATATCTAGAAATCCCTCAACAGGGTTTCCTTACTCATCAGAAAAGTATACCTATCATCTACCTTATTTATGAAACGAGTTACGATACTACTGGTAGCTAACCTGTAATATATTATGCAAGTCACGCAGTCTTAGATGTGACTGTCAACAAAACACCTCAAGCCAGCACAGAAGCCTGGGGAGCATGTATATGCACACATAGGGACGAGCACATTCCCCAGTCCAGGCTGTGTTTTAATCACAGTTCAAACAAATTTGTTCTTTACATTGTGACCCTTCCGTTTCCTCATACGGCCATTAGATTTTAAGAATCTGGCTATGCTTGGCTCGTACTGGCACTGCTTTTTTTAAAGTGCTGTCACCTGCCTATGTTACTTCTGCAGGTCCCCAGTTCAGTAGGTTTCCTAAGTACAGCCTGAACTTTTAAGACCTGTTAAACCCAATGGAAGTCCATGGACTTAAACAATACGCTTATAGTTCAGTGTATTCCTGAGTGCCTGTCTAAACTGGGAGCTCTAAGTAGATTTAGTCATTCAAAGAAAACGTGAGGTGCTCAGTGCTAATAATTAGCTGCTGACTCCTGAATCTATATTTTGAGCAGGAATTCTGGTTATATTGTAAAGCTATGAACAGCTTTGCTAGAGAAGGCTACTTGACTCCCAAAGGACTATGGCATTCACACTAACTGCAACACTCATGTCACATCACCTCAAACTTAAGCTCATAATTGTAAATAAATCCATTTCTGATTTTAAGTCATTTGTCTTACATTCAAGCATACTAGGAAGTCCACATCAGCTATACACAATCCTTCAAAAACTACAGTCCTTAGCCTGTGGTATTAATAACATCTCAGATCACCAAAATGGAGGTTTACATTTCCATATTAGGGGGTTTTGTTTGTTTCTTTCTGGGCAGAGAAGGACAGAAACCCACTGTTTCACTTTTGGTGAAACTGAAAGAAATGAAACGGACCATAACTAGCTCTGATTAGAGCTAAAGCTCTAGTAAAGATGGCAAAAATTTAGCATTCTGTATTAGCAAGCTACTAGTCTACTTGTTCAGTTTAACCATGGCAGTTAGGTACAAAGGGCCTCACCAAAATCACTGTCACTTCCTTCAAATGGCTCCAGGATTTAATTTGAAATACAGTCAGCGATCTCCAACCCACTAACCTGAAGCTAAGTTACACCTGAATGCAATAGCTTTATTTGTATGAGGTCAATCAGAGTCTCCAGCTACCTGATGGTATTTGCAGAGTACTTGAATCCTTCCAGAATTTCAAGAGACTCAAAGAAAAGTTTCTATTGACCCGAAATACAAAACAGTCAAACTGGATCTGAAAAAAACCCTCCCATTTAAGAAGTGCTCTTTTCCAGCCTCCTCCACATCTAAAGAAATAAATTTATAGAAACTCGGCCTCTCAGTAGATGTGACTGTAGCCACAGAAAAGGACAATTTGGATAATCATTTAGACCTTTGGAGAATAAAGTGACATCTCTGACAACTCATACAAAAATGTTTTGTTCTGGCTTTGACTCTGAGCTTAGAATCTCACAAAGAAGGAGACCTTGCATGACACAAACAAAAACTCTGTAGTCCTGCAGGATGCATGCTACTTGTGTTATTTAAGTATTACATGCTTGTCGAGTACATCAAAAAGGACTTCAGTTCTTCAAATGTCTAAGATGGAAGGGGAAGGATCAAGCTTAATATTTCAGACAGAACCAAAGGCTTCAGTAAGGTACATGCTCTGCATTTGAATTTCCAAATGCAAGCTCAAAGATTTTGGTGGAAGTTTTTTCTAAAAGTTACTACATATTAGAAAGTCACAGGGTATTCAAGAGGCAACAACAGTGCAATGATCTTGTGATTAAAGTACTTCACTGGAAATGTGAAGATTTCAGTTGAATTCCTATTATACTCATCTTGTGCAATTTTGGTGAAGTTTTCATGTTATCTCACTTTCTGAGAGGAGAATTTATCCAATTTTGGCTGTCATTTAGTTAGATTGCATGCTCCTTATTTCTCCTGTACATTTTCAGCTCCTAGCATGGCAAGCCCCATTCTTTTTCATTGTTTCCACATCAGCAGTGAAGATTTCTGAACCACAGGGCTCTCGGTTAGAAGGTAGAAAAGAAGAGGGGTCAACTGTTCACATTTCCAACACAAGAAGAAGGGATTATCAAATAAAACTAGTACATGTTAGTTTCAGACAAGGAAAATACAGTTTTCTACAGCAGCGTTGTAGTTCAGATGTGGAACTCTGCCACGGGGTGCCACAAATGCTAGAAGTTTACATGAGTTCAAAAAAGAAAAGCAAAACCCCACAACCTAAACAAACTACTGAAAGAAAAAGCCACGTAGGGCAATTATGGACAGAAGGACCACTTCTGGCTCCAAAGTCTCCAAGTTACAAGGCACAATAAGTTGGAGGCTATATACAAGAATCTGTAATTATCCGTACTGTTGTATTTGCTTGCCTTGTTCTTTTCTCCTGTCCTTACACTGATGCTACTGGCCACTATCTCACATACAGACGGCACATAAGATCAAACAGACCTTTGACCCAATCCAGTTCTGCCGTTTTTGTGGCTATGACATTCCCTTCTCAATCACAGAAGTGAAACAACAAAGGTTATGCAAGCCTCATTTTTTTAATGTGGCTCTGCTAACCACACAAACTGCGTAGTATCGAACAAACAAAAACATGCCACTTCTTGAATCATACTGTAATACAATTTATGATAGCTTATAATAGCAATTTATAAGAGGATTTTTAAGAGGATGGTTTTATCCTTTTTCAGCTATGCCCACACAGAGCCCACCAGTGTTGCTGAGCATGTTTATCTACTGTCAACAATATGCTGAATCCTGAACAGTGAACAACCACTACAAGCCGCACTGAAATCACACATCTCAGTTTAAATTAAAAAAAAAAAAAGCAGAGCAACAGCAAGTTACATATGGCTCAGCTTAATACTCTTTTCTGAAGGAGATGATGAACCTTGGGGCCTCCAAACTCCAGCAACTGAAGCCTGCTCTCATGGAAATAACCTGTGCCAGACAGGCCTTGCTCAGTGGCCCTGGGGATGGTGAAAATAACTCTGAACCCCAAGGGGTTTGTAGTGGCTTGTTTACAGCATAGCTCAGAGCTATACAAATACAAGGCAGGTGCTGTTCCCAGCAAACTTTCACTGGAGAGAACTCGGACACTGAATGATCCCAAATCTCTGATTCTGCCACCATGGCAACCTTTGCAAAAGCCAAAGCCCTGTGCCAGCTTGCTTCCAAGGTTCAGCCCCAGACAAGATGGGAGCTAAAGAGGTAGCTTTGGCATCCTTTCCTGGCTACCCCCACTGTAAGACAGAGGACCAGCTATTTCCAGCCCTCTTAAAGTTGTAGTTGAGGAGCTGTAGATTCATTTATTCAAGGGAAAAGAGGTGCTAGCATATGCAGTGAGGGACTGCAGGGTGCTCAGCACCCCATTGTATATGGCCTGCCAGGACTGTCTTCTTTCCAATCCCAACTGAAGAACATGTTGGAACAGGGGAAGTGGATTATAAACGCCCATTTCACAACTTTGTTTTGGCTAAGGTGGACTTCAGAGTCACTACTCCTCACTTGCACTGTGCTAAGTGAGGGGGTTTAACTTAGAAGAGCCCCCCCCGAGGAAGAGTCGCCTCCCTCCCTTCCAGTTTGGATGCTACAGCAGACTTAGATCTATTTCTGAAGGCATTCTCACAGAAGGTTACTCAGCTGGCAAGCAGCAATCCTATGCCTAGCACTTGAAAGGCTCAAGCGCAAGTCCAAGAGGCTGTGTCTACATCTACGCTGCAGAAGGCAGAAGCACCACCTAACCCCACCTGCATCCTACTCCACGTCAAGGGTGGAAGGAGGGCAGGGGAGGGAGAAGCATGCAATCCCTCCTTTCTCTGGGAATACCTGGCTCACAGGCTGAAAAACAGAATAGCACCTTTTGACTAGACTGGACACTGGGGACAAGTGCCTCAATAGACCTGCTGGACAGCTTAAATCAAAGAAGGAAGGCTCCGATGGGAGTGGATAAACACCAAAGCAGGTTGTTCAGAGGCTGTGCAATCTCCACCCTCGGAGATATTCAACAATGGACAGGACAAGGCCCCGAGCAACCTGATCTAACTTTGAAGTTGGCCCTACTCCGAGTAGGAGGTTGAAGCACATACCTCCAGAGATCCCTTTAAACCTCAATTATTCTAAGATTCTAAAGACTGAAGCAAAAGCCATCACAATACTGAAATGGTAACTGTTCATCAGGCAAGATAAAGCTTCTCTGGCTGCTCAGGAGCATAAAGTACTCAAGCCAGTCTCAGAGGCAAATGGCATTTAGTAACTTTTTGGAGGAAATGATACCATGTTAAACTGACTTAAAACATTAGGTTTCCCTTCTTCTACAAAGACACTGTCCCAACATGACTTATAATACAGGATGCCAAGTTTTTGTTCTGTTGGTCCTAACAACTCTCGTTCCTTCCTCATATATCATAGAGAGGGGGAAAGGAAAGGTCTGTACTATCAGATCTTTTACTGTACCTGAGTATGACAGGCCCACAGTAGGAAGGATGTATTTTGGTACACATATCCTCCAGCTGCAGCCGTTCTCCTGGGCTGATATCATAGCTCTGCTTTGGATAGCTGACCAGCCAGCCGTAGTCCACCCCCGTCTTGATCTTGCGATACTCATTCTCCCGCTCTCGCTGCTGCTTCTCTGCCTGCTTGGTCTGCCAGCTCAGCTCCATCATTAGCGTCTCAACCACCATTTCTGTGGGGTTCCTCTGGGAAATGCGGTTTGGGGGCTCATTCCACCTGAACCAGGATGCCAGTGACATAGTGCTCTGTGTGTCTTCATTGGGAGTGGGTTGAGGGTAGGGAGGGAGAGAAAAAGAACAGTGTCATCATCAGCACACCTCAGCTGAGAACATTCTCCCCTGCACACCCCTTGAGTCTGTTGTTCACCTAAAAGTGCTACTGGATTAGCCACTTAGAACTAGTTGGTGCTGAGCACCTTGAGAAATCTCACCCATAGCAGCCAACTTGTGCAGAGGGCGAGGCAAAGCGTGAAGAGGCACCGTTTCCCTTGAACTTCCAGTCACCACGTAATTAAAATGACAGTCACAGTTCTTACATCTAAAGTCAAGTTATAAGGATACCTTGCTCCCTCCAGGTTAGGCTGGGGAAGCATTCTCCTGTCCACACGGAAGAGCTGGGGCTAGGGCTTGCCTGTCTGAACCCTCGTGGGAAGGCATGACCTTGCAGCACCCTACATACAAAAACTCAACACATGGAGTCAAACTATTCCTGGGAGCCATGTTCTAGCAAGCAGGGGATCCTCAGAGAGGAGGGCAGGATAGGTGACCTAGGTACGTTGGCCGCTGCTGTAACGTAAGTGGTAGAGCTTGTCTGTACTTAGCTAGTACTGGCAGGAGCAACAGCTGCATTAACTAGAAGGCCAGGCAGAGCTTTAACCATTATTTAGCAAAAGTGTTACTGCATGGAGGAGAGGCTACACCACCTTCTACAAGCTGAAGTCAAACTATCAGCTATGCTGGAAGAGCACACCTTAGTGCTACCACCAGCACCAAGGGAACTGAGGCTGGGCTGAGGGAAGTGACAGCATACCAAGGTTTAAACTGTTATTACCTCTAAGTGAGAGGTTTCTGCTGCTGGGGAGTTACCCAGCACTTAGAAGGCAGAACAAACTGCACCAATCAGCTCAGCAAAAGATGGAATTACCTCCCCACCCAGCCAATCCCTTCATGTAGTCACTTCAAGAGGACAATGCATGGAACAAAGTTATTAGCTATTGTATTTGTATTTAAACACAATGGAGTCCAAAGCAGGCACTAGGGACCTGAACAGGAGCAAAACAGCATCTGTTTCTTCACACAGCAGTTACGTGCCTTGTTGTTCCCCTCCATTAGCCCCCAGGGAGAAGGGGTGGCACAAATAATGGTTGCAGCTGGGATTACCAAAAGGCTACTCCTGGCAGCAGCCCAGTCAGGACATGGCATCAAAAGTTAACATGAGGGAAATGGATTAAAGAGCTCGATTCTGCAGGGCCTGAGCAAATCCTCACTACTGAGACACAGACATGAAGACAGACATAAAAGGGAGAAAAATACACTTTTGATTTAAGCTGCCATATTGGAGCCTAGAGCCTTTAGTGACAGTGCAAATCACCAGAAGCTCATAACTACCCAGTACTCCCACTAGAGCTGAGAGCCACGAGCTCCCAGACTCCCTCGAAGAGCAATGGTCAACAAGATTCTGCCTTCAGTGCCTGGAAAACTGTCACTGTCTGCACCAGGTGAGCAGGGTGCTTCAGTTGCTTTCATGCCTTTATCACTTGCCATAATATAGCCTTGTTCTCTTTCAAAAATGTTCATATGTTCAATTATGTAAATATGTCACACCATTAAAGGAAAATGCTCCAAAAACCTGCATAGTCTGTAGAGTGTCCCAGGTTTGAAACAATTTCAGGGTCTAATGCTTAGGCTTTTCTAGAATCAGGAAGTTTGCCAAACTGCGTCAAAGGACTGGTTTCTCAAGTCCTGTATCCTACCTCTCCCAGCAAGCAATACCAGTTTCTTCAGAAGGAAGACAGAAAAGGGCTGAAAACTTCCACAAGACACAGATCTAGCTACCTAGGTGTGTAAGACCGCAGGTACTCTTCTGAGACTGTATAAACATTAACACCTTTGCTAGTTTACAATGCTTATCTTATACATGAGGGATCGCTGTAGTGACCGTTTTCGCCCTGGAGTATCAGCTATGATTATCCTTATGACAGCAGCCATAGTCAGCAGCTTCTGGAAGTAATCCTGCTCCTATCTCATTTCTGCAGTCTGGAGGAGGAGGAGCAGCAGGTCCTTTCATTTGCTTTCATCGACAGGGTGACTCCAGCTAATAGCTCTCAAATCACCACACAGCGCTCTGGCTGCCTGCCACTGACTTACTTGCTCAAGACACTTGAATGAACTCAGGCTGGAATTGATGTGCTGACAGCTTCAATTCCATAATCCCACCATCCTAACATGTACCTGGATCTTGCTACATGGTGGCCTCCACTCACCATTACACATTATTAAGGATGAAGATCCTTAAAACTTAAGACCCTTTCCTTGGTCTTATCATCCCTTACATATCACATAGGTGAGCCCTCTGCAAGCAGAAGTGAGTAGCAGAACAGACCACAGGCTGTTGTAAAAGATTTAAAAGTCTCCCATTTTATTTTCAGCTTATGTGACAATAGCAATTTTTCATAAGCTTTTACAGGTATCTGACCAATTAAGGTATCATTATTTCCATTTGCACCTTCATCCGATGAAGACGAGCATGCCCTTCTGTATTTTACCAGCAAAGGGTTAGCTTACTTTGCTTTTATTCTGGCTATGACCTGGTCTCTCTATGACGTTGGTTTAACTCTGCTGACTTCGGTGGCCTTAGGGGTAAATCAGTATAAAGCAGTATAACGGTAAAGTTGAGGAATGTCCTTCCAGCTCTTCCTAGCTCACCAGCTGTTTCATTAGAAGAGGAGCAAGAAGGGGAAAGACAGCAAGGAGACCTGGGCTCTCATTTGACCTGCCCTGGCTTTCATGGTGTTCTTACTGCTTTTATGTTTTTATCTCGCAGGTCTCCCTCAAAGCAAGTAGTTCTGCATGAGGAGAACCATTTTACCTAGCACTAGTATTGCAGAGGACAATCAGTTAGAAGAATATTTTGGATACCTTGTCTGAGCAAAGCCTGCTGAACCTGAGCTTTGCCCTGTCCCCCGAGCTTTCATAAAAGCACTGGTAACAGGCAGATTTGCTTTTGATATGGGAACATGGATACCACTGATTCTGAATGGGACTTCCACTTGTCTCCCATACATTATTTGAAAAATCTGCTTCCACATGAGAAGAGTAAAGTAAGGAAAACATGTCATCTGCAGTTTAAACGGCCTGTTCTCAAATGAAGGAAAATCCTATCCAAGCATTTCATGCACACTGGCAGCTTGTGCTGGCTGTTCCTAAGGGAGTCTTGTTTGTATGAGATATTGTTTCCTGACCCATCTCTCATCCATCATCTCCTCCTTTTGAGAGCTGGAAACTGGCCATCTTTATTTAGCAGGCTTGACAAGCCACCACTCTTCCCACTACTGGTCTTTGCAGCCTGCAGAAGATACTGTGGGCTCCATTAATTGTAGCTGCTGTTTTTAATTTAAAGTTCACATGCAGGCTAATCATTAAATGACTCAAAATAGCTTTCCTATTAGGAAAGACTCAAAGGACTGTTGGCAGGATGTGGGCAAGTAAAGGAAGACAAAAGTTTCAGCCTTACCTTCTTGTTGGGGAAAAGGACAAATTTACACTTTGCAAGCATTCACATTAAAATTATTAAAACAAAGAGACACTGCCCCATCTGAATGGGGCAGTTATGTTGTACAATTAGTACATTTTCTGATTCCTTGTAAGAGGCTATCCTGGGAGCTGATGTAATCCAGTTGATGAACTACCCTGGTGTTATTCAAGCAAAATTTCAGAGTGGTTTATGTAAGTTCCACTCCAGAAACAGATCTGGGTTTCAAGGCTTTTGCCTCATTGACTCTAGACCTTTGTCTAAAAGACAAACCTTCCCCTCACACTGTTGACTGCAAGTCTGACCAACCGCCTCATGGAGTTTTAAGCATACATTTACCTTAGCTATGTTAAAGTCTGGAATACCTCGCTTTCTCTCTCTCACACAGCCTCTGAGGGGTTTCTTCAATTTTTAGTGATTGTTAGTAAGTCTCTGAGACTTTTTCATGTAAAAGTTTCCTGTTAGCTTTAGTTCTAAGGAAGCTTTTTGCCTCTCTCCAAATCTTATTTTTGTTCTCCACATTCTCAGCAATTCCTGCATTTTTCTCCTCACGTACTTTACAGCTTTCTCCATTCTCTTCTCATGGCATGTTCTGTACAATTTCACCTCATCTTCCACTTTTTTACCTTCTCCCATATTTCCCCATGTGATTTCCTCTTCTTGCTCCAGAGAATGCACCAAAGAATCGTCAGAAATATCACAGTCCACATGCCTTACTTGTTTTTTCACCTTCCTAAAACAGGATTTCAGCCTTTCCTAGCTCTTTTACTAACAAAGGCAATATGTTTCTGTAGCTTGCTCTCTGGCTGTTCTTTGGCCAACTGGAGGCTGTTCATGTAACCCAACAGACATCAATCTCCTTCAGGCTCTCGCAGGCTAGATCACCACTTGCTAAGACTTGTTACAGCAGGGCTGCTTTCTGGTTAAACCACGAGTCAATCAGCAGGACTTGTTTGCCTTGTAGAAGATGAACTTCTGGGAATAAAAATTTCCCTTTACATTGATCCTTTTCCTGATTCCCAGCTTCCAACACTCTCCAGGACAGGAAAGGAGTAGGCAGAGGGTGGGAAATGTGCATTTGTGGGGGGGAAAAAAAAAAAAGATAATATAGCTGGACTCTCTATAAAGGTATGTCCTCAGTTTGGCAAGTCTCCTGTGGTTTGCCTTTGCCTTCACAGTCTGTCAGTCCAGGAGTACTACTGACAATCCTTAGTGACTCTCACTAGTCCTAGGGGTATGGTAGTTGTGTCAGAGCAGAAGGAGAAAAGTCTTAAGGGGCTGGATGAGTACGAGCCTAATCCAACGTCCAGTGACATCAATAGAAATGCTGTCACTCAGCTGGCTATAGACAGAGTCCCAGGAAATCCACTGTCATCCAGGCAAACCATACTGACAAACTGGGCTGAGGAGCTGGGAAATGCCTTCCCTCCCTTCTTGTGGGTGGTAGTTCCTCACTACTACAGTCAGACAGAATTTGTTCATGCAAGATACCCACTCAAACTTTTTCCACACATGCCAGATCAGAGGGTAGTAAACAAGGAAAATTATTTCTAAAAGAAATGGGACAAGCTCCATCCCCAAATTGTGCTCATAATTGTACTTTTAAAAAGACATGCAGTCATGGGGAAAACAGATGATGTGAAACTGCAGAGCATATTAACTTTTGTATTTATTTATTTGTTTCTTTAGTAAAGTTTGGATTACATTATCCAGAAAAGTCCAGTGTCCTTCAGATAGCAAAGCGCATCTAAGTATCTCCCTGGACTGCAACTCATAGGTAGATTAAAGCTGGTTTGGCTACATCCATCTCTGAAGTCTGTATGTGCTAACTGATGCAACATTTAACCAGCTTCTCAGGCAGAATTTGTGGTCATGGCTATGCTGTTAGCTGTACCTGCATGAAGTAGCATAAGTAGTGACAGCATCATAGATGAACCCCAAATTCTATTTCTCCTGTGATAAAGATATTTTAATTTTGTTCCAAACAAAGAATCTTAGGAAGTTCTAGTTAAGAAACTGCTGCCAACACCTTCTCAATTTTGTTTATATAGTCCACCATAGCTTTGTAAAAGAATCCCTGTTCTCTGTTCTCCAACGCTTTTCTGCAGAGTTACTTACCATTATCCTCTCCACACAGAGACTTTTACCCTACCAGGGCCCAAAAAACTCTACTTCCTATCTGTCTGGAATCTCCCTTCTTGTTTAGTGACATGGAAAGCTGTGGTGTTTACAGCTACTTGCCATGGAAATCATTATAACTTCAGACACTTGTCTCCCAAAGTTGCTACCAGGCAATTAATGCTGAAAAAGCAGTAGATAGAGCTTTTCAATCAAGAAACTTAAAAGCGATGCAAATATCATGATATTAATACAGCAGCATTCCTCATTCCGACCTGCAGAATAAAGAGAGAGAACTCTTGGGGACACTCAGGGGTCTGCTTGTAGACCAAGCAGAGAACCTGTGTTTCCCTTTATGAGCATACTGATTCTCTTGTGATGGACACAAGCTATTTCTGGACACAAGCTATTTCTGGACAAAAAACTTTCACAGTGGTTAAAATACATCCAGGGACATGACCCTGTTACAAGTAGCAAGGAGTTTTGAATAACAGAAGTATAGGGGATCAAGCCAACACTTTAAATGAAGCATTATTTATTGTCAAGTCTTCATGGCTGCAGGTGTTTAAGGACAGCAAAAAGAGCCTCACAGCAGTGTCTAAGAGTGAGCTATCAGTGACAAGGCACTGTGGCACCCAGCAGGCCCTTGCATGCCAGGTAATGCCTGTCTGCCCCTGGCAGGGCAGTGCTCGTGGTCTGACCAGCCTGCTGCAGGCTGACAGCTCCTGCTGCTGCCAGAGACTGCTTCTGAATGACAAGCGCTCTCAAAAATGTGTGAGAACCATGCTGCCGTTCGGCATACAGTCTAATTTCTGCATTAGTTTTTCTCCAGCAGACTTTGCATTCTCAGCATTATAGACATAGGGTGGCTCTTTGTCTAGTGTAATTGCCACAGAGAGTTATAAGTCACTTAAGCCATTTGTGAATGTGCACGACTGTAAAAATCACTGCTAGGTAGCATAACAAAAGGACAGTCAGAGCATATCACAAGGTGCTGCAAGACAAAAGAGAAACAAAAGTGGTACCATTTCTACCAAAGGAAGCTTGAGTGGCCTTCTGAAAATACCACAATGGTTACGGTATACATGAGTACGTCATATTTTCTACAGCTAGTAGCCCTCAAAAGATTTTCTGTAATGAAACTCTTTAAAATTGAGAACACACAAAAAATACTGCTCTCATCTCCCCAGCATTTGTGTAGTTTGTAATACATTCTTAGAGATTTAATCTTCTAGAAAACAAGTCTATCTATCATCTGGTGCGTTTTATATCTGTACTTTGATTGCAAGAGGGGTAAAGAAACAAGAATTCAGCATGAACTGGGCTCCAAGCTCAGGCATGAATGAGAAAGGTATTTTTCAATCACTAGTCAAAACATGAGGAGAAAAGGCAGCTGATCTAACTGGTACAGCTTCATGATCTTCAATAGAGCTGCACTAATATAAAAGAGATTTGCCTCACTGAAATAAATAAAAGAGCTGTGTTGGTTAACTCCAGATGAAAATCCAGTCTACAGATCTTAAAGAAAAAGTGAAGGAAGGGCCCAACAGCCTAGAGCTCTACTAATGGCTGGGACTCTCTACAGAAGATAATCTTTGTGTTATCTGCAGAAGCGAAAGGGTGGGTGTTACTCAAATCTGCTTATGAAGCAGAGTAGCATTTTACAGTTTGTCTACTTATCAGAGCAATTGAGTTCCATCTGCTGAGAAACAGAACTATTTTCATGCCAAATTCCCCACTCATGCTTTAAACAATATTTTCTAATAGTAACCATAAAAACACTCTATCATGTACAACTTATACTGGACTGTTACCTAAACCTACTGAAGGCAGGAAGTTAAAACACACTGATTTGCTGTTTGCCTAACTTGTTATTAAAACTCCTATATTTTACTCAGATACGGCTATTTTGCTGTGGTAGATCAAACACACCTTCAATTCTGTATCTTACTTTGATCTCTGCAGACTACGAAGTCAGGTTTCCAGTCAGGACAGAGGGACCTAAAGTATTCTTCACCATTCATTCATTCATGTAAATGAGAGTTCAGAAGGTAACACAGACACATAGCTTTCTTGTTACTAAAACTACTCAAACCACAAAAAAGTATTGCTGCAATAAAGCAGCAATAGCATCTGATGGAAGGCTCCGACACAAAAGGCTTTCAAAATTAAAACTTGGAGAGATCCCCAGCTCATCTTTCTCTATTCTGCTGTCATTGTAACTACACAATGTTATTAAAGGGGCAGTAATGTCACAAACTGGAGTTTCTAATACTGTCATTCACTGCAGATACTTATATCTATAGAATTATATAAAGTAAGAGCTTGAAACTCAGACCCAAAAGCATATTTCACCTGTTATAAGGTCCACTGAAGTTTGGGGTTTTTATTCATATATTGTGGTGTAGACCAGACTAAGTGCTGTGAAAATGGGTGGGTGAAGTGTGCATTCTCCATCCAGATTGAGGACTGATTCTGCTGTGAAAGCAGGAGTAACTCATTGCATCACAAGGTGAGAATGCATTTTAACAGACACCTGTACATTTCTATTCAGTACTGAACCTTGGTTAAAGTATCTGTCAGAAAGAATATTTACTGGAGTTCCCCAAAGTCTCTCTCTGTCTCAGTTCACTGCAGAACTATTAACCTACGTGGGAGTTTTCCCTGTACTGGAGAATACTAAGACCGGTGTTAAAGTTCAGTCCTTGTGACAGGGATTACTTAAAAATACACATTGTTTTAAAATTAGCACCCAAAAGAAGAATGCTAAGTTTACAGTATGAAAACTTAAGCCTCTCTTTGTAGAGACCACATACAGCATAGGGAGCAACTGGCAGAGCTCTGGGAAAGCTCATGCTTCTCTTCTGCAATAGCTGTATGACCCACCAACAGCCCATCCACAGAGAGCAGCCATACAAGCAGTGAAAAGTGCTGTCTTGAGACAGATTTTAATTAACGTGTTAGCATTAAGACATGTACAGTGTAGTCTGTTCTCAGTTACACTGCTGTAACTCCAAAGCTATCTGACTGACCTTAATGGTACCACGCTGGGGTTACTACACATTGGACTTCCACACTGAAGACACTTAGTAGGGCAGGTGTCTAATCTGAGACATCTTAAGCAAGAGTGGCACAAGCATAAACCATGCTTTCCTCCCCAACTGCCTGTTCTTTACATAACCAGTCACCCAGTGCTAATCCACGCAGGCAGCCCCGCAGTGCCGTGTCTGAGCCCAGCCTGCGAACGCTGTCGGAGCACCCCGGCCCCCTTCCCTGCCCACCCATTCCACCTCACCTTTGGCAGTAGCGCTCCTGCTGCTTGTGCAGACAGATGGACCCAGAGTGAGTGAAGAGGGTACCAGAGAGAGGACGTGGCTTGAAGTCAAGCCCTCTAAACTGGCATAGCAAACTTAAGCCCACATTGGGGTACGGATTAGCCCTGCTGACGAGGGATAACAGCTGGGCTTACAGCAGTGCTTTTGAGCTATTAGGGCTTGGTCCAGTACCTCTACAAGATACAGCTACCCATCAAAAAGCTGACACCTCTCGACTTAGGCAGACTTCGGTACCTGTTTAAAAATCCCTCCAAAACCCGAGAACTTCGTGTGGTTTTCTAATCTGCAGCTGAGCTGATACTTTGAAGAAATGAACGTAATTCACAGAATTCGGACTTTCTAAAGTCATTAAAGAAGGGACGCTGTTTCACTGCCTTCGCCCCGCGCCTCCATCTCCCAGTCGTCGCCCACCCCAGCTCCGCGCCTCACGGCTCGGGGCCGCGGGCGGCCGTTGGCGCAGCGGGCAGGCGCTGGCTCTTACAGGGCGGTTCCCGCGCG
>NW_008795317.1:2064626-2069052 GCF_000699145.1 Aptenodytes forsteri | reverse complement strand
CGACCCCCCGCAGGGACTTACCGCCATAGATTAAATTTGCACTGATAAATAACGGCACAGTAAATGGATCTATTTAATTTATTTATCGCCAGGGCCTTCAGTAATAGCTACAGCTGTCCAAGGGGCTTCAGTCACAGAAGTCACGCAGGTTTCACTAGGTTTGGAGGGATGAAGAAGGACGAGGGGTCGGCATGGGAGCTGGAAGGGCATGGGGGAGGCGAGAGGACGGGGAGGAGGAGGAGGGAGAGCTGTGCTGTTGGGAAGGTGAAGGACAGGCTGTGTCAGAGGGTAGCGCTTCATCTGGGAAATAAGCACATTAGAAGAAGGGGTCCAGGCACTGGGAGCTGCGAGGGATGTGTGTGCATTTTGGAAATCCTGAGTGGTGATTGTATTTAGTAAGAGGTCAGCGAGGAGAGTTGTATTTAGTAAGGGGTCAGTGAGATAAAAAGGAATGAAAACTGGACTGGAGACCGCCTGAGAGACAGGTGATTACACACGGTCACGGGCAGTGAGGGAGCAGGCCCCCGCACCTCGTGTCAGGGGTGGGGGCTGCGCTTGTTGTTCCAGCCACGTGCGGCAGGAGTAACCTCTGCGAGCCCACGGCTCCTCACCCTGCCTCTTCCTGCAGTGCAAAAATGCACAGAAACATCCCCAGTGTCATTGGTCAAACCCCCACCAAATTCAAGGGGAGTCGAGCTGTGCCACAGGGTCACAGAGCTACAGCCTTGGTTGAGGAAAGCACACAGACTGGTGACACCACTCAAGGACATGTGAAACCTAAGCGTGTGTGTAAAGTCAATCAAGTCGCTGCTGAAAAGCTTTCATAAATTAGGGCCCAAATTCTGACACCTTGGTATTTATGCTGTACTTACACAGTCAGAGGACAGCGGCGTTTCAGACCATGTATGTCTGTACAGTATGTGCATAAATCAAAACAGACCAGCTAAAAAATTACAGGTTAAAAGATGCCCGGTGCCATCTAAATTAAAATGTATGAGGAGGGTTTTTTTAATGTCTAGTTTATTATTAGATCAAACAACACAACCAGACTAACAAAGAGATTAGAAGCATTTTCTGCTCTAATTATTTGTGGAGGATTATGTGTCTGTCCTGAGCTTCAACTCCAGCCCAGCATACTACCCAGTTTGCAGAGGTTTATAACATTCTGGATATGCTCTGCTCAACATGGGATTGTTGAGTTTTAATTAAAAGTTTACATGTAAAAGTTTACAATTACATGGCTAAAGACCTTTATATTTTCATCCACTAAAACTTACTTCAAAAGTCATCAACTCTGACTAATGCAGAACAAACCCCATCTTGAAAATACTTAGGTACCAGGTAAATGAGTTGTTATATTTTCAATGCAGTGAATTCCTGGGAAATTCCTGCCATGAATCAGACACACTGATGACCGTGGAATATCTTCAGGAGCATTTCTTTGCAGATATATAAGCCTTACAATGGAAAAATCATTCATCTCTCCTATACCTTATTTAGCAGTTGAAACCAAGGATTCTTATATTGTGGTACTGATATGACTTACCTGATCAGTCAGCACTCAAATAATGAGTTGCTTAGTAGCAGCACTCTGGTAACATAGATGGAGTAAAGCTTTATTCAGCAGTACATTTTCTAGGACACGCCATGACAATCAAGTTTCACCATATTGTAATTTGTAGTGCTGTCCATTTGGGACTGCTATTTTTCATGATTTATCAGATGCTGCCCTGACTCACCTAAGCACATTACTAACACCGCAGCTGCAGCCCCTGTGATGTGAGCTGCAGTGCCTTCATATTTCAGTCTCAAAGTCATAGACCTCTGACACTGGCACTGAAGATGGACTTCTTCAGTTGGTAGCAATCACGCTGCCACTATCTTCTGCATGGGTCCAACCACAAGCAAATAATCTCACTTAATCACTGACAAAAATCAAATATAATGTGGTGGGTTACATTGGGCCTGCTGTTTTTTGGCTAAGTTAGTGAAGTGTGTCAATGAATATAATGGGGCTCACAGAGGGAACGTTGTCTTTTTCATAGGCTTAAAACCTTGCTTAGAAAAGCACCACTTTGAGAGCTATTTGTCATATTTTTGTAGTGCTTGTTTTCCCTCAGCAAAGCAGTTTTTCATTCACTGGGAAGATCATCTTCCTGCTGTTTACTTCAAATCCAGTCAGCCCACCCACGCAGAGTGCACTATGAGCAAAAAAGAGAAAGTTCATTCAGTCTTTAGCAGCAGTCCCCAGCCTTTTCGTGGCTGAGGCTCACTTGAGAAAAACTGGCAATCTTACCATGTCTTTTCTAGCGAATCTCTCTTTCTCCCCCCTCACTGTGGGGCTGCCCCTTTCTCCCTCCACATGCTATTGCTGGGTCGTGGGCACGGGGCTGTGCCCAGCAAGGCTTAAATGCTTGGATTTGATACCTCAGCTGCTGCGAGGTGTGACCTCACCCAAGAGGTATGCCATCAGGGACAACGGATCCAGAAGGTTAAAAAAATCAACTCAGAACATAGTACCCTGGGTCAGTAAAAGGTAGACACTTGGATATTGTGTTCCAGGGCACAGCTGGATGAAGAGCACAGTATACAGGTCTTTCTCAGGAAAAGCTGTTAGATAGGACTATTGCAGAGAGGGATGTACTTCATCAAGGACTTTTGTCTTGGATAAACATACCACAATGTTATTGCAAGGATAGCTCTTGCTAAAGTGAACAGCCTTTCTCCTGTTACTTTACACAAGCTCCTGAGTGAGAGGCCTGTTACTGTATCTGAGTAGACTCACGTTAGTTTTTTGCTCTCCTTCCTTTTAGGAGAAGATGACAGTTGCTATGGTTTACTAAAACCTAGAGATCCTGAAGCCACAGAAAACAGAATCACAGGGTGCTACAATGCCAGGAGTGGAAAAAGATTGCTTAAAATTAGTATTAACTAGAGTCAAGGAGAAATTCAAGGAAAGACAATTAGGCAGAAGCGGTAACTTCAGATAAAAGATTTGTATCATGGCCAAGTATTTATTGTGGATGAGCCCCCAAGCTAAACATTTCAAAGGACTCTAGGAAAGCAATAGGAAATGTTTGCTTCACTGTAGGGAGGTGGAATGAGTTACCTACTAGGAGCACTATACCCCTAACCTCAATGGCACTAGGAAGTGAAAACCTACAAATGTTTCTTCTTTGCTGCATGCATTGCCCACTCAGTGCAGTCAGCTTTAGCTGCTTATTCCTTCTGATATACTGTAATCGGTGAAGAGAGGCTGGATGTACACTGATCCTTGTGTACTTCAGAGCATCCTTAACCCTGATGCAGTGAGTGTAGTTAGCTATGGCCCTCCAAAACACTTATACTCATGGAGACTATCCAGGGCACAATAACCAAATAACCTTCCAGCCATGACATATCCCCTTCTCTCTGAAATATCCTGTAAGCTGGGGATTCAGAGCACGCACCATAGTAGCTGGCAGAACCACTGATGGTTTTACCTCTGCGCATCAGAGGTAAGCAGCACCAGAAAACCTGATACGCAGTTTTAAAAATGTTGTTGCTTCCTTCTTGCCTTGCTGTTCGCCATTATAAGGAGTCATTTAACGCAAGTGTAGTGGTCTGTTTAATTGCTGATTTTCTTAACCAAGCAACTTAACTGAGCAAATGAGAGTTCCGTATTTTTAGCGCTATGAGTGAAAATGATGACATGTCATGAAATATTCAGCCAAAAACCAGATGTAGAAAGGCAAGCTGAGCAGCAAAAATTACAACACAGATGGTCATGATAAATTAATTGAAGACACTAGGCTGCGGGGGGCGAGATGCAAAAAAATGCCATGGAGCCTAAAAGTAGACAGATGTCAAAAATATCTGTGATTATGCACTTAATTGCACTCTCTATGATTGCTTGATTCCTAATGTACACTATTAACAAACAATAATCTCCAAAGGACATTATCAAGGTTGTTGGCTTTTATGACCACATCTCAAAACTTGACACAGTCCGTAATGTCACCTTTACAGGGGTAATAATTTTTTAAGCATTGATTTTCATTATGTGATGAAAAATCCTCTAGTACTAGAGACATAACTGCTTTCACACCATATTTGCAGGTTTTTTTTCCTCTGTGTTACCCAAATACACGTTATTTTATCTTACACTGTTTGATGTGGATCTAACTGACAGTAATTGACAGAGTTTCATTAGTCCCAGTGGGCTTTGAATTGTTTGTTCTCTTTTGGATCCATTCGGTACAACAGGTATTTTGCCATTAAATTCAACAGGACTAAGACTTTGTCCGTACTCTGTTTGAGTTTGTTCCAGAGTCTACTTAAATCAATGGAGGGATTTGAGCTGACCTGGAAGGGAATTCAGGAAAAAAAAGGGGGGGGGGGGGGGGGGAGGGAGAAAATGTGGGGTGTTTTTTTAATACAAACCAAG
>NW_008795317.1:2044940-2064488 GCF_000699145.1 Aptenodytes forsteri | reverse complement strand
AAAAAAAAAAGGGGGGGGTGGAAGGATGATAATGCTGTGGTTTCTTTTAATACAAACACAGAGCATATAGGGAATCTAATTGTTGCTCCCTACAGCATATAACTTAATTATATCACTGAAACTTTATGGGATGTATTGTGCAAGAAATATTAACTTTATAAGATACATCCTCTCCAGGAGAGATCAGTAGGAAGAAAGAAGACAAGGATACTTATGAAACTGCTTTGGGGATTTGAGACTGGAGGACACAACAGTGAGAAGATCCTCTGGAGGGGAGAACTGAAAACTCAAAGAAGTCCTGGTGAGATCACACTGTTTGTGTAGTGCCTCCCAAGGAAAGTTGTGCCAACTCTCCCCTCTCCGAGGCAGACGGAGCTCTGGAGGATGCCTGTATCCTTGGTGGGTCTAACAGATGCTTCTTTTAAACACTTAAGAAAAGATGCAGGGTACAAAATCTCCCTGTCACTGCATCCTGAGACCTTAAAGCCTACATCCCACAGTTAGGGAAGTAGGATCACTCCTTTCCCATTGCCAACAACTGCTTAAGAATAAAGGTTTCTGAAATGGTGGTGTTTGAGAGGAGAGCACCCTGTGGGCATTTGAATTAAGCCCACATTCCCTGGGATATCATTTATATCCATGGATTCTTTCCCGGGTCACCCACACAGCATGTGGAAAGCACTGGTATCTAAGCAGGTTTCAACCCAGCATTTGAGGTGCCCCTTGCACTGCTCCACCAACCTGCCGAGCACTCAAACACTGGCCATAAGCAGCAAATGCCTTTTGGCACAGCTGGAAACAAAAGCTGGCATACTGCAACCTTCATACCGGCTCAGCCCTGGGGAGGTCTTTCCCTTCAGGGAGGCTGCTCCCTGCTTTCCCCATATTTTCTCCACTTGAGCCTGTAGATGGAGGGGTCTGCTGCTGCAGAAGCTGCAAGAGCCACTCTGGCTCAGCTGGGCTGGGAAAAGTGGGGGGCAGTCACAACAATTTACCCATTCCTGCACACCAGGTTTTGGACAGGCTAAGTGAGTGTGTTGCCTCTGCTGCCTCCTGACTGCGTATTTAAAGCCTGGAGAGCCCGAGTGTTGCAGGGGCGAGGGGAGATTTTAGTCGCTGCTTGCGGGTCATGAACAAGCCATTGAAGTAGGATCGCAAGAGGAGGGTGGGGAACTGGGGAACCCCAGCGTGAGTTTGGTTTTTCAGATCATATCAAACTTGTTCTCTTTAAAATGTGAATTCTTAAGGTAAATCTTAAGATAAATGTCTTGAACATAATTCCTTCAGTTAAACGCCCGTTTTCCATAAGATATGTAGCATTACCCACCCACAGACCTGTATTTCTTTCAGCGTGGGAGGTCAACATTTGAAACTCTAATCCCACAAAATGCTGAGATTTATTCTAAATCTAGAGCCTGTGTTTTTTTTTTGGGGCGAGGGGAGATTTTAGTCGCTGCTTGCGGGTCATGAACAAGCCATTGAAGTAGGATCGCAAGAGGAGGGTGGGGAACTGGGGAACCCCAGCGTGAGTTTGGTTTTTCAGATCATATCAAACTTGTTCTCTTTAAAATGTGAATTCTTAAGGTAAATCTTAAGATAAATGTCTTGAACATAATTCCTTCAGTTAAACGCCCGTTTTCCATAAGATATGTAGCATTACCCACCCACAGACCTGTATTTCTTTCAGCGTGGGAGGTCAACATTTGAAACTCTAATCCCACAAAATGCTGAGATTTATTCTAAATCTAGAGCCTGTGATTTTTTTTTTTTTTTTTAAATTTCATTTAAATTCAACCTAACAATTGCTCTTTCCTTACGGCCAGCCCCAGGCCACCCCGTTCATCCCTTACCCAGCATTACACTGAGACTATCAGCAACCAAAGACAGTACCTGCCGCAGGGGAGCTTCACTGGGGAAGGTGTTAAATGCAGTGATTTAGCAATAGCACATGTTTTCAGTCTCTTAAGCAGACGGTGATCTATGGAAGCAGATGCATCTAGTAAATTGTATTCACAACACGTATAGTCAGTTCAACCAGTCCTGAGCCTCTGTGCCCACAATTGAGTTGTAGTATCTCACTATGGCATGGTCCTGCACACCCCTGGATGGTAAAACTCCATACCTGTCGCATGAGGCAGCAAATGCAAGAGAACATGCAAAGGCTGTTGGGCAGCAGCTATCAAGACATATTTGAAATAACGCAGGCTCAGCCTAGATGAGATCTTCTAATTTGATGCTTATCTGCCACCCCACCCTTCTGTATGACAGAAATCCTTTTGAGCCTACCAGTAAAATGTTCTACATCATAACTCAAAATATTAATTATTTGACAAGCTAGTGCTCATTTTCTTATCATTGCATCCATCGGTTTTCTGTTGTGATTCTAAATGGTTAAGCAAGCTGTATACTAGGAGGAGTAATCTGCTGTAATACGCTGTGGTCTGGTGCATGCACCTAGATTGGAGTGTTACTTAAGCTTTAATCCCCGAGAAATCAGTGATTACCCATGGGAGACAAATGGAGGGCTGTTTATAGTATAGTTGCTAGACAGCAACGCACCATTTAAAGTCTATTTGTCCGAAGACTAACTGCATTTCAGAGGCTAACAACTTTTCCCACAACCTGTTTATGAAAAACAGTTTAAAACATCTAGATTTTCAAAAGAGAAGAGAGTATCCCAATTATTACTTGGCATTTGCAGTGACACAGGGAAACAGTGAGTGTGGTGCAGAATGTAGACGAAGGGGCTCCTAAGGCTTAGTCTGCAGAGAACAAATGAAGGAGCAGCACGGTGGGGACTATGCATAGGTCCCTGCACATATAAGGTATGCATTTCCCCAGCATTTATATAGTAGCGCCAGGCAGCTGCTTTAAAGCCTTTTGTTCACCGGCTCCCTCAGAGAGTAGAACCAAAAATAGTAAAATATGACAAAAAGTGTACCATTAAATCCATCTCTTTTTCCCCATTTCCTCTCCTGCGAGCATTACAGCAACTACCTTTGCTCCTTTTGGCAAAGGGGATATGTAAATGGTGCAGAGCTGGGCTGTGTTTATCAAGATCTATTTGGAAATGCTCAAATACAAACTGCATTGCTGATGTCTAACTTAACTGGTGTTTCCTTATTTACTGCAATGCTGTCACACTTAGTTTTGCCTCTTCTTATAGTTTTTTGTTGTCTCTTTGACCACGTTGTTTTTTCCTTCTTCCCAATACAGAAAATGAAGCAAGGAAGGAATATGGGGGGCAGGGGAGGGGGTCCTGTGTGTGGAAGGAGCAGAGGAACAAGAAACCCAACAGAAGCTCAGAAAAGCAAGATTTTCCTGATCTGTCCTTCAGATCCTGTTTTCGTTTTTTAAGAAGCGTCTGCATTATATAGTCTTTACAATATATGGCCTCTGTGTTGCTTGGCAACTTTCTGAAATAATCTTGGGTTTTAGCAGAGAGGGAGCTGTTCAAAGTGTACATGAGTGCTTCAAAATCCAATCCTCTTAAATTATTTTCTCAAAGCCTGGTCAGTGCTCTTTTGCCTCTTCTTAACATATGGCAACAAGACTGTCACTTTCCCTTTTCTTTTTGTAAAGTCCACGTAGGACCTTACAGGCACATGGTGGCTGAAATGCCCTCTTATGACCTCTTCTTCCACATGGAGAAATTCAGCAAGTTTGCGCAATTGTCCCAGAATTTGTGCAGAATAAAAATCCTACCCCTCCAGGCCTTATTCTTGCTGCCCACTGACATTCAGGGACTATTTGTGTGGTGAAAGTGTATCCCCTCAAATAAGGATTTAAGGATAAGGTTCGGTTTGCTGCCAAATGAAGGCAGAACCAGCCCCAAACCTAGCAGTGAAACAGCAAGGAGGGACCAGCAAAATGGTGCTGACTCACCCATCCCTGTGCTGTGGAAGCCCGAGTGTTGAAGGTGGCCACCGCTGGTGGCGAAGCCTCCTCCCAGTAGCGGTGGCAGGTGTCAGTGGCCTTCCCGGGCCCCACAGCAGCAGCGTGAGCAGTGTCACCTCCCCAGCGTGCCCCCTTTCACAGCTCCAGATCATCGGCTGGCCTGAGTGGGAAAGGGGAAAGCCTTAAACCCACGATGGCAGGGATCCTGTGGCCTCTCCTGGCTACTAGCTGTGCTTCACAAGTTTCACAGTAACATTTTTCTTTATATCTAGCATAAGTGCTCCTTCACACAAATTAACCTGATTTGTCCTCATCTTATACCAAGTAGATGGGGAGAACAACTGCTATAGTAGAATACCTGTGACTTGTATTTATCTCGTGACCTGCTGTGACCTCTGGGTCTTATTTTTGCAGTACTTTTGCCACTTGTATAGGTCTATAGTACATTCCTAAATATATCATTTCACCTTTGTCATTACTGAATTTCATTCTGGGCCATTTCCCCTGTTAGTCCAGATCATTTTTAACTCAGGCCCTCACTCCAGGTGCTTTCAGTCCTTTCTGGTAAGAAGGTCATTGCAAAATGATATAAATATATTCTCCAGTCAGTCCCACTGGACACTAATAAAAATATCCAGTAGAGCCAGACTCAGAGCAAATCCCTGTGAGACCTTATTTGAAATTACCTCCTACACTGAGATAAAGGAACCAGAGAAAGCTCCGAGAGTGTTTTTTCAACCAGCATTTCTTTGTTATGGTACTTCGTCTACACCATAGTGTCCCTAGTGCATCATTAACTTTCAAATTGTTGCACAGAAGTCTGTGCAGCCAAGAGCAGGATTTGGCCTGCATATTACTAAGATTTGCTGGTTTGGTCCATGCTGTTTCAACAGCCATCAAGATGAAGACTATTCTTAGCTTGAGGAAAGGCATTAATGCACAGCGTTGCAAGAAAAGCAGAGAAATATGTCTCCCAAAGCATTGCCTTTTTGTGAGACAAAGGCAGTCAGGGCCAGACGTAACTCCCAGGCCACCCATTTAGACATATATATACAAAGCCTCTGAAGTACATGGCACATGTCCTCCTAAGCTGAAGCTATAACTTGTTTGCAAATTCAGAGGAAGATTTGATCCTGGATTATCTGCATGAACTTGAAGGGACAAATGGGAACCAATGCGGACTTTATTGAAGATTTCCTCCCCATAGATGAGCCAGGCAAATCACAGCCACTGTACCAGAGAATTCTGTTTCTTTTCTATGATTAGTGTCTTAGAAAGAAAATTCAGAATATGCAGGCTCTGATTTTGTGAGGTACTGAGCTCCCTGTGTCCCTTACCTACCAGGAAATCCCTGAACGTGAGGCATCTCAGTACCTTAGGCCCAATGTGGAAAATACCAGTTTAGTAGGTGGGATCATTTGTTGAAATAAAGGGACTGGACCTGCTGAAAAGCTGAGGACTGGGTGATCAGGCAGCTCTGTGAGCAAGAGCAGAGGCAGTCTGGAGAGAAAAAGTAGAAGCAAGAAGTTCTTTTCATATGCAAAAGCTGTCCACCCCCTTATATCAAGGAAAGACAAGCCATTCCCTCATGGAAGTTAGCAAAAAAATACTGATCATCTCTGTTCAACATTGCCTTCAATTAATTCTCTGTAACAAAGACAGTCTCTGTCCCACCGTACTCGTTTGGCCTCTCTGCGGACTTACAGAGGAAAAAGAGGTTTGAAGTGTAGCAGTGGGTACTGTTCCCGGTCCAGTCTCTGAGAGGGTCGCTCTCTGCACCCTCCATTTCCAGTGCTTGTGGTCTGGAGAGAAAGGCCACCTGTGGAGCTGGGCACGGAGACTGAGCCGTGCTCCCGCACTGGGGCCCGGCACCTCGGAGGGGGTGGAGGTCCTTCGTGGCAGTGGGCACATGAACCTGCACAGCTTCTCCCATGGCTCTGCCTGTTTGGAGGTGGATGCCACAGCTCTGTTTACCAAGGGCTGACGGTCTGCAAGTGGTGCCAGCACTAAATTCACACCAGTTAGTTACTTTCTCAACTCATGGCTGACCTGGAAAGGAATGGTTTAAAAATGAAAGCCCCCCTTTCTTTCCTGAGTACTGATATTACTGTGAAATGGTAGCCTGCTCAGAGCTGGCCTACCAGGAGGAAGAGACTGTCTCATTTGAGAGCAGCTACTGCAAGGACACTCGTATTCTGCTGTAAGACTGCTTTTCCCCAATTCTCCCAAACAATATATTCCACAATATTCAATGCTGTCTTATTTTTTTCATGCAGACAAGCCTCAAATGCCAGCAAAAGATGAAACAGAAACCTGAATGACCAGGCTACTCTCTTGAAGAGGGAAGGCTAGGCGCTGCTGTCTCTGAGGACCCATTTTACCAGCAGGTAGCATAACTAGAGAGATCCCCCTGGAAAATTACTGACAAAAAGTAAAATGCAAAACAAGTAACCCATTCCACTTTCAGCTGCTCATTGCTAAAGTGAAATCGTCTGTCAGCAAGGAGGACATAAATGCACAGTGTGTTGTCCATGCCTGACAGCTCGTATCGTCTTCATTCATCGTGAGCAGAGTCCAGCACAGCTTCCTGCAGGCAGTGACTGGCTTTCTTTGACAGTCTGAGTGCTTTTAATAGGGAAATGCACACGCAGATGTAATGCTGAGGAGAAATGTAACTTCTAGAGTGAGATTTTAGTGGCAAACAAGCTACAACATTCAAAGCAGAGGGTCCGACTGCCATCTTAGTTTTCCCTCCAGTCACTGTTAGTTCATACCAGAAAGCAGACCGTCCTGGTGGTGGTGGTCTCTGAAGGAGCCACACGAACATGGGGGATGCTGGCTCTGAGGAGTGGGCTGTGTTTCGGCAGTGGCAGATTGTCTCCTTGGGTTATGGTGCCCAGCAGCTGGCAGCCTGCCTCCTTGCGAAGTGGTATGTCTTCCTCACTGCCCCTGAATGTGCACACCATACAGCTTGTGGCACTGGCCTCCCTCCACTGACCGGGGCTGTGAGCACGTCTCCCTGCCCAGGCTCCCAGCTGGTCCCTGCATCTATCAGGATGGCTCAGCCAGAGAAATGAGCCGTGGCACTGCCTACCTTGCCTTGGTTTTCTGATGTGCTTGTGAATATATTGCCGTCAAAGTAACAGTCTTGATGTATAGAAACACTGGCTCCAACCTCTTCAACACCTATATGGGGGACACTGCTCCTCAGTTCCTTTGTCTTGGTCTTTCATAACCTAAGACTCACTAAAGGCCTCCCAGTAACGTGGAGACAGACCACAGTGACCTTGGGATCTGCACTGAGTTAAGGTACGGATGGCTCTGGTTCCTCCTCAGAACTCAGCCCTACATCCTCATATGAAATGTGGTGTGGAGATGCTCTGGGGCTGGACCCTGGTGCCCATGCTGACCATCCGCCTCGCAGGAATGATGGGTTCTGCACAGCTGTGAAGCCGCTCCATTTCACAAAGGGCTAGGGCAGGTGGAGAAATGGTCTTTTTAACATCTTGTTGCTGATCTAGTGATTGTGGAGGAGCAGGTAGGCTAAAGTAAACAGTGCAGTAGCAGTTAGTACTCTATCATGAAAAAGAGTGTGTGTGCATGAGAGAGAGACTGAGTCCCACTCTAGAAGATCAAACAGCAGACCTGGTGAGTTGATGTCTCAGGGTTTTTTCCATTCAATGAGGTGCATTTCTGATGGCTGTAGTTCAGTAACTTTTACCCTGAAGGACTTGATATTCAGCTTAAGGTATACCACCACAGTTGTGTTGACTTCACTCTGTTCACGCCAGCATGGGATCTAACCTACGCGTACATCAGAGCAGTATCTGGCTTGGGATGCCTTCGCCCTCTCTTTACTCTCATTTCAGCCCTGCTCAGGTCAAAGTCATCTGTGCCTGTCATACACTCAAGCTTCAGAATGGAGATGAGCTCAAAGCAGAAGGTCAGATTTTAACCCAACTCAGTCACAGGGAGCTGAGGTCTCTTTTTGCTGCAAATATTTATCCAGCACATTCCTGATGCTTTGGGAGATAATGATAGAAGATTAGAATGGTTATCATCTCTGCGAGAAGTGGCTTGCCATGATTTGTGAAACACAGCTCAGCCAGAATGAACCCGGTCCTGTACGAGTAGCTGAAATGCAAGGAAGCTGAAGGGGAGAAACGCTGATGTGTTTTTAGTGACGGGTCTACAGGAGGATTAGTTCTGTGATGTCTGAGTCCAGTGTTCCAGAAACTGCCTGGCCTCTGCAGAATAATTCATTAACTCTACTGAAAGGCTTTGCTATGGATTGAAAAGGGCCACAGAGTGGCCAAAAAATCACACTGACTCATGGGGCCCGATCCTTGGCGTTGAACTGATGTTCATTGTACGCTAGCAAGAGAAAGCTGGAAGGTGGAGGTGGGCACCCATGGGCACTATGGCACTTTATAAAGTAGCAGGGCCAGCGCTCAAAAATGGCTGAGGCAGTAGCACAAGGGAAAGAAGAAAGAAAGATTGAGTTGTGGTAAGCTGAAGTGTTCACTGAGCTTATACAACAGCATTTCTTTTTTTTTTTCCTGTCATGCCATACTGGTGCTTGACAAAGGCAGATAAATGCATTTTTGAGTTATGATACCAACTGTAATGAAATCATAACACCAGTAAGGAATGCTGTTTTCATCAGAAACACATCGGTCAACTCTCACAGGGGTTTCAGCATCCCGATCCAGATGGCTCTGTGACAGAATTTACCTGCACATTTATTCTTTAAGGTGTTTCCTGGCTATTGGAGCTATTATTTAGCTCAGTGAGTGGTTTATTTATTCTTTATGGAAGCTGTAACTGTCCTGAGAACCGGTCTTTTCAGTGACCGAACAGGTACCATACGGAGAGCTTCTCGCCTGCCATCTGCTCCAACCTGGCTGGGAGGGACCAGCTGCAGAGGCAGCAATCATTCAATTTCCACTGACACTTAGTCCTTGAGGTCTCTGCTGAATCCTCATAACAGTCCAATAAGTCTGACTTGTGATATGCACAATTATCCAATAAGAAGAGGATTAAGACCATCTGTCTCATTATCTGGCCCAGATTCCTAAATGGTGATTATGCACTGCAAATTCAGGTAGCTCCTCTGAGGTTAGCACAACTCTAACAATTTATGGCAGCCAAGGATCTGGCCACTTCTCTGAGCCTGCGCTTAACAGATGCAATGCTATGGTCTTCGGCTCGGCTGAGGGCACTGGCACTCCTTACACAGCCAAATGTGGCATGACTGCTGGGATAACGTTTTAGCAGAGGTCAACCAGTGCATAGCAAGTGATGTGCGATGTGAGGGATGACAGTCCGTGCGCAGCTGGCACCCAGCATGTTGCTTACCTTGTGCCTGAGAAATGTGGATTCCTGGAATCTGTAACGAGTGATTCTTCTGTAATAGGATGAACATGTATGCGTGCACTCTTAGCATGTTTCGGGGTGATTTAATGATGGACATGTCTAGGAAAGGGAGAAGATGCATAAACATTCCATGCACAACAATTTTGGGAGCTGATTACGTACATTAAGCTGCCCTCTTGGTTAGGCTTTGGGCTGAGGAATAAGACCTCATGTCACTAGTAAACTGTATTTTGGGTACTACAGGAGTCAGGAGTTGTGCTGCAGGAACTGAATGACAGCAAGGCACAGAGGCAGGGATTAGTCTTTCAGGTCAGCAGAAAAAGAAAGAAATCGAAATGACAAAGATAGAGTGCAGTCTCATCACTGCAGATTGCACTATGTGGCTGTGGAGCACCTTGTTTTAGAGGTATCTGAAAGCAATAGAAAGAGCAGGAAATCAAGAGCTCCTGTTGTCCTCTATTACTAGCTGTCACTCCCACTTGCCCTGCCACGCACAAATCTGCAGACACACACCTGGGGTTTTTAAATACGTATTTAGCAGTCATCTTGAAGGGGACAAAATGTAAGGGTCGCAGAAGTCTGGTTTTAATAAGCGTGCAATGAGGAAATTTAAAAAGAGGAAGCTACTGACTCTGAAGTAAAAGATGCTCAACTATAAGATGGTCCAATATCTTTAAAGTTAAAAAAACAGTGCTCTTGTTTTACTAGCAGGTTTCAGATTAGGCATCTACTCAGGCATTGCCCCGAGTGTGTGGGTCACTTCAGAAAAATAGTTGTGGAAACCCAAGCCCTCCTTTCACTCTGCACACTGGCTGCAAGGAAGTTACACCAGGCACTGGGCCTGAAAGGAGACTTCATGTCTGCTACAGATAGCTGAAACTCCACTGGAGCCAGCGCCGCTGCCCTGCTTCATATTAAAAGCTTGGCTTGGTCTAATGAACCTGTCTGTGTGGAAAGCAGCTCCTGTGCACAGCTGCATCTGCTGCCTGGAGGACAGGACAGCCCAGCAGCAACTCACCAGCATCTGTGAGGAGACCACTGACACGCTGGGAGTTACCTGCATCCCTCCTGCAAGGATCCCCGTCGGACCAAGCTGGCAGGTGAGCCCTAGTCTCTCCGGCACATGAGTTAATGCAAAGCTGTCTGGTATCTCCCTGGCCTTTGGGAGTGAGCCGTCATGTGGAAGTCACGATCACGGTCCCAGGGAAATGCAAAGGAAATGTCCTTTTCCTCCGGCACCTCAGTCTTTCTGGATTCTGCGAACACAAAGCCTCACCTCCCAAATGTTTTTCTGGGGAAGGTGGTCACATACTACCCCAGGTCCTGCTGCTGCAGAGTAACAGGATGGAGTACAGGCTGGTCAAAGAGGGCCTCAGCAACCTGCAAGTCACAGGAGTGAAAATTCCAGCTCCTCCTGTGTCAAACCACAATTACTGAAAAAACCCCTCCATTTATTTCTTTATAATATTTCTGACAGCATATCAAAACAGTTTCACATAACTTAGGAAAATGCCGATGCCATTCACCAATAGCAGGACCATCCAGAGCTTTTTGAGGCAATGTTGCCTTCACTGAGTAAACAAACTGTTATTCTCACTGGAGTGCAACTCTAAAAACACAGGCAGATGTGTGGAGGTGTAAAAAGCAGAATGAGGGGGATGAGTCACTGCTCACCCAAAAGGCTTGCGATGGGCTGGCCAGGGAGTCCCAGGCGTGGCAGCTCTGAGCACAGATGAACTTCAGTGGTGGATGAGGCATGTTTCATTCATTCATTCCTAACATCACTGCTTTTGCTTCCTGTGCCTCTAGCAGAAGTTTCAAGGCTCTCTGAGAAAGTTAAAAACTATATTTTCAAGGAGGGGGATTATTTTAGAAACCGATGCCTTTCAACTGCAGTCACCACCACCTTTGAAAGGAAAATAGGTATCAAACCAAAGACGAGCTGAGCTCCCTGCACTCCAAGGGAGTTTGGGATCAAGCATGGGCTGATCTCTGCAAGCAGAGGTGAGCTGCCAGGAGTGCCGACATCTCTTCCTAGGTAGGAACTAGGCAGGCCCAGGAGTGAGCAGCCTTTCCTGATGTAACTCAGGTTAGAGGTGACAATAAGCAAACCAGTCCCAAATCTTGATGATCTGCCTATCAGTAGCATATGTCCTCCACGTTGCTTAACCTGATTGACAGTTTCTGCTGAAAAAAAAAGCCCACCAAATATTACAGGTCAAAAGTGAGCTACTGTGTAGAGCTGGAGGAATAATTTGGCCCTGGCCAGCACTCCCTCTCAGCAGCACCACAGGCACACAACAGCTTTTAAATGAACAGGAATAGAGAGCGCATTGCTAGAAGCGGGGCAGTTTTACTGCAAGCTCACGCACCCCCTGCACCATGGGCAGGCTATTAGCTGTTTTAAAATTTCTGCTGCTCATTCTGAATGTGGCAGGTGTAAGCACCAAGACGTCCCTTCCTCCCACAGCCTCCTTCCCCCACCGGTAAAAACCCTGGTTCACAGTTACCTTTGAGCCTGTAACCAGCTATTTAACTTGAATTGCTAGAAACAACTTAGCTCAGATTTCATCGCCAGGCACCACCTGTGACTGAACATGTCTGTACCAGGTTACTAATGTCATGTCCTCAAGCACTGCTCTGGAAGGAGTTGATGGGATGGCAAATGCTGATTGGCTTTGCCTTAGGGCTGTCCTTAGGGACGGTCACCACTATTAATACTGGATGATGCCTGCTTCGACCTGGCATGAAAACTTGCACACAAGGACTGCTTGGAGACTGCACCATGGCTAAAACTGGTTTCAATTGACACACGTTTTTTGGCCCTAGTGATGTGATGTATAGACATTTCAACCTGGGGAGGAAAAGCAAGGCCAAGCTAGGTCTAGAAACTACTGGTGAAATCCTAAAATTAGCATTAAGCAGAGGGACTGTCTGAAAAATCAGAGTGGTGGCCTGTGGATGGAAGAAATAAAACTGAGAGACTGAGAATTTGCATCAGGCGAAGTGCTTCAGCTGGCTTTGGGCAGGGCCTGTGCATCCGCTGTGCACTAGCGAATGGAGTCCTCCAGCTAAAACTAGAAACAAATTCACTTCTAGACTCTCCTCAGGCTTTTAAAGATTCTCCGTTTGATCCTGATGGCTCAAAGATAAAACTGAGAAGCTCAGGACAAGCAAACCAACAAAGGAACAGAATCTCAGAGGGAGTTTGGCCAGTTTGCCTGGCCAATCGATCAAAGACAATCACTATTCAAACAGATGGGGGCAGTGTGGGCCTCTTCATGATCCAGTAGAGAAAAAATTTCCTCCAGCACCAAAATAGCCAAACCAAATGAGAATTTGTATCACTACCCGAATAGCACTGTCTCCCATCCATTAGAAAAGTCACACTTGTAACCTATGATGTGCTGCAAAAACTGACAGGACTCTCTGCCTGCGACAGAAATCCCAGCACTGTGTCTCCAGAGGGACCCTCGCTGACATTAGTGGGATGGTGCTGCCATAGAGCTGACCTGCACCTCTCACTTTCGCCAGAGTAAGATGGTTCCTTACGGCATGTGCCGAGACCATCGACCCACCTGTCTTTCTCATTCTGGCTCTCTTGTGCAGATGCTTGGGCTCTCGCCAGGGCTGGTCTTTGTGCCATCTGAGCCAAGTCCAGCTTCATCCCAGCACCGGAGACTTGCCATGAAGGAGAGGAGATTGCCCTTGCTCACATCTGGACTCCTCCCCTGGCTTGCTCCTGAGGATCACATCAGGTTCCCACTGGCCTCAAAAAGCTCCCAGAATAACCCTCCTAGCTGCCCCTTTTCCCAACACCAGCACGCAGCAGTGCAGCCACACAGCCACCTCGGCTCTCTGCACGATGCGGGGGGCTGTGCTGGGGCAGGCTGCCAGCCCCATTTGTCCATGCCAGTCATGGAGTAACCGTGAGCCTCCCTGGCACAGCAGGGAAGGGCTGGACATCCCATGGAGCATGGTTCGGGCATGCAGGCAGGAAAGTGGGGCTGTGCTCCTGGCTGGATTTACTACAAGATGGTCTTTGCAGGGAGGAGAAGCAAAATTTCCCCTCTGAGCGAGCAGTGAGCAGGACAGCCCTGGCCAGGCAGGGCATGCTTGAAGGAGGCGAGGGCTGGACCAATTTGGGGTCGATCGCTGCTGATGCTGAAATTCCACGCACCTGCCACAAGGCACTTTAATGGAAATTAAAAGCTTTGCAGAAGGACAGCTTGCATCTCAAGTGAGCGACAGAAAAATGACAGGCTAATTTTATGTTTCATTTTTAGCAGCATTATTCTGAAGTGTAGGATAATGGTTAACTGATTTAACCGGGTTCTTACTTCAGGTAAGAAAGGCAGAACAAAGAGAACTACTATTTTTTTTCTTTCTTTGTGCAATTTGTCATTATAATCAAGCAGCAACATTCATTTCTTTAGCTAGATTTCCATATATAAACTTTTAATTGTCAATGAATGTGATTATAAGAATAGCTTTGCTTAAAAACAATACAGAGCACAATAAGTGTGCATTTAGTTAGTTTGTGTAGTAACAAATAATTTTACTTTTAAACTCCATGCAATTTCAGTCACTCTCAGACTGGCTGAACACACTGGCGTGGAGTCCTTTGGGATGCCCAAAAATGTACAGAAACCAAGCCAAGGAGAGAGCAGCTCCCCCAGCCAGACGGCCCCAAGGACAGCGCCCAGGGATGGATTCCCAAATCAGGCAGGCTGCCCTAGGGAGGGGGCGTGGACGGCATTCATCAGCCAGGACAAGTGCAAGAAGGTGGATTCTTTCCAGATCCCAAGCCCATCCTCTCCACAGAGGGTAGCTGAGCAACTACATCTCAACCTCAGTGGGCTCCAGCTTGAGGGACAGAGGTGCGCTCGCACTTTCTTTGGAATCTCACCCAGAAGGCTCAGGTGCCAGCATCAGTCACCAGCGGTAAATGAACTTGTGATTAAATGCACAAACAAAACTGCTAGTAGGGGTCGTGCCCACATTAGGCTGAGGGAAGGGTGTAAGGTTAGGTTAATAACCAGCTGAGTATCTCTTGCACTGTGATTTACACTGGGAACAGGAATCTCCCAGGTGAACCAGGGATCCTTTGTCCTTAGCCCAAATTATAGCAAAGATGTAGTGCTTGGCAGATACCGGCAGGATGAAAATCCCCTCTTTCCTCTCCAACTGCCTCTTGGCAGGGGTAGGGTGGAGGTGGATGCAGAAGGCAAGCCTCCACAGTTCTTTCAGCACCTCCTTTTCTGGGAAAGCCCGAGAGCTCACGTGGTTCAAAGGTATTCCTCTCCCGTTATCCCTTCATTAGATCCCATCAGGGTCTCTCAGCAGAAATACATGCACTCATGACACAGGCTTGACTACTGTAATTCCTCTTTGCAGGGCTTGCAGCTTAGCTCCCACGGCACTTGCTGCTTTGGCAGAAGGGACCAGCATATCGCATCCATCTTGGAGTACCCTCCACCCTGCACCCCAGCTGCGTGCCCAGCAGTGCTCCTCTGACTTGTAGCTGGCACTGGTGGCTTTCCAGGCCTTCAGCCGGCACTCGCTCAGTGCTCACAGCTGCCAGTTTCCCACCAGGGGGTCTCAGATCAGCAGAACAGACTGTGCTGCCCTGAACCCCGGTAGAAGCTGTCCACCTGCCTTTCTCCAGTCACCTAAGATACACTGACAGCTTTCCTAATAACATTTTAAAACTCTGAAAATCAATAATGTTTATGTGGTTCACCAGTTCTGCTTTCTTTTCCTCTCTTCCATGGGTCTGGTCTCCCTCCTTACATAGAATGGCGTTTTTAGGATGTTGTTCAATAACACCTATTCTTTTACAGTGGCAAGATCCTTGTTAGTGAGCCAGCGAGTAATGATTATTATCCTGCCTACCGAAGGGCTGTATGTTTGCCTTTTCCTTCCTGATCACCTAGCCCTGTGTGCTAATCCAAACCAGACCTTTATTAGCAACATGGGCAAACCGGTGTTGTGTAGGCTAAGCTGCTCAGGAACACCATCTGCTAAATTACATGAGGTGGGGGGGTCAGACTCTGACCTCAGCTGTGACAGGTATAAGCCCTCTACACTCAAATTCCCTCAGAGTTCAGGAGAAACCAGAGTCTGACACACATCTCTGAAGGTGAGGTGTATGGCACAGTCAGGAGACAGGTGCTTTAGGGTGCCGTGTCCCCTGGCCAGCCCTCTCTAGCTGCTGTCTTTCCTTTATCCATCTTTTCTGTTTAGTCTGAGACACATCCTTGGTGGCAAACACTCTGTTGTGCACCATTTCTGCTCCACAACAGCGCCGTCATTTCTAAGTGCCACTGGAGCATAAGCAGTAATAGCACACAGGTGGGGGAGAAGAAACCACCAGGGTGCATCTACTGCTCAAACAACCTCCAAGCAGCTCCTTCCCTCTTTTCCCCTGAGTTTTGCCTTTAAAGTTTTCCCTCTTGTCTGCAGGGCACCTTCTGCTGTTGCTGTGAGGTCCATACATCCCCCTGCTCCTTAGCTGCTACAGCACCTCGGTAGCTCTGGGGTTTGGTACAGCCTTACAAGGCAGAAATCCACACAGGCAGAGAGAAAAAGTGGTCTTACAACAGTGACCAATTTTTAAGCTATTTTTTTAAAAAAGCTGAGCCTGCATTTGATCTCCAGAGGCAGGTCTTTTTGGGTAAAGGGCACTGCCAGGGAACACACCTTTACCGAGCTCTCTTACAGCAACAGACTAAAAACCATCTCCCATCACTGCTCTGCCGCGCAGAGCATGGGGAATAGGAAGCAAACCCAGCATTCCTTGATCCTCTGATCTCCTGTAATCCGCCCTGCTAGCCTCCTGCAGCAATTTTCTCTGCAGCCCACCACACAGAGCGTGCCCTCATTGCCCTGGGCCTGCTTAACCCAGCTCTACCTTAATTTGCACTAGCAGCAGCATTACATAAATTACTTACTCCCTAATGATGCCTCTCTTAAGTAAGCAAATGGGATGACATCACCCACCAGCAAAATACCAGCTGCTCAGGGAGGAGGGAAGGGGTGAGCTCGTTTCTGTGTGGGTGTGCACACAGAGACCATTTGAGCCGCGACTGTATGGCAAAGCCCAATCCTTCCAGGAATGGAGACAGGATCAGGGATAATTCAGGCTGGAAGGGACCTCAGGAGGTCTCAGCCCAACCTCCTGCTCACAGCAGGGTCAGCGATGAGGCCAGACCAGGTTGCTCAGGGCTTTATACAGCTAAATCTTGAAAACTTCCGAGGATGCAGACTGCACAGCTTCTCTGGGCAACCTGCTCCAGGGTTCAACTGCCCTCACAGGGAAAAAAATGTTTCCTTGTATCCAGTCTGACTTTTTTTTCAACTTAGGGCAACTTTGCCAATTATAAAGCTGGTTTAAAATATCCCCATACACAAAAATATCATGTAGATGCATTCAAATCAATCCACATCTCTGCCCACATCTTTGTTCATAGCAGCCCAAGCCTTCTCCAGCCTTTAATAAGCTTGTTATACAACATTTATTGTACACAGCATCATTTAATTTATCTCTGGGAGTGCAGGAATTTGTTCATCTCTTAAATACCTCAAGTAAGCACGACCATATGCATTAACACAGCTAAAATGACTGCATAGCTTATGTTTTGTCTGGATGCTGTGTTACTCCTTTCATGCCACAGCAACCTACCGTTCATGAATTGCTCACTGCCTTCCTCCAGGCAGGAGGAGCCCTGCCAGGTGCTTGTCTCCAGAAAGTTTCTTCCTGCCCAGGTCAGCCTTCCCCTTGGGGTCAGACAGTCCCGTGCTCAGGGCAGTGCTGCTCAGGCCCAAGCTGGCTGATGACAGAGACATCACCCTCACCAGAGGCCACATGAAGTCTCCTGAGTGCTGGAGGTCTGGCACTAGCCTCAAGCATCCATAAGCTGTGCCCTGGAAGGCAGATCCTCAACCCCCTCAAAGTCACTGCTGCTCCACAGGACTTTACCCACCAGCACCTAATTCTGCACCTCCCAAAAGGCCAGTAAGTGGGATCTGGTGTGAGCTGCTGCAACGGTCATGAAAGGAAATTGTATCCACCTGCCACATTCAGAATCATCTAGCAAACCGACAGCTGGTGAAGAGGAGGGAGTGAAGAAAGGCACCAGCAACCACCGAAACAAGTGGTGCTTTGTTAATACCCACCGGTGGGAAGGGACCTTTGCGTGAGATGGTTTGGTGGCATAATGCACAACCGGGATAGTGCCAGCTTGCATCTCTGGGCCCAGATGTCTCTAAAACTAATTCAGATGAGAGGGGTCCTGCAAGTCTCAGCAGCCATCGTTTACTCGATAGTTTTAGGCACAGGCCAGTTCTGCATTAGACATGTGGCAGAAGCAAATACTTCCACCTGCACTGAGACAGTTATTTCCAACTCCAAAATCCAGGAGTGAATCAAAATCCACTCATTCCCCACCCCTGCACATAAAATGCGCTTTCAAAATTGCCAGCTTTAACATAAAATCGAATGCAGGATATTTTAATTTCTCTTCTGATTTTCAGCCTCTTGGGTGTGCTCCAGTTATGTTGTGAAGCTTCTTTCTAGGAAGATGAGTGCTAGAATTGATTTTTATTTTTTTTTTAACCCAAAAGGAAGGCTGTCACAAAATTCTGTAATTCTGTGGTGGCACTTGGGGAGAACAACAAACTATGAGACCTTGCAGAGAAGCGATGAGTGCAGCCCGTACTGCTGCAGCTCATATCACTCGCACTGAGACATACCTATATCTGGGGTGGGAGCCCTTTAAAATGAGGAACACCCCTAAAAGGCAAAAGACCAGTGAATGGAGTAAACCCCTAGGAAGCTTAGGGAAGGAAGGAGGTTTGCTGCTCATGTGTTTTGCTCCCTGCCTTGCCCAGGGGACTGTTGGCCACACCAGCACCCAAAGCAAACACAAAGTTGCAGGTTGATTACCTGCCGGCCCCCCAAAAACGGTGATCTACTGCTTGCAAAGTGATTTGAATGCATATGCCAAAATACTTGTGCACAGAAATACAAACAATACAGGGGTGCTGGAGATTAAGTATGCCCAGGAAATACTGGGCTTTTCCTTCCAAACCTACCCTAGTGAGTGAGTTGTATCGGAGGGCAGGAGCCTGCTGAGATACTGTTGTTCAGTGTTTGCCTCGCTGTATGAAATTCTTGCCTGTCACCTCGTATTAGATCTGGTAACTTGTTCAAACTGGAGGAGAAAACAGATTTCTGCAGGAAATTTCAGGCATCATAAAGAAACATATGAAATTTCAGGCTTTTTAATTATCAAAGCAAATTCTGAAGCCAGAGGAAGCAGAGAAAGCTATTAAAATGTGCTCAAAGGAGAATGAAGTTAAGATTGCTTGAAAATGTAGCCTGGTTAAATGCTGCCCTTTGTGCATCGTGAGAGCAAGGTTACTGGCTCAGATATGTCTGCTTGTTAGGAGGAAGGACTCATCTGCAGCAACCCTGCTGAACAGGCTTCTGGCAGGAAGGGGAAAGTTGGCTCTCCTTGGTGAACGGGTTAATACCACGCTCACGGAGATTGCCGGGGAACTGAGGGACCTCCCTTCTCCCTGTGGCTATTCCCAAACAGAGCTCGCCAAATCTGCAGCCTGCAGAAGACTGTTTGAAAGTAAAACACAGGGCAAAGTGTGTCCAGCCTGGGGGCTGCAGAATTCAGTCTCCCCCTGCCCAAAGAAGAGGATCCAACATATGCCAGGATAGCACTAACTGCCCTGGACTCCTTTCTGGTAGTGTAAAAGCCCCATTTGTAACCAGAAAGTTGTGATTTTTTTGTTTTAATTTTTTTTTACCATATCTGGTGTGAATAATTACCAGCAGGCAACCCGAGGAATGCCAGATGTGTCTTCACCAAGAGAAACGTGAGGCCTGAGCCTTCCAGCGCCTCCTGCATTGGAAAGGTGCAGCAGGCAGGTGAGGCGGCAGCAGCTGTAGGTGCCTTTGTAGCAGCTGGAGGCCGGCCAGCTGGAAGCTGCTCTGAAGCCCGCGCTGAGACAGAAGTGAAAATCAATAATACTACTAATAAATCAAAGAGCAATCATTTGCACTCAGCCCAGCTTTGCCCCAAGCTCGGATTAGTCACTTCTGGCTGCTCTCCTCGGGCTGCGCAGCGAGCCTGGGCCCCACACCGAGCAGTATCGATGCGGGCTTCTCCCGCCTGCCAGCCCCCGGCGTGGACAGGGGTTTGTTCCCGGCTTCGCCCATCACTTCTGCTCGCTCCAGCCCGGCGGGGCGGCACGGGAAGG
>NW_008795317.1:2027405-2044456 GCF_000699145.1 Aptenodytes forsteri | reverse complement strand
TTTGCGGAGTGGTCGGTGTGCCCTCATCCTCCACTAGCCTTGAGAAAAGGAGCCTTCTCCTTACTCCCCTTCTGAATATATAGATGCGCGCACACACATATAGCTGCAGCCCACCTCCCTCCTCCTTGAGTCAAAGCCTCTAATGCCACCGTGTCTTGCCTCCACATCCCGCGTGCCCGTTTCCACGAGCAGGCCTACATGGCACGGCAAAGGTGCCAGCAAACCCTCCCGGCTCAGCTGGAGCCTCCAGGAAGCAGCCTTATCTGTAGTCAAACTCACCCCGCTTTTTCCCAACCTCAATCCCTTACACCATCCCCATTTGGCTCGCCCTCCTGGGATGTTTTAAATGAGATTCTAATTTCTTCAGGCCAGGGATGATCTTTTATCATGTCTCGTACAACCCTTACCACACTGGGGCCCAGGCAGCATGGGACCTGCAGGCATAATTACAGTCCCGATGATAAATACCAGTCGTACTGTTTGTCTCCCCGTTCAGGCTGCCACGCTGCACTGTAATCAAACTTGCTGATTGTTTTCAAAAGGCAGGTGTGTATTTCGGGCCTGACGCGAGGCTGGCCTACATTCTGCTCTGGGTCACGTCGGGCTCTTTGGATTCAATACTGAAGAGCAATGGTACTCCTCCAGCCTCATGTGCTGCAGGACTCCGGCTCCTCGCCTTCCCCAAAAGACCTGAGACCCCTGCGCAGCACGGCACGTCAACACGGCGTGTGGATATGATGCTCACCCAGAGGACGCACCCATTTGTTTGTCTGCTGTGAAGGAGGGGTGAACTGAAGCAGTCTTCTCATTTAACTTTGCAAACCGCAGCATTTCCTGAAGGCTGTGAGCCTGGCGGTGCCTGGGACAGCTGACATGCTGGGTACCTTCCTCCTAATTTTACCATTAATAAGCATGTGGTAAGTGCTGGTGCCAGACGGCACTGTACTGCCAGTGCCACAGACTCCCATGAGGAGACATGGGAGGACAAGGAGACTCCTCTCTGCCTCTCAGATTAGCATATGTCAAGTTGCTCCAGCTGTGCAGATCAGTATCGAATAGATACATCAGCACATCCCGAATTGCCGATTTGCAGCCATGGCTCCCTCCGTATGGCCAGCCTGCCCCACAGGGGCAACGCACCAGGACTGCCAGTGTCTCCAACGAGCACACCAGTGCTTGCAGATGCTGCCAGCACATGATGCTGCTGTGGAGCTGCACCGCAGACACAAACTTCTGCAGGGATCGGATCCCAGCATTCCCCCAAAGTGACCTGGTTAGAGGGCAAGTCTTTAGCTGTGGAGAGAGGACCAGAAGTGTCACTGCCTGCTCATGTGCTGTTGGCAGATGACTCGGGGAAGGCCTGGGGAAGCACTGAGACCCTGGAGGACAGTCCTCCCTCCAGATGCTACTGCAACCGTACCAGCAATCCCTGTCGGAGCGCTGAGGCTGGCAGGGCTGCATATCCTTGCACCCAAGACCCCTTGGTATGCACCACCCCAACCCTGGAGGTGAGTCACCGTCACACGTCCAGAATGAAAACTCAGAATATGTCCCTTCCTTCTGCTCGCTCTGTCCTTTAAATACTAATCGTTTCTTCTTCTTAAGTCTCTACGGGATCCTCAGATGCTCATTTTCAAGCCCCTTCTAAAACATGGCTTGGAAAAACGCAAAACACATCCACACCTGGCATTGGGCAGATGCCCATCTGAATGCTGGAGAGAGCTACAGAAAAGTCTGTTCTCTGAACATCACTGAGATCAGAGAGAGCTGGGCCTCTCATCTGCTGAGCAAACAGCAGTTGCATAAATTGAAACTGCCTCGGGCTCGCTGGAGTAAACTCACACGCCCAGTGTGTCCTGGAGTTCAGGCGTTTTAGAGAAGAAACGTGCGGAAATCTCCTTGTCTGCTAGGGCCAGTTCACTGCTCCACCTTTTTCATCTCTTCTCTGGCAGGTTGTCATCACTCCTTGCCTCTCGCACCGTCCTCCCCTGCCATGCACTCTGGGCAGGTTTCCAGGCTCCAGCTGGAGAATACCGACTTGATTAGATTTGATTCACAAAGGCATTTCACAACACTTGTTCACCTAAACAAAATAAAAGTCCTGGATCTAAGGATCATAATTAAGGGCAGGACAGATCCTTTCGAAGCAAACCACTGGTAAGTCACCAAATTTTAAATAATACGGTTTCCTGCCAAAATCCCCTGCTGAGGAAAAAGTTTGTATAAGTTCAACTGCTCAACCCATGACTTCCTGAAATAACAGGTGACATGTTTTTGGCTTTTGAGTCCCTTAAACATACAGGTTCCTGTTCCAATTTTGTCAAATTAAGCACTCGTCAGGTATGCAGGAGGCTTTATCCATCTCTTCAGGCCTTAGACAAACAGGATGCCACCAAGGATGAGGAGTAGTTGTATCTCCTACTCCTTCACTTCTGGTTCCTTTTACTTGAACTCCCAACTGACGTGTCCAACATGGACACTAGGAACAAGAGTGAAAAGCCCTCACACATGCAGCAGTATTTGGTTCCCAATAACCTCTGCTCAGGCTGACCTGGGAGGGAAGACCTCCTGGCCCAGTTCCATGCCGTGGTGTCTGTCATACTGAAAATTCACTTTTTCTCCCCTAGCTGTTTTCTCAGCAGCTACAGATAGGTGGGAACGAGCTGGCTCCTTTCTGCAAGCTAGCAGTGTTTGATGCTTACAGCTGCATTAATAGCGTGATTTACCACCCTAGCCTCTCTGTCTAAAATCATGTTCAGTTCCACATCTCACAGCACGCCGCTCACCTTACCTGCCCACAAGGCCATAGACAGAACTGCTTAAAAAACCAAAAAACAAAGCACGCTGCACGAGGAGAAAACCAATGGTGACACGCTGACATCCTTCCTGGGTGCTCAAGGAGGACTGCAGGGGTGGCTGCGCTGGAATGAGGACCGAGGAGCACCATTTGCAAGCCGCCATCCCTCCTAGTGGAGAGGTCAGCCTCTTTGACTGGCTCAGCCATGAGCCCCTCCTGAAACACTCACAGATGCTAGGGCCAGGCTGGCCTTGGCTCCAGCCCTTCTGGCAGCTTCATACTGAAAGGAAACCACTGTGGGGACACATTCAGTTTCCTCTCCATGTGCCTACTTAAACCATTCCAGAAAAATAATCTCTACCAAATGTACTTTCTTCAGAAGCAGCACAAAGTCTGCTCCGTGGATCCCAACAACAATGTGCTCATTAAAAACTTCCTGTTACACTGCAATGAAAGTGCTCTTGAGGAATGGGTCTAAAACGGGGGTACAGTCAAGAGCACAAAAATAAATTGGTGGAGAAAGGAATCCACAGTCAGACACACTACTCCTTCACTGGAATGAAGGTTCTTTGGTCTTGCTGGCAAATGCTCAAAGGCAAAGCAAGAGCTGCATCCAAGCAGAGGAAAACATGCAGGCAAGCGTTTCACCAGCCTGTGGACACTCTTCATATGATGGAAAGGGTGCCTGAGGGCCACATGACGGGTATCCTGGAGAAGGCCATGGTTGAGGTGGACCTCTGAGAAGTGGGGGAGACTGGCCTGAAGCTCAGCACTGTTCCCATCAGCTCCCAGCCTTGCTGAAGGTAGAGGGGTTTCACGCAGCGTCACATGCAACATGGGGCTGTGCTGCCACAGTGGCCGCAGTGCCCGTGCCCACGCTTGGGCACAGCCCCCGACTTGCCAGGTAGGTCTGGTGCACCACACTGCAACATGAAACGAGGAAATGTTTTTGGCCATATCAAAATGAGGCACTTTGATCATTCTTTTAACTGGAAATTTAAGCAAAGTCAAGACCACTGTGCAAAATGTTTCCGTGTTGATGAGTCAGCTTCTTCCAAAGGGAAAAGCTGTGCCATTTGAAAAACGTTAGCCCATTATACATAACGAGCCCTCCCCCAGAGACCTCGCAATTAAGGCCTGAGACAAGCTGAAGCAGGCAGGCAAAATAAACCCCAGGTTCGGAGGTACCAATTAAGCAAGCAGAGCAGAAATCTGAGTTTACCACTGGCCTGACCGATGCCAGAGGGGAAGAGTTTGTTGGCAAATTTCAAAATTAGACTTAAAAGAAGTAGAGCTGGTTAATATGAACCAAGCAGCCTCGCTGGGCTGAAAAATGATGAAATAGCCCTTTGCATGTTCCTGCCTTCCCCTGTTATGCATATGTCATAAATAATTAACTGGCTCTTTGTCTTGCCCTTGATGAATTCTGGGGTGTAATAACAGGAGTAGCCGATGGTATCTTGACTGTTCTCTCTTCAGACAATACCGGGCTCTCGCATGTAATCCCATGGTGGCACGGAGCAGGTTCTCCTTATCCTCCCAATCGCGTGTCTATCCTGTCCTCCTCCTGTGCACGTAATTATCCTCTGGAGCCACGTTCATGGAAGCAATAGGCACATACGCCACTCAGCAGCGCCGTACAGGCTGGCAGACCTGCTAAGGCTGGGCTGTAATTATACAGTAGGCGGCCTTCAGCAGCAGTCACCAGTCCTGGACAATAAAAGCAAGCAAGTAACACCCTGTAGGCCAGCTTCCCCATTAGCTTTTTTTATTATTTTTGTGGTCATGAGTCATATGGGAGTATCTAGCAGGTAACATGTCACATACAAGTGTTGGGCCTGGAGACCAATGGAGCAGACAAAAACATCTTTTCTTTGGCTGTAATCCGAGCCACCCTCGAGAGACAAGGCGGGTTATCGCCCCCGTGGCAGTCATCCTGGCGGGCAGGCAGGCTGGGAGCTGGGCAGCACACCTACCAGCATCACATCTCCCTGGGCTCACGAGGCCATACTTGGTAGAGAAAAGTGATTTCCTGTGATTTTGTTGAAGAAAGCTGCAGCTCAGGACATTGTGGCAGGTCAGTGCCTCCTGCCTGGTAAGCGGGTGTCTCAGCTGTCTGTTGGCACCCATCTCCATATGGGGCTGGGTGCCCATGGGGCTGCAGGAGACCATCAGCTGGTCACCCGCTGAAGTCTTGCCTGCAAGTGATGCTCCGTGATGTGAAAAGGCAAGGCCTTGGCCGGCTGGTGGCCAGGAACCCCAGCCTGTCATCCCCAACGTGGCTCCTGGGGGTTGGACAGAGCCAGAAGCCTTCCTGGCTCACACAAGGGACTTCACCATCTTCCCTCTGACTGCCTTTTCCCAGTGCCCAGAAATCCCCATCCTCTGTCCCGAGAGACATTATGCCTGCGAAATTCCTTGGGATGTTCTCTGCATGTCCCATCCGCAGTGGTGGTCCCACCATGACCAGGAGTTAGAGAGCTGCCAAAGCAACTGAAACATAAGACAGGAGGTATGTGAATAAATCTGATCTACCACCACTGTGGGCAAGCACAGTCCCTGCTGAGAACAAGCAACAGAGAACGGGACACCAAAATAACACAAATCACATACTTCCCCCATAAACTAGTACTGTTTCAAAAGAGATTGTCTGGGCCTCCATCAAATGCCAGCTCCCTTCTGGAAGACAAGGGCGTCTAGTCCTTCTTTCCGATATCCCAATTTGCTTTGGATAAATATACTACAAACAGGCATGTAATTTTGCGCCTTTTGCACCTTTCTCTGCCCCTGAGGACGCATAAGCCTTTTTGCCTTGCACGCTTTCCTTTCCCCTGCCGCCATTTCGTGCTTCCCTGCCGAGGCGTTTCCCTTTTGCCCCCCAGGTGAGGGGAGAGGCGAAGGCCTCTGGCTCCCCACCAGCTCTGCTGCCTGTTGCCTCCACAGATGGGTAGCCCCAGGCCACCAATCCACCCATGGGTGCTCTCCACCTACACGCTCCCGTGGGCCTCAGGAGGCCCATGGACAGTCCCCAGCTGGCACCGCAAAGGGGCAAGGGGCACCCGTGCACCTCATGGCCCCTTCCTGGCTTCTGAAAGGGCTCCTGCAAGGAAAGAGCTGTGAAACTCCAGTGGTTAATTTTTTTCCCCTCCTTCCATCACGTATTACAGCCTTTTGTGAAAACAAAGCATTAAACAACAAATTAATAAAATAAAATGAACAGAGACATGACCTCAGCCTGGCCGCTCGGAGCAAGAGGCAGTGTCTAGACCTGACCGACTGTTGCTACACCTACGCCACAGACCGACAGGCGGCATTTTACAGGGTAGTCAGAGAAAAGACAGAGTCCATGCTGCATGTTATTAATGTTTTTTGGTGAAAGAGCAACACTATATTCCCTATTTTCCAGTTTTCTTTTGCAAGACTGAAGGGTTTGACTGGGGGGTGTTTACTTAGCCACTGAGAGTGGCTGAGAGTGAAATGTCCGTGTTGCACCCAATAAACTAGTCATTTTTTTCCTTCAGAACAAATAAAAACACAGTGGAATCAAAACCTGCTCTTTCCTTTGGTAGAGACAATGCCTGGCTTGTCTCAGCTAAACTAAGCACATCTCCCCCCAGCTTTGTCCTTCACTTTTTATTCACTGCACCCAGCAAGCCTGGGACTCCCACAGCGACATGGAGACAACGCGAGGACCTGTACAAAGCAATTTCTGCAAACAGCAAGAACTTCCTGCAGATACCAGGCAGACAAATGAAGGGTGATCTCAGCTTTGGGAGTGCTCAGCAACAGAGACTGGTGCTCACCATAAGCACCCAAGCTTTGCCCTGAGCAGGAACCTGAAGGACCGATAGTTGGGACAAACACCTCCCGCGCAGGGTGACAACAAGCACAGGGCAGGCAATTACTGTGGGCTAGGGAGTGTATCCACCTTAAAACTGCTGTTGACTGCAGATGTATGATGAAACATGTCACCATTGTAGACAGACGTGTACATAGCAATGTCTGATTCAGATCACTACTAATTACTCTGGCAGAGTATTTGAGGTGCCTTAGAAAGCCAACACCCGTTGAAGAGGCATGGTGCTTCCTGGAGTGATGTTCTGCTACTGATTGCAGCTTGGGTGTTTCAGCCTGTGCTTGTCTTTTCTCCTGAGAAGGGGTTTACAACTTCTTCCAACCCCAAGCACTCACAAGTAGTGTATCCCTTGCTCTATCATCAACTTTTTTGAGGAAAACCCTGAAAGCGAGTAAATTTATGAGAGTCCAATACTGAGCTATATATAACTGCTCATGGAGTGTGGGTTTTCACCCAGTTGTGCTATCGTCTGACAGTAAATTCATTCAGGAACTGAAGGAAATGTATGATGTGAGCCGTGCCCTAGGCAAGGAAGAGGGAAGATGCTAGCTCTGCCCCTCTGTCCATGCAGAGAGGCTCCAAACAAGACAAAGCAAAAAAGAATAAGACAAGAAGCAACAATGGACATGAAAGGCAAGAGGGAAATATAGATAAATATTGGGGGGGGGGGAAGCTTCCGAAAGACAAGTACAGTTATGGGAAAGGAGGGGCTGCTGAGGGAGGTGGTGAGAGAAAGAGCAGCAGCCATGCACCCTCTACTCTCAGTGCAGAAGCTCTACCAGTGACAGGAATGAAAGGATTAAGACAGCGAGGGGCCAGTGCCAAAAACCTCCAGGAAGAGATGTGCACCTGCGGCACCCCTTCTCTGTGGCCAGGGCATCCTTTCCCAACAGGAAGAAGCCTAGGCAAAGAGCTTGGGAAAGTGGTGTGAAATGACCTCACTGGTTTTCTAATTGGCATCTTCTTAACATCGCAGCGTTGTTTCTCAGCACATGTATTAGCAATAGCAAAAGGTCCAAGTCAAGACATTCACAAAAATGAAGTCACTAGAATAAAATACTTATTATCACCAAAACCACCTTGCCTCACTGCATAACTGTGCTGCAAAAGACACTGACTCAAACCTGATAAGGGATGAAATGTCAGAGGTCGCAGAACACATTTCTCAAGAGCTCCCCCATCGATCCCACTGCCCTGTTGAACATCAGCCTCTTTGACAATTTCCAGTTTCGCCAGGGAGTCCTTTTATTTCACCTCTTGTGCTGGTGTGAGGCTCCCACATTACCAGTCTCGTGCAATCAGGCATTTGCAGCAGCGCCAGTTGCTCTTGCTTCTTCTGCACAGTATTTCTCAAACACCTGTGACACTGTTACCGTCACATTCATGCCTTTTCCCCAAACCTGCCTCCTCCTGGGCTCCTACTGCTGTTAGTCCCCTGCCAGTAGCAGAAGAGGGGTGTAAAAAAACTGGAGTCAGCTGTGGAAATAACCAAATATTTTTGGTTAACAGATGATTGGCAGTAGTTCAGACTGATATGGAATTTGGCATTTCAGCTGCAGAAGCCTGTCCCACACAAAGGCTGTGTTTTTCCATCATATTGCTCATGTATTTGTTTTCATACTTTTTTTTTTAAAAGGAAAATGGAAATTATTTTTTTCTTCAGGTTTTCTTTCTGGTTGATTTTTTGTTTGTTTGTTCATTTTTAAAAAAAAGCATCTTAGTATTACTCATGAAAAAAGGGCTTGCATGTTGGACCTTGAAAAGTGGACCAGTGCAAGTGGCCATGGGTGAAAGGATACCTTCATTCAAATAAAGGTCACGCCACACAGGGAAGACAATTAGAATATTTTTATCACCGTTATGGTAAAGACTTTGGAAAAAACCCCAACATTTTGCAACCTTACATTTCCTGCCATGTGAGGATAAATCTAAGTCTCAGCACTGGGAGCAAAGACTTTTGTTTCTTTGCTCATACGGAAAAAGAAAGTGGGAAAGCACATGGAAAGGGCACTGCTAAGGGAGGGCCAGATCCAGCTGCCTGTCTAGATGCCCTCTGGAAAAACGGCAGGACCACGCTCCAACAGAAACAGTCGAACAGATGCCTGCAGGTGGACTTCAGAGCTATGACAAAGTTAGGAAACCCACCAGTCGGACTCAGAAAGAAAGGAAAAGCCTTTGGCTGCAGCTGAAAAAGTACTTCTTGACCTCTAACAAAATTGTCCCTCAAAGCTCCTCAAAAAATCTGACCTGGACTCTGGCTGTTTTTCTAGAGCAAGTGATGCCACAGGTGTACTGAAAACTGGAAAATGAAGGTTAGGAACAGGATGGTTTGTTAATGATAAATCATGATGACACTCTTTGCACAGAAACAAGGAAGTTTCTCTTCTCAAGTGTACCAAGGTCCTAAGGAGGAAATGATTGCATGCACAGTTACTGAGTCTATTACAGATAATTATATCTTTCCACTGAGGTAATCTCCCTCACTCTTTTGCAGTTCAACTTGGGTGATAGCTTTCAACATCCCCGTCATCATCATAAAGAGGAGTGTCCAAAGTCCTGTGGGGACTGGGAGAGGCGAGTGTGGGGCATCGGCTCTGCCTCCTGCCCAGGAGCATCGACGACACCTGGCAGGTGACATGCAGCATCCAGCCTGGGCCGGGGCAATATTCAGGCAGGGAAAACCAACAGGTTTCCTACTCCTGAAGCAAAATAAATCTGCTGAGTTTTGAAATAGATTTCTATTTGAGATAGAAAAGCTAGCATGGAGGAGGAGCTGGGAGGATCAGCGAGGCTGCCAATGCAGGCTGCTCTTGCAGGATGAAGAGGGAAACACCATCCCGTCCCATCCCATCCCATCCCATCCCACCCCAGCATCGCTGCCAATTGGGGGAACCCCGGAGCACTTGTCCCTGGAGCGGGTCCAAAGGCAGGGGAGCGACTGGCCCAGGCACCATGAAGAGCAAGGGATCCCCCAGCAAGGGAGTGAGGGAGCTCACCCTGTGCTGCTGCTCGTGCCCCCTGCGGCCGTGCACGCAGCCCTCTGGGTCAGATCAGTACAAGTATTTAGATGCCTACAAATGCAAATCAGGTGCAACATGATGTTTCTCAAAACATTTGCATCTCAGACGCCCACATATTCTTAAAACTCTACCCTTCTGCCTATGCATGCATTAGTTTCTTCATTTCTAAAATGGATACAGTAATTACCTGCCTTTCTGGCAGCAGGAGGAGAAGAGGAGATACCTGGTGTGCTGCCGTTAGCTCAACAGCAGCGCTGGGTCCCCATCTTGTTCCAGCTCTGTGCCATGTGCCAGGCGATGCCAGCTAGCCCATCAGCACCTGCAATTGCATCTGGTGATTTTGGGAGAGGAGAGATATGCCAACTCTGAGTCTAGCTCTGTTTAAGATGGTTTTCTGGGATGACGCTTCCTGACCGTTTCCTCAATATCCGCGGGCTTGTGCCTTAGGAAAACTTCAGGCTCCCCAGGCTGGCGGCACATCTGACCGCCATGTTTTGCACAGGCAGCTGCTGGCAGGCACGTGACAGGGACTTTCCAGAAATACTGTAGGGACATGCGCGCGCGTTGCAGGGAAACGAAATCTGTGTGGGTGCCTTTTAAGGAAACCACGAGCCTGCCTTTAAGCACCCCAGCGGTCACACAGCTTGGGCGAATCAGCCCAAAAAGCAGCTCTGCATTTGCAGTGTATTTATTTGTCCTGGATTGTCAGCCTTTTGTACTTCCTCTTCGTAGCTAAGCCATGTCTTCATCTTTTCTTGGCAGTGCTCATTTCTCACAGTAAGAGAATATCACAAAAACCTAAGAAAAACAAATAGAAGTGTATTCTTGCCCATCAACAGAAAGCAGCCCCTCATTAAACTGACCTGCTGGATAGTGCTTTACATTCTACTTACTCAAACATAAAATCCTATTTTCCTTTATATAGGAAAGCAGAAAATGTACGGACAAAGGGGTTTTCACTTCAGGAACAGGGAATACCAAAGAGAGTTCCCCAAAACAGTTTGCAGGCTGAACTCAGCAATTAAAATATTAGGACACAAGTAGGAATCGATACGCCCAAATAAACACTTCAGCTGATCATCCAGGTACTTCAGGCAGGCAATCCATCAAGTTTGGCCACTATGACACTTTTGAAAACTTGTGCAAATGAAAGCAGTAGGCAGCGCAGTGAGTTAGACCTTGAGGTAGGTGCACAGGCTGTGGGCAGAGCTACATACCTGACCTAAAAGCACCCAGGCCAAACAGGGAGCTGTGAAGACTGGGGTCACGGTGTAACACGTATGGTGGGTCACGGTGTAAAATCCTCAGTGCTCAGGTGCTTCTCTGCATCTTGGACCCGACATAAAAGGTACCACGAAAACAGCAAGCTTAGCAAGCAAAAGGATGCAGCTCGCCTTGGCTGCAGTAGATGCAGCTCATTCCTTACAGCCTCTCAGGGATGTGCTGAGCGTTATTACGCTAAATTAGCAGGAATGTTGCAGGTTGCTTATTAATACATCCCACGGGCCGCCGGGCTCACAGAAACTCTGCAGGGCGCAGTGGAAACAGACTCTGCTCAGCTGCGGATCTGCTTGCTCATCCACATCAGGCTCATTTCACAATACGGCACAGCATATGGCGACGGTGCAGTGGTCCTGGGTTTTTCCCTTTGCAACAAGTATAATATAGAATGGCCCTGCAGTTTTTACTCAGCCCATGGTACTGCCTCCTAGGAGTCTGTTACCAGTGTTTTTTCTCAGCAGAGCACTCAAAAAATTGTTTGGTTATCTAAACATGCCAAGATACACAAAACTCTGGGAAGATACTAACAGTGGAGAGCTGGGTTTGCAGTGATTAATAAAAAGACACCAGATCCTTCAGCCTTTAATTAGGCAATATGGCAGAGACCTGAGTCATCAGCTGCTCACAGGGTTTTCTGCAGCAGCAGCGCTCAGTAGCACCTTGCGACAACTCCGCTGGCTCAGCCACCTCCCCTGCCTGGAAGTTTCACTGCAGCCTGTCAGAGTTATGCTCCAAACTGTGCTGGAGGATTGAAAAATTGCCCATACTACCATTTCTTAAACAGCACACTGGCTTGTGGAGTATGTGTTTCAAATCTCGCAGCATGTGGATGAATATCAGGGCACGCAGATACAGGAGCTGCAAGAAAAAAGCCACAAGTGCCCTGGTCATTGGACGATCTCAGGGCTTAGCCCCTAAGCAGAGTGTTTCTTCTGTTTGCCCAGGGTCAGAAGTATCCCACGTTCATCAGTTCATAAATCCCTGTATTTTTGTCACCCAGGGACTGTCACACTGGGTCTGACAGGTCTTTCATTCTGTAGCCTGCCTCCAAAAGGACTCAGCAGTGGGTGCTGATGCAAAGAGGGTGAGAAACAAGGCATGTGCTGCCCAGCCTCCCTCTCGGCATGTCCTCCTTTTCAGAAATTCTCCTTTTTCCTACAAGGTGTGCAAGGCTAGAGGCACGTTTATGCTCACAGATAACTTATCTCCCTGGTTCATCCTCAGCGCCGGGGCCCCAAACTGCACGTACTGCATGCTGGCCAGCAGCAAACCCGCAGGCTCCCCTGGGCAAAACCCAAGGGGAAGAAAAATGAATATCAGGCCTCAGGGCTACAGGGGGACTCAGGCCAAAGGACCTCCCAGCAGGCAGCCTGCCCTCTCCCCAGCACCCCCCACTTCAAATACCCTCTGCAGCAAACCCCGCTTTCCTTTAGCATGGGTTGCCAGCCAGGGGAGCAGAGTTGGGCCAGAGAAGCATGCGACAAAATTCCTGCTGATTTCTATGAGAAGCAACAGGCCAAGCCCTGATGCTCCAAATAGTCCCGCCAGATGCCAATGCAGATTTTTTCGGAGCTGTTTCCTGTTGCAGGAGACGACCCGAAGCATTTCTCTGGCCTCCTCTGGCATCCAGGGGCTTCTCCCTGGAGAGAAAGGATGAGTAAAGACTTTGGTAATTATTTGTGGAGCCTGGTCTTACGCTGCTCCCTCCTCTCCCAAGTGATAACTCAACCGCGAGCATGGTGGAGGCGGGCTAGGACAGGTCCGAAGCCCTGCAATGGGCCTGGCTCAGCAAACGCTGCTTAAGACTTACCATGGGCAAGGGCTCAGACGTCCTCGGCACTCGCCCCTCTGCAACGTTAGCTCCTGTTTTGCTGACAGTTGCAGCTGTGGAGAGTCTTTTGCTGATACACAGGCTTTGCAGAGGTTATTATTAGCTTATTGAAATGAAATGGTTGTTGATATGAAAAGCTTTGGTACAAAACCAGGACACGGTGACCTGAAACTGGGAGGACTTCATTTTCTTGATGGCAAATGTCAAGGCCTATCATGCATTGCCCGTATGCACATACAAGCTAATGAGGATTAATGCACAGGTAATGCACTATTGCCACTATTAAAATGGCAGCATCCTCCCCCCGAAGAAGAAGGAGGAGAGAGAGAAGACCCTCCACAGGGATCCCCATCCCCCCACCCAGGAGGCCAGGACCCTGTGGCGATGGCTGTGGGGGGATGAGCGAGCAGGGCTGCTGGTCACCGACGTGAGGCGTCCGCCTGCTCTGGGCTGGCTGTGTTTTACTGTGCAATATCTGCTCCTGGCAAAGATGCCTAGTGTCTTTGCCTTCCATCTTCCGCAGTCGTCTTAATCCTGCAAAGCAACAGCTTGCGTTGTAGCAGCAGTTCGGGAACAGAGTCAAATATTTCCTGAACTGTCCCGTAAAGTTTCTTTGCTGCAGGGTTCAAGCAGCAGTGATGCAGCGAGAGAAACACAGCGCAGTCGCTACACAATCCCTCTACCACCTCAGCAAAACACCATAGGAAACCAAAGAGAACAATATATCCTATAACAATTTATTTGCACCAAATCATCCAACTCCACTTAAGAATCAAATCAGATTGCTTCCCCAGTGCTTAATTAAGCCGACCTGCTCTCCCTCTGACACATGGGGACGGGATCGGTTGCTGTCACAGCCACGGCAGATTTTTCGGGGCTCCAGACAGGTTCCCACCTGGCTCCCTGGGATGGATATCAAAGGGAAGGATTGCTTTTAGCAGCAGGTCCTCAGGCGATGCTCCCTGACCAGCCACTCCACCAATAGGTCAAAGCTGAAGTCCCTGCCGGTGTGGCACGCCGGGGTTGGGTGTTTGGGCCGGTGCTGCTCAGCCCAGGCTATGCTTCGCACGCGAGGCGGTTGAACCCATACCCAGCTCCGCAGATTGCCACCGAGAGAAACAAGGGCGCTGTGGTGCTCCGGGCAGGCCGATGCTCAACCATGTGCATTTCCCCGATGGATTCAGCCTGCGAAGCTGCTCACACACCACCCCCCAGTCTCTGCTTTGGCTCAGTGAAAGAAGAGGGATCAGCAACAAGCTGAAGCCAGACCTGATGGTTTGCCCTCTGTTCAAATCTGCCACTACTGGAGAGCCTGGCTGAGGAATCTCTCTCCAAGTTTCCATTTAGACCCACAGAATTAGTTTGAGTACAAGAGGGCAGCAATCGTGCACTTAATTTGTTTCACCCTGGAATACATCATCATTTAAAAACCCGGAATATTTATTGGTGGCAAGGAGATATTGATCGCCTAGCCACAGGCAGAGCTGTTCAAATCTGCCACTACTGGAGAGCCTGGCTGAGGAATCTCTCTCCAAGTTTCCATTTAGACCCACAGAATTAGTTTGAGTACAAGAGGGCAGCAATCGTGCACTTAATTTGTTTCACCCTGGAATACATCATCATTTAAAAACCCGGAATATTTATTGGTGGCAAGGAGATATTGATCGCCTAGCCACAGGCAGAGTAAAAATCATTGAGGGGAAAAAAAAAAAAACAAGCCAAAACAAAACAAACCAGAAAAATTGCTGCCTTCTGCCCTGAGGAATCTCTCTCCAAGTTTCCATTTAGACCCACAGAATTAGTTTGAGTACAAGAGGGCAGCAATCGTGCACTTAATTTGTTTCACCCTGGAATACATCATCATTTAAAAACCCGGAATATTTATTGGTGGCAAGGAGATATTGATCGCCTAGCCACAGGCAGAGTAAAAATCATTGAGGGGAAAAAAAAAAAACAAGCAACAAAACAAACCAGAAAAATTGCTCCAGTGCCTTCTGCCACGCTGCCATGAGATGCGCCGTTTCGGTCTTCTCTGCCTTCCAGCATCTCTCAGCTCTCCTTCCAAGGCACGAGAAATGGCCTTTCCCTTTGAATTTATTGGGGAATGGTTTTCAGCAGCTCCCAGGCACTTTATCACCTTCCTGCAGAGGAACATAAAACACAGCCCTTGTCTCAGCCTGTGTGGTAGGAACAAATAAATAAGGGCAGCTCCCTGCAGCTCCGCTACCGGCTCCTCCACGCACAGGAGTCGGCTGCATTGTACCGAGGAGCTCAAGCTGCGGAGTTCAGAGCTAACTCTGCTCTGAACTGCCTGCCGCCCCTGGATGTTTGGAGCCAGTTATTTCCTTGTTAAGGTTTGCCCAACAGGAAAGCTGTTTCCCACCCCTAAAACCTGGTTAAAAGCTAATGGCCTTTTGTGGCTCTTGTAAAAGATTAATTTCCCTGCTAATGGTGGCCGCCTGTTTTCTTGCGTTGGTGGCAATTCCAGCGCTGCTCGGATGCTGCGGTCAGGTGCATGTGGCTGGAGCGGTTTCATTTTGGCATATGCATTTTATAGTGCGAGGGCAACTGTTCACCTCATTGGGGTTGCGCAGCAGCCCTGCGGCAAGCCTTGCTGTCGCTCCATTTGCCACAACCCCCCGTGTGCAGGTTTCCGCTGCGGGCTGCGCTCAGGAGGAGTGGCACTGGGGGGGCTGGCATCTTCTGGGACAGTTGTGGGGCAGCTCCGGACAGGGACCCACCAGCAGGAGAAAGTGGGACTCATCCTGCGGGCAATCCCCTAGTCGGTCACTGGCACGGGGCAGGGGGCTGGGCTAAAACTTCCTGGGTGAGTGAGCAATGGTGGAGGGCTCGGTAAATTGCCACTGTACATGGAGGCCGGCAAGGTGTCGCACCGCTGCTGGCCAGAGCCTGCTCAAGCCCAAGCGCAGCGGTCTCTGGGTTGTCCCACTGCCCAGGGGAGAGGCAGGGTGGCGCTGGGCTGCTTTGTGAGATAAGTGTGGGGCTGCCCCCCTGCACCAGTGGCCAAGCCCCTGTAATCAATCCCCTTGCACCTGCCAAGGGCCACCCCAGCACAGCCGTGCACGAGGATTGCAGCTGTGCATGAGTATTGCAGCCATGCATGGTGATTGCAGCCATCCACAAGGATTGCAGTCATGCACGAGGCCTGCAGCCATGCACAAGGATTGCAGCCATGCACAAGGATTGTAGCCATGCATGGTGATTGCAGCCGTGCACGGTGATTGCAGCTATGCGAGAGGATTGCATCCATGCAAGAGGATTGCAGCCATGCATGATGACTGCAGAGGTGCACGAGGATTGCAGCTGTGCATAGGTATTGCAGCTGTGCAAGGTGATTGCAGCCATGCATGAGGATTGCAGTGGTGCAGCCCTTCTGGAGGCAGCTGGCTCCTGCAAGCCCAGGCACAGCAGCAAGGCTGCGCCCACCCATGCTGGCATCAAACGGAGAGCAACATCCCCACGCAGCTGCGCTCCCCGCCATGCAGCTGGCCTCTGATCGTCCCAGCACCCTCTTTGCTGGAGCAAGAAGGACGTAAATTAGCACCTCCGTAGGTTTTTGCAGCCAGTCACTGGAAATCTGGTAGGCGTTCCTCAACGTTTTGATTATTCAAATTTTTGCCTGGTTTTAAAGGGAAAAAAAAGGCATAAGGTGCCACCCGTATTTCAAAAAGAAGAAATGTGGCTTAACCTGGCGGTTCAGTTGCAGGGAACAATTTGTTGTGTTTTCAGCAAGCTGTACTTCTATTTGTATTTTGCAGAAGAAAAGCATTGTATTTTGCCAGCCTAACCTTACTGATTATCCCTTCCCAGAAGCTTTAGATAATTATTTGGTTCAACATTTATCATTTAAAGAGTAATTCATTTGCTAATATGCATAATCCAACAGCACAGTTTAATTGCAAGATCTTAGCGCTACCGTTGAACTGCATTGTTGGGATTCATTTCTCTCATTCTTTGACGGGTTCTAATTAGCCCTGTGCAAATAACTGATTTTCTAGATGTTAGCAGCTCTGAAAGTCTTTAGCAGAAGCTACTGGGGTCCAAATGTTTTGTTCTACTCAAACCATTGTGAGAATTTGAACTTGTAATTTCATTTACAAAAGGGAAAAGTATTTCAAATTGAAAAGTGGTTTGGAGTCAGGTGGGTTTTTTAACTATTTCAGGAAGTTAAAGCATTTAAAAAAAAAAAAATTCATCCCCCCCCCCCCCGTCACTGCAACAATAAAAACACCCACCACCACCCAA
>NW_008795317.1:2008931-2027323 GCF_000699145.1 Aptenodytes forsteri | reverse complement strand
CCCCCCCCCCCCATCTGCCACTGCAATGAAACCACCACCAGCTACTGAAATGTTTGTATTGGTATTTTCAAAATTTGGGGGGAGGATGTAGATTCCTGCTCTTGCTTTAACGTCAATAAAAGGAATAGAAGTTGAAAGCACACAAAATAGACCAGCCGCTTATTGATGACCTGAGCAAGGGCTTTGTGTGCCCCAGTGCCCCAGATCACATCTGTGCTTTCCAGTCATGCCACACGAGATGGCATCTCTTCTGCACTTACTTGTTTGTAAGATTTTTTTTCCCCAAACAGAATAGCAGCATTTCCAAGACAATCTCAATCCTGTTTAAAGCAAACAAACATGCTTTAAGGAGCCTTAACATGCCAAACGTGTTAAGGAGCCTAAATTCTATGAAAAATCACTTGGGATGTAGGGTCTTAAAGTACACAGGGGCTTGGAAGCACTTGGGAGTGCAAACTGATGCCGCTGGGCTTTTCAGAAGCATCTAAGCAGCATGTGAACACGGTGGTTTGTCCTTACATCCTATGAGATATGTGGTCCACCGATACTTCCATAGACTGACACCGGTCCCGCAGGCAGCTGTGAGCTGGACATGGTGCTTCCTCACCCTGAGGGAGGACAATGAGGGAGGACAACGGAGCGCTCTGCGACAAGATGGCTATAGGTCTCTTCTAAAACCACAGCTCTTGCTTGCACCCGTCGTGCTACGGACTTCTCCTGAGCACCAGGACAACCTCTTTCTTGCAGCCAGCCCCTGCTCCTCCCTGCGTAAGGAGCTGTGTAGCGGGGGAGCGATGTTTGTTGTATCTTTGCAGCACTGGCTGCACACTGTTCGTGGAGGGCTCTCATTTCACCACCTGACACATAAAAGCAAAAAATAAAGAAGTCAGAAACATTATCACCATGGAGCTGTTTTGGATTAACTTCGTCTGAGATTAAAACCAAACCAGGAGCATTTTCAGCATGGCAGGCATTTTCCTTAGCTTCCAGAAAAGAAAAATATGAGTCAACAGCCTAAAGAAATCACAGAAACAGGTGGTGAGAGACACTGTATGGAGTTCAGTATTTGTACAGTTGTTCTGGTCCTTACATAGGCCTGTTTTAAATGAACCAGAATACCACTCTCTGTTTGCGGTTGGTATACATTTACTGCCTTAAAAGCAATGGACATCTACCGTAGCTTTGCTCCAGTGATGTTTATTCATTTAATAAGACAGTCTCTTAAATCTCCTCTCTACAGCCTTTAAGAGAACCAAAGTATAGCCAAATAATAAATAAATAAATAAATAAAACCACATCATTTTGTTTTTGTTTTTTTTTTTTTCTGGCTCTTCTGGACATCAAAGAGAACAAAATGAGGAAAACCCTTGAGTCTAACTGCTGCTGTATACCTCCTAATTGACCTGCACAGGAGTCTGTCTCGGTATCACTTTCAGGCTGCTTTAGCTAAATAGCTTCAGGATACAAGAGGTTAAAGCATCCTGCCGTGCAGAAAGCTTTTACTTGAAAGGTCTAACAGCCTTTCCCTTAATCTGCAGAGTGGAGCTGTGATCATACAACAGCTAAAGTCATGAGCTTGTTAATGCTAAAATGACAGATGTTATAACAACAGGATATTTATTAAGTTCCCCATTGCCCTGCTGTGTTCTCAGACCCCAATTTCTTTCCAAGACTGCTCTTTGTTTTTTTAATAACCAAAAGTTAACAGAAGTCTGTTTCCAGCCTTCTAACAAGAAGTCACGCAAAGTGCGAAAGGAAAAAAACTAAACAGAAAACATTTATAAACTCTCCTTCTCCGTCTCAGCTTGACTCCTATTAAAGAAGGAAGCAGTACTAATTCTGTCTGTCTTTCTGCCTCCACGTTACGGTATAGGTTTATTTTAGAGTAAGTATAGTTTTAACCTTTTACCTAAACACTCTATAGCATTGCACGAAAAGTCAGAGTCCATGTGATTCCAAAGTCCTGGAGACTTTAGCATCTATTACTTATTTAGTGAAGCACTGCAAACTCTCACGTGGTGGTGGTGGGCTCTTTTTCCCCATTACCAGATTAGGAAGCATCCAGCAGCCCTGCCTGGAGGATACCTACCTCCGTGCTCAGTGCTATGCTGGGAGGAGACAACCCCTGCCCAAGCAGTGTGTAGAAGTCATCGTGGAAAAAGCAGACAACCTAGAAAAGCCACCTGCACAAGGAAAGAAGAAGTAACCAGGTTTAAGCGGTCATTTCTGCATAAATTGTGTTTCGAGACTCATTCGTCAGATCTAAACTCAGCAGCAGCATTAATCCCAGGAGCAATTGGACTGGTAGCCCAGTATCAGAGTTGCTACATCACTGGTGGTGCCATTTCCTCCAGCCCACCGCTTCTCTTTGCACCTACGCCTTGATTTGGAGGCCTTTCCTATACAGAGAGTGAGAGTTTTAAACGTTGAGGGACAGCACTGTATGTGCATTTGTCGTTAGATGGGGTTTGCGACAGGAGTTGCTCAGAGCACAGGTTAGCCGGCCCACACATGTCCCAGCTGAGGGCAGCGATGCCCTCGCTTCTCCTTTTTAAACGTTGAGGGACAGCACTGTATGTGCATTTGTCGTTAGATGGGGTTTGCGACAGGGGTTGCTCAGAGCACAGGTTAGCCGGCCCACACATGTCCCAGCTGAGGCAGCCGATGCCCTCGCTTCTCCTGTGTGCTACGGCCTCAAAACTGGTGCAGTACAGCAGGGATTAACCAGCAGTAATCTGGGCTTCCCCCAGGACTGCTGGTTTTCCATCCCTCAGGTTGGGTCTGCTTGGGGTGCAGTCGAAGGGAGGATGGCTTCTTTCCCTAGCACGGCTGTAGTCCTGCTGGATGCCCATGAGATTTCTACAAACTGCCTCCCATCCCTATTTCCAAGGTCATCCTCAAACTGAAATTTTAGCTTTTTGGGGAAACTGAAGTCCGTATGGAGTCAAATGAGACCACTCAGAGAACCGCAGTTACTACAAAGTAAGCAGTTATATTTTCTAGTCTCAGAGAGTACTTCATATTTCTTTAAACACTATCTAGCGAAGTTTGATGGATGAAAAGCATGACAGCGGTCAGAGCCCCATGTGTGCTATGAACAGAGAGCGCTTTTCACCTCTGTCAGAGTTCCCAACACTGTACCAGGGCAGGCTCTTATATTCATAATCTACTTATCACAGATGCTAGGAGATGGAAAACGTGCTCTAAGGGCTTCTGTAACAACCATTAGCATCCTACCCAATTTACTTAGTAAACAGCTTAGACCTACCAAAAAGCACCTCAGTGAAATTTCAGTGAATCTTAAGCTTTTCTTCCTCTAAATATGAGCAGCTCTGTTTGGGATTAATCACATTTACAGAAAAAAAAAACCTTTCTTAACAAAGGCTAAAGGTGTTGAGAATTAATCTAGCCTCATCTTCAGCACATTCTTCCACATTTCCAGGTCTTTAATACTCTCCATCCAGTACATGACTTGGTTCGGAGTCTTTCATTCTTACGGAGCACAGGAAAATACAGTGTCACTGGCTCAGCCAGCCAGCACGTGGCACCTGAAGGCATTGTCGTGGCAAGGTGCTCTGAAGCCAATTTAGTTAAGACATTCCCCTTCAAAAAGAACCTGTCAGAACAAAGTTGTTTGAAAACCAGGATGATCAGATTTGGGTAAAACCCTGAACACACTTTCACATTATTTAAAAGAAGGAATGCATGTACTCCAAGGAGTAGCTGAGTGATGTACAGTCCAGAAATCTATCATGCTCTCCACTCTTCCCTACCATACTTTCACCACCTGGATAAACTGTTGCATAGGACAGGACCTAATCTGGTATTTCTGGAATAAAGTCATCATCACATAACCAGTATCTTGAAGGATTAGTTTTGCAGGATGCTATGTATAATACAAGCAAAAATGCAACTTAGGAACAGATAACTTTTCTTACGTATCACTGGAGTAGTTTCTTCTTTGTGAAGCTCAAGCAGAGATTTTTCCACCCTATTTTATTGCTGTGGTCCCTGTTCTCACGTGTTCTACAGCCACTCAGAGCTCTGCACAGTGCTAGAGTACTTGTTAGTGGTGAGTGACCTGCTACCAAGATTGTGCAGTTAGCTCAAATTTTATGACTGAAACCTCGTTTCTTTCTAGCTGATACTTAAAAAATACCATGCCCTCAAAAATTGGACAGGTTTTTGAAAATGAAGTTTATTTCTATGTTCTGTGAACTACTTGGATTAGAAACAAGGATACAGAATTAGTAAATCATTTTCTTGTTGATTATGAAATGCTTTATTGGGAGAACTAATTACTTAATTTGAAAACATCCTTAGTAATATTAAGAAATACTTGCATTTGAACTTTAAAAGCGTAGAAATATTTTTGTTACCTAGAGGAACTTTCAAACCTTCATCATCATCGAAATAAAGAAGATCTATTAAAATGTAGCTGGTTTCAGTAGTTGCAGATGCACTGCATTGCATTAACCTCAGATTTGTAATTTAAGGTTAAGGTTTAGAGATAAAGGGGAAGGGAAAGATGGCAGCAGTCCACCCTTGTTTATCTTGTTTAAGCAATTTTTGTCCTAGCCCAGACCAATGACTTTTTCTCTCCAAACCGCTGTTTCGAAAGGGGAACTCCATATTGCATAAGGATTCTCTACATTTGACTTTACCTTAAGTCATTTGGAGAAATACTGCTCTATCAGGATTTTGACCACGGCCAGCAACAAAGCCTCCATGCAACGGCATTACCTTTGCCAAGCTGCAGTCTCTTAATATAGGCTACTTCTCATATGCTCAGGTGTGAAACAAAACTACTGTTACCTGATTTTCTACACCATTTTTATAGCAGTGTGCTAAGCTTGGTACTTTGCACTATCCTTTCCTGACGTAACAGCTGAGGTTGTGCTGGCTGCCTCCTCAGCCTCGGAAAGATTAAGGTCTCAGTTTCAGCTGTGATCTGTTTAAGCGGTTTTTTCCATGTCTTCCACTAACTTTGATTTCCACAGGCATCACGTGTAGGTCTCACAGTAATAAGCTGTCAAGCACTGCAGAGCTATAGAGGAAGACCAAAGAACATCATTACCCTCACTAAAACAGCTGCAGCGGGGGGAAAAATTAGTCCAAAAGCAAAACCCATACACACTCCATTGCTCATCTTTCTCCATTGATGCTATAATTTCATTTGCTCTCTGCTAACCAGAGCAACCACCATGGGAGAAGCGATCTGCCTTCCTGACACTACCAGAGCTGAAAGAAGTTTTGGCAAAAGTCTCGCAGATCAAATTTTCCATTCTTAAAAAAATCCAAAGACCGCCAGTGCCTGTCCCCTTCTTTTTCCATGTCACATTAATTGTTGCAAAATTCCCAAACACGCAGTAATAGCTAAGACAACTGTCCGGGCAGAGGCCAGCAATTAAGAGCACCATAGATGCTGGTCTTGCGATGCATCTGTGATCAGGAGCGCTGCAAGCGAGACAGCCGGCCTCTTGTTGACAGAAGGCTACTGCAGAAGCTGCAGACTTTAGTACCCAAACAGCTTTCAGTAGAGAAACGTTATTTTGACATTACCTTGTTTTTGCAGATACTTTTAGAGAGGGCACACAAGGGCAATGGCATTCCAACTCTGGGTTCAATGGCACATTTTTTTCCAGGGCAGCACACACTGTTGCAACGCAGGTGAATTACACACCCCGGTCTAAAGCCTTCCAGCTCATTTTCTAAATTGGTAGCGAGATGTTTAAGCTGCGTGGCTAAACTTCTCTGGATATGTTAGGGAAAAAAACCTCGTGCAAGTTTTCAGCAAATGTTACTGAGGTTTTGAATAACATATACGGCTTGGGTGATGCTCTGAGCTTTTCACATACGGCTAGTGATGTCATGCTGCGATCGTGACGTCAGCGCGGTCCTGACACGGGAGCTCTGCCCACACAGCTTGTCTCAATATTTAGTTCTGTCGCTTTCCTACTCCTTCAAAAAAAGATAACTGGGACATTGTGGTGCCAAGTGTCATTCCACTTCCAAGCAGAAGCATATGTACCAAACACCTCCTTTTTAGCGATGGCTTGCTGACTAACTTATCAGTGTCTCTACTGTGCATCTACTATATGCAGGGAGATTTTCAGGCAAACTGGAAACACAGCTACCAAGGCTGGCTAATAATTCTTGTGATAATTAAACACAATTCTTCCCTTCTTTTTTTTGAAGAGCAATGTGAGGAGAGCAAATCCCTTCAAAACAGCATGACATGAAAGTCTAAGACCTCTGCACTACAGATATTTAGAAGATGAACTGCTTGAGCCTAGATTTTACCTGGTATTTTAACCCAGCCCCTCCTTACGCTCAGCTGGAAGCACACAGAATGGACCCCATGCATTTGGGTCAGAACCTTCCCATGTGGCCACAAAAATACAAGTGAAAATTATCACCCAAATTTTGTTAAGCCACATAATCCCTTTCTCAAGGGAAAATGAGCTTGTCTTCAATTGACTGGGGGAGAGTCCTAGAGCACCCCAGGACAAGAATGATGGGCTGCGTCTCCAGCCAACACTGCGTAATGCAAAAATCTCAAGGGAATAGCAATATGGCAGCATTTATCTGTGGGAGTGTTGTTCACTCCTAAACTAGGGTATAAGCATCAAGATCAGGTAAGTGCCAATGACCTAGTTACCTGCTGAGGCTCACCACGCCGTACTCGCTGCACACGCCTGCTGAGCGGCACCCTCAGCTAGAAGGGTGGCACGGTAACATCAAACCAACCAGCAAAGCTGAATCCAGGTCTGCCACTGTCTGCAGCAGGCCAGCAGCAACCGCTTACACTCAGCAGCCATACTCTGAAGCAAGAAAGACTGGCAGCAAGTAAATATCTCACTCAGCTGAGGTTTTGCCTATACTGCAGAATGCAATTGCCTACACTACAGAAGGCAACTGAAACAAGTGTAGGCCAACCCACAGCAAACCTAATCTAACAAATTAAATCTAACAAATTCACCTAGCGAGTCCAGCAGCGCTAGCAGGGAAGGTGGAGGAGGACAGGCTTCAGCCCAGGCCAGCAACACAAGCACAAACGCAGGAAACCCAGCAGGTTGCACATCCTGTTCCACACACGGCATTGCCATGGCTATTCTTAGCTGCACTAGCTGGTGTGAGGGAAACACTGGGATGCCTACCAACGCTGCGACTAGAAATGGAGCTTGGGTGACAGGAGGGGGGATTACAATTTGGCCTGAGCACTACTTTAAAGTTTGTGTTGATTGTCACAAAAAAAAGAAAAGATAACACAAAATACGTATATATAAATGCTAACCAAAGTTTCAGTGGCAAGGGTTTCATGCCAGGTTTGGGATGCTAGCACGGATCAGACTGAGGAGAAGGTTCCTGCTGAAAGTGCTCATCCACCTGGAGTCAGACACAGCTTCGCTCCCATTCTGCCCTTCCCCTGTGGCATCAGCTCCTCCGATGCAAAAGCAGCATGAAGGAGTTGTTCTGGGAGCTGGATCTGGTCCTTGAGGTGGTCAGGCAACCATCTGGGGTAGGAGGTCTAGGAATGGCACGGGTAAAGGTATGTGTAAAAGCAAAAGTAAGCTATACACCTGAAGCTTCCCTTCCCATCCTATTAATTAAAAATTCCCACACTAGCATGTCTCTCACAGGATGTTCCTATTAAGTTTAAATCACGTCTTTTCATGATGAGGTAGAAGTAGCTTTGGAAAATGGCAAAACCCAAGCTCATGTGCAATGCTTATAGTACAACCAAACATACCCTCCTGTGTATATAACTAATAATATGGAATCACTTTTCCCTCTTGAAGCAGAAGAAAGCAGCTGCTGAAGCCGCACCAGTGAAGGGCTCCAAAATGAACGCATCATTGCAAGCTCATGAACAGCTCAAGGCAGGTATTAATAACGATCCTGCCCTCCTCAGTATTATTGCTGGCAGCTCTATCTTTTTCTGCAGTCAGTACTTTTTCCCAACAAACTTTACAAACTGCAGTGTTTCTGAATTGAAACAAGTGAAGCTGAAAAACACCAAAGCATCTTCTGCTCTAAAGTAGCTATCTTCCAAAGACATTAAATAAAACAGTTCTATTAGACAGTATCAGACTTCTTATTGACCCGTATGTTAGATATTTAACCATGGCCAATTAACAGGACAGGAAGATTTTTTTATTCTCTTCAAAGGCTGTTTTTCTTAGGCAAAAAAATGCGGGGGAAAAAATGCATTTCGCATAATTAACTCTTCACATGATACTAGAACTGAGCAACTATTCTTTTAATTGCACCTGGAATCCAGACAGTTGGAGGCCATCACTTTACAACCCATGTATTAACCTCCTCTTCTACTTGTGCTCTTTGTACTTGTTTCTGAGGTTCTGGGAGATGGTGAAAGTGCATTTCTACTAGACAAATTTCTTCCTAGGAGCTGACCTGAGAAAGAAATCCCAACTAAAAGTATTTGACATTCAAGAGCTCCATTTATTTTCTTAGGACTTTAATACTTAATTAAAAAAAAATAAATTTATTTTAAAAGAAGGCAAAAAGAAATATCATTAATGAACACTAGCTATGCCAATTATATTTTAACATTGCTCAGAAACAGGATCCAGGACACGAAAGAAAAAGAAGCCAAATTAATCCCATGTGCTTTTTGGAGACATATCGGTGAAAGATATTTTTCAGTATTGTGGTTTTGCTCTTCAACTACTTAGATAACACGGTGAATGCAAAAAAATACAAATGTGAGCCTGCTAAAACATGGTACTGTAGCTCACAGGCAGCTAACCACACAAAGCAAAGGTCATAAGGAACAATCAGACCTCCAGTTACCAGCAAAGCTACGTTTGATTTGGAAAATTGTCAAAATTGGCTTTAGCTCAGGCAAATGGAGCATCCACCTTGTTCTGTCCAGCAGAGAAAGAAAAAAACAAAGTTACTACAGAGCTGAACAACTTAAATGCATACCTAAAAAGGGCGTAACTGATGCTATGCTATGAAACTAAAATAGTCAGACCATATTCATACGCTTTTAAATATAGTTAGCAGTATTTCCCATTCCCTCCACGTGGAACTCAGAACATCTAGCTACAAAATTCACCCCCTCCATCTCCCCCCCAGTCTCTCCATAGCTGAAGAGATTAGAAAGTGCAGTCAAAGCAGGGGGCAGGGGAAGGAGAATGGCAAGAATCTTTATCCCTCCTCCCCAAACTCCACTAGGCAGTGTTTAATAAATTCGGATCCCAATTTCACCACTAGGCAGTGTTTAATAAATTCGGATGGCAGAATTTCAGAAGCAAACAGCAATGTCAGTTTAGCTAAACTTGTTAACAAGTCTTAGGACACTCAGCGGGCTGCTTTTCTCTCTTTTTGGAGAATGGGGAAAAGGAATAAATCCTGAATTGTAACAAACTGGTAGTATTTCTGCAGCAAATTTAGAAACGCCACAGTACTCCTGATTTTAATACATCCATAAAATCTAGGTACTTTCAGTCCTTCTTCAAAAGCCAGGCTGTACTGGCAGAAGCTTTGGACTCACTCCCGCAAGTAATTTCTTTCATGCAAGTAACTACTCGTCAGCCCGATGAAACTATGCATGAATACAGAAATTTACAGAACTAAGCCCTTGCCGTGACTTTTGGGGAGTCACAAGTTGGGGCTAGTTTTGTCTTTTACATAACTATGTGTATGTCCATACCGAATACCGTGATGCAGCAATAACAGATATTACCAAAAGCCTAGAGTGGATGTTGAAAGTAATTGAGCTAAAATTATAAGGGGTCCCACAGAAGCAATTTACCCTGCTAAAAAGTAAAGCTTCACGGTACTGTGGCTAGCCCACTGAGTGTCTGAATTAGTTCTGCATTGCACCCTTAGGTGCAGAGATAGTCTAAGAAATGATTCTAAAATAGCATGTTTCCGGATGAGACATGTACTAAGTGTAAAATATTTCACCCAATGATGTTTCGTACATCTCTGACACATTTAATCAGAAGCATAAACAATCTAGACACTGAAATACAAACTTATTTTTCCTTAAAATCAGTGTTCCATATTTTTTTATTTTAAAAATTCAGGAATGTGATACACAATACAATTAGCTCCCCATCACTGCAGTGTTCACTTACATGAGATTCACTAGTTTCATGCTTTGTGGAAAAAAAAAAAGAGACTGCGCAGTGTTTTTGAATGCTCCCAGTATGGAACTGTGATCTTCAGAACAAATCAAGTCTGTGTAACCACAGACAGATCAGGTTAAAAAAACCAAAATCAAGCTATATCGCAAGCTAGCAGGCTACAGTCGGGTCTCATACAGCCAGAAACAAACACAAAAATTGTGTTCCTGCTGCTGTACAGCCACCACCTTCACCTGCCTATATGCTTTCAGGGAATTTACCATCGAGGGCTAAAGAGGCTAAAGGGCCCCGTTAACACCAGCTGGTGCTGCACAGGCAACACGGCGCATGACAGAGAGGCCACACAACTCCCCCTTCTGCCCCCATCATCATCGTCGTCGTCGTCGTCACATCTGCATCCTGTCCTGATAATAAAAATAACGTGGGGGAGAGCTTTTTGTCTTTTAAGCTAGCCATTGCCTGCAATGGACACAGAAATAGAAAAATATGACTTCTGCCACAAAAAAAAGATTAAATAGTTACAATGGAATTAGTTACTACAACTCCATCTATTCAGATGCATTTACTGAGACTGTTAAGCCATGGTGGCCACTGTCAGGACTTAATAGTTGCTCTCTTTTTACAAGAGCAACAGGAGAGAAGTAAGTCAGGCTTCTCAGTGCTACTATGGTTTGTCTTGGGTTTTGTTTTGTTTTTTTTTAAATAAACTAAAGAGCAGTAGTTCTATGGCGCGTTAGTGATATACAGCAGGACCTCAATAATTCATACTAATGACAGAGACCAATTTTAAACTAGCGAGCAAAATAATTAGTGAAAGTTTACCATAAAAAGCAAGGATACACATTTCCAAGAAAAACAGTACTTTGTTCATTTCAAAATTTACTTGGTTAATACTTTGTAGTATACTAGCAGTGGTAGCATATTTCGCAAATGTAGTCTCATACAAGATCTCATTTAACAGTCAACTCTAGATCATATACAGGTAACAGAAGAAAGAGTTAAGATAATTCAGACAAAACAAAACCATATATAAATACTATATTAACATATTTAAGTTAGTTTACGAGACTATACAACAAGCATAAACACAGAAAAAGGTGAGCGATGCCGATGGCTGTGAAGTACCAACATCCCCAAGCGAGCGCAAAGCTGAACTGACCCATCCACACACCGCAGCCTCCTGTGGATGCATCTGAGCAGCCAAGAGGCAAAATGACTGCATGGTGCTGCGCTGCACCCAAGCTAACAAACCCTGTGAGAGCAGGCTCGTGCGAAACCGGACCGAGCTCCTTTACTTTTCCAATGCTTTGGCACAGAGCATTTGGCCAACGCACTGGCATACGATACAGAGCTAGTCTGGCCCTGTAGACTGCACAGTTAATATACAACACTGGTAATCCACCCATGGATAATCGAGAGTTGACTGCAATGCTCTGCTGAGAAGTTGGGTGAGACCACTGACGCGACCTGGGCCAATCCAGGCCCGACGAGCAGCAGACTATTTTGAACTACTTAGGAGCAATTATCATACGAGACACATATTAGAAATGCAAACTAGCGAGGTGTTCTGTATCCGGAGGCAAAGCTACATTCCCTTCACTAACAAAACATTCTTTTTTAAAAAAAATCTACATTTAAATACTGTTAAAAACCTGAAAACCACAGCATCAAAGAATTTTGTAAGGCCAAAACTATCCTCAGTTCCCTCTGTTGTGCCTACGTATTGCAATACATTTGTAGATGGAGTAAATACCACGTAATTTAATATCTTATACTCCTTCCAGTGCCCTCCAGTAACAGATCTCAGAGCTCTTCACACAAGAGTTAAGCCTCACAACACCCCTGTGAGGTAGGTTTTATCCCCATTTTAAGACAGGGAAACTGAGGCAGAGTGTTTATCATGTCCAGAGTCATAGAGCAAACAATGGAAGATCTGAGTTGTTTTCCAGTTTTGAGCATAGGAGCAGTCAATTAAATCACAAGACATTACTTCCCATACATAACTTGAGGGTGGATCGAAAGGGTCGGGGTTTTAGATTAGATTTCTTGTATGTTTTATCTTCAACTCTCATCTAGTCTCTGCCAAATTCACAGAGTCCATAGACGAGTTTCTCCTTTGTTAAGGTGTAAGTTGGCAGCATACTGTAACAGCTTCTTTAGAGCCAGTTGACAATTAACTGAGTTAACATTTTAAACCATAGATTCGGATACTTAATAAGTGAAATTATGTGATACATAAACATCTCAAAGTGTGAAATACAGTGAATGAAATCCTACTCCCCGCCCCGCTTCCTCAAAAGTCAGCGGAAGGCTCCTGAGGACACCGCGGGGACCAGGATTGCAGTTACTGCAAGTGCTTACAGACACACTCAACTACAAGAAAAATGCACCACTGAATTACTTGTTACGGAGGCTATTGTCTATGCTTAAAAGCATGAATTATACTGTCCGTGCCTGGCAGACTTTCCCCGACAGAGCACTTACTGACATAACTAATGCTTTTATCTTAGTAAACTGAGAATCAGTTAAAAATGAAGCTCCAGCTCTTCATTCATAGCACTGTGAGTCAGGGATTCTTTACCCTTCGAAGACTTTTATGACCAGACAACTTGGAAATAAGGACAAACACCAGAAAATCCATAAAATATGAAAGTACGTGTTACTTTATCGGTCAGTCTCACGTCTTGATCACAGAGCAGTATACAGTAGCTTGGACTTCCATTCTGATAGAAAAAAAAGCCTTTCACATCTGATATTTTCACAAGCAGTTGATTTTAATTACCTCGCTACCTTACCAGAAAAAGTGGGGACAGTTTCTAACAATCACATGATGTTCTCTTTAAAATATGCTATACGATAAGTTCATTAGAAAAGCCTTCACATTTATTATTATATAGGTTTAAGAAAAATATGTGAAATTGCGAAGTGGTTTCCAGTTTTAAGTAGCTATATCTTTAAAAACGTTCTATGAACTTTGGTTTCCTTAGGGCTTCTAAATAAACAATATATTAAAATATCTACAAATCAAATATTAAAGGAAAGAGTAGGTCCAAGAAATCTGTAACACAAATTGAGTTCCTACATGCTTATCCCTCAAATACCTTTTCACTGGAAAAAAAAAATTTAATTTGAAGCACAGCAAAAAGTGTCTCCGCTGAAATGTTGAAACTGGTTTTCTGAAGTTGTTACAGCATTGGTGCACTTTCTGTCTGTCTCAGTACAAAGTCAACACAAACACATTGTATCATGACAGTGACATTATGTTCTTTAAAACAAGCATTCTAGATTTAGCAATATGACAAGAACAAGGACTTCAGCAATTACACTACTTGGCAAAATTGCATCTCAAACGTCTGTCTCTTCCTCTTGCAATATAGCTGTTGTCAAAGTCACCAACACTCAGGTAGCACCATTGGGGGAGTTACAAAGATGATTCAAACTGCTCGTTTTGATCGGTGTTTGCCTCTAGCTTAACTGAAGGGATGCTCTCCGACTTAGTCCTCCTAGTTTTCGGAAATTCAATGACAACTTCTGAACAAGAAATACTAAGTGACGAAGATTTTTCTGTCTTCTTTGCAATACTATCTTCTCCTGTTCCGCAACACTGCTTCAAAGCACACTGAGTCCTGCAAGGAAACTCACATTTCCCTCTCCCCGATTCAGACCCAACGCTGGCAAACTCAGGCTGAATGGTAGTTGCATGAATCCCTTCGTCATGAAAGATCTCTTTGATGCGCTTTGCCACCATCATGTATGTGGAAGGGTCAGGACACTTTATGTGAGCAGTGCCAATGATCCTACTGCCTGCTAGCTGCCAAATGTGTAATTCATGGACTGCTTCAACTCCTTCAAGGGTACGTAATTTTGAGTTCAAGGAATGAACATCTATTTGTTTGGGAACAGTCTGTAGAAGTATAAGGGCTGACTCCCTAAGTAACGGGTAAGTTGTGTAAAGGAGTATACAAACCATTATCAAACAAAGGACGGGATCTAAATATAGCAACCAGCATGGACCAGCCACCGTAATGCTCTCTTGCTCAGACTTGTTTGCTCTGCCAAGTGTTTGGGATAAAGTAGCGTTTTCCATGCAATGATTATTGACACATGGATTAAAGCAGGGCCCATCTTTGGGGCATGGATTCCACAACCCATAAAAGAGCAAGGCATTCACTACCACAATTACTGAACCTAAGGCATCTCCAAAAACATGCAGAAAAACTCCGCGCATGTTAAGCTGCGCACTAGAGTCTTCTTCAACCTCCTCTACATCCAGAGGATAATGACCAGCGTTCCCATTCACTTGTAGGTCAGTCATGTCGTCTTTCATATCACCTGACAAGAAAACAGTAAAATGATTAGGCATATGCTATAATTCTACACATTACTATAACTCCATATAAAATAATAACCAACATTGAGTACAAAACTGAAAAGCCAGCAACTCTACCCATAACGCTCAGCAACATTTTCTCTGGCTGAGAAATATTCAGTTGTCCCAATAAGTCATCTAAATAGTCTAGAAGGCAATTGTTTCTACATGGAGCTTAAAGATGTAGAGTGGCAAAGTATGAAGATGACCGCATTTTAATTTATTCTACTGAAAAACTGTTTTCACGACTTCCAGCTGTTTAACCATTTGACTACTCACTGTTCATTTCTTAAACAAAATGTGGAATTACAGACCATATATAAAAAAGCTGATTAAGTAGCTAAGTAACTGACATTTGTTCCCTCTTTTGAAAAGCCAGAAGGCTAATCACATTGCTAAAATCTCTCTTAAACCATAGGACTGCACTGCTATTTTATATTAAAATTTATGAGGCCAGAAGCTCAAAAGCTGTATGGATACTGCTTTATAGCAACAACTTCTCAGGTTTAGTAGTTCATCTCCAAAAGACTTCTGCATTCAAGGAAAAGGAAGTTTTTCTGAGATGGCGCATGGAGCCAGCAGAACTGTGAGATACAATGAGCTGAGCTTTTAGGTCTAAAACGCAGAATTTATCAGCAGTATTGACTACAGGACAGTTTAAGTTATCACTGAAGCTCTCAGAGGCTATGAACTAGTGTTATTTATATTTCAGAGTACATAAAAACCATATTTTTAGTACTTTTTATTTAAGTGACATACAGCTGTTGAGTGACATATAGCTGTTGATGCCCAAAGCCGTATGTCATGGACCATTCAATGCAGAAATGGCACTCCTTTGTCAAAACTGTCTGCGATATTACCACGCCATCACACCTAACTAGCTATATAGGAATAAATGCACACATCATTACAAAGAAGAATGTTTTTTGAAAGAAAAACATCTTCCAATGTTCAAAATTTTAAGTATTTTACATGATTAACCTCCCACTTTTCTTCAAAAGTTCTTCTTTGGACAGAAAACTTCCAGTGTTAAAGAAATGTAATGGCCACTGGCCCGACAAACTGAAACAAGGAGCTCTTACAGCTTCCGTGGTTATTCAGTTCAGAGCTTGTAAACATTAACATGTTAGTATGACCTGCAGCTTCTGCCACTCTGCTCTCATGACTGCAATTCTGTAATCATAAAGTGTCTACAAGTTCTTTCCTCTCTGAAGACGGGGTGGGCTCCTACGATGGCAGCTGAGCGGGTCAGTTCCAAGCCCCAGGCTCATAATCTCATGCATCACACTTCTGTCCTAAAGCTCCAGCTACATTTTCCACACAACTTCTAGGAGTTGTGGAATATGGGACCTGTAACTTCCCAGAGGAATCAATAAATTAGAGGAAAATATCTCAGGTTACAGAGTTCAGACCTCAGGGTCCACGATACCAGCAAGGAAAGAGGAACTTTTCTGACACTCCGCGGCGTACCAAGTACTCGGAGAAAAGAAGATTTGGAAAGTCAGTAGACCTGTCTATAAGGGTGGGTAACAGAAAACAGGGTTCCAGAAAGCTCTTGAGATTTTTTAATGGCAAAAGGTTAAAACGTGTCCATTTGAAATGTGCTCATTTAAATCTAACTATAAATTGATTACTTCACGTAAAGTGTATGCTCACGGATACCTGTGCAGGACTAGCCCCTAAGGCTATCGCTAGCTTTCCACTTCCACCTTAGGAAATCAGGGTCTACCCCTCTTTGTAATTTCCAGTGAAGGCATAACACCACTCTCACGTCATTTCCCTAGTCTTCACCTACACATCTTACAGCTTCTCACAAGTCTCCGAGCACCTTTACCTGTAATATTTCCATGGGTAAACTATGAATAACTCCATCCATTACATAATCATGACAGGGCATAGAAGGAAATACAAACTTATTTCAAAGTTTCACTGTGACCAAAATTACGCCCTGTTACCACCTAAATACCCACAACAAATTATTTGTTATTGCCAAAGGACATCCCTGAGAAATTCCAGACAAGTTAGCTCAAAACAGTATAGGTTTTAATCCATGCTATAAGTTAATCTTTTAGTCTAGAACTAGTCCAAAACTTGGCTAAAAGCCCAACTTTTCACCATGTTTCACCATGCAAGAACAGTTCACAAGCCAAGATATCTATCAGATCAACGGTTAAGCGAATTTTACATTGTTTGAAACTAATTATTAGGATACCTTTGTTGGAACTAAACAAACATTAAGAGCTTATTATGTGGTCAAGAAAATGGTGTACTATATTCAGAGGAACTTTCCTACCCTCTTGCAAAACGTGTCTTTTCAAAACCAACATGGAGTCAAAACAGGAGGGAGGGAGGGAGGCCCAAGATTCCCAAATGTGTATTGGAACCTCTGACCACAGAAAAACCACAACTGTAGCAAAGTTCACTCTGGCTCAATTAAAGCTCAATTTAAGCTACAACAGTGGTCTCCTGATATCACCCTGAAAATAAAGGAGAGACATGGGTTCTGAAGAATGAAACCCCCTTCCTCCTGGTAACAGGGATACCATATGATTAAAGTAGAGAAACAGCAATTACGCACCTTTCACTCTGCTAGCACGCAGTACTTGGCTTCAACCAAGTCTTCAAAATAAACTATCCAGGCTTCTGGATCCATTAAAAAAATAACCCAAGAAATTCCCTCCCACAAAATAGACACTCTGATCACAATTGGGAAGGGAAGATTTTAAATTTATCTCTATGTGCAAGTGAGTGGGAAGGCGCATGCTTTAGAAAGCTAAAGAAAACTAATTCAAAGAAACCACGCATGTACTCTGACACCAGCGAGCTCCACATTCAGTGCCTACTGCATGACTTCCACAGTTCTGATTGGTAATTTCCAAGACTTCTTCCTATTAATATGGATGTCGCGAAGAAGTACCACATTATTGCAATGGAATATACTTCAGTATGTTACGTTCAGATTGAGATTAGCTTCTCAAGTAGCTAATAACTGACCCAACGGAGAGATCCGGCTGTCAGGACCAAGGTGTTGAGCTGTGCTCTATTGGATGTGCAGCCAGTTCAGAAGACATTAGGGCAACGTCTTGTGACAGCTTGTGTCGCTAGGCAAAAAACACTTGTTGTGCCTTCTCTACCGGCACCAACTTTTTCCGAGGCAAACTGCTCTACCCTAAGACTCTTTCACACTCTGACCTGTCTGCAAGACAAACACACAACTTAGGGCACTCCTTTTAGCACCTGAAGGAAAAGTGTGAGGTAGAGGTGCAACGGCCATGTGCCCGAGGGCACCGCTAAGAAAGTTTCTTGCCTCTTCCCCAGGAGGAAGGACGGGTGGTCCCCACGAAGCTTGTGCCAGGTGGGACCAGGATGCCCACCACCCTCCTTGGGGAAGGGACCTCTCCTGCTTTCCTGACACCTCTATGCTGGGATGGGACAGAGGCGTCGCAGGACTTACCCAGCTTCTCCTGGCTGACTCCGTTGGAGCTGCTGCAGTTCTCCACCAAGGTGCTGGTCTCCTCCCGGTGCAGTGCAGCCTCCCCATCCCCGGGTGGCTGCTCGGGCTTGGGGCCGCTGCGGGGGTGCTGCCTGCCGCTGTGCGAGTGCCCGTGGCCGTGGGAATGGCCGTGGCCCCCGACACCATGGTGGTTGAAGAGGCAGAGCCCCAGCAGGTTGATGATGAGTCCCGCCACCCCCACGCTGATGACCACCAGCGGCTGCTGGATCTCGTGGGGCTCCGTGAAGCGCTCGATGGCCTCGAGCAGGATGGTGAAGCAGAGGGCGGTGAGGAAGACGGCATTGACGAGGGCACCCATCACCTCGGCCCGCACCCACCCGAAGGTGTTCTTCTTGGTGGCGCGGGTGCGCTGGGCGAAGCGCCCGGCCACCAGCGCCACGACCAGGGC
>NW_008795317.1:2008125-2008366 GCF_000699145.1 Aptenodytes forsteri | reverse complement strand
AGCCTTCAGCCTTCCCCAGGCCCAGGCCCCTGCCGCCTCTGTCCGTGCCGAAGCCCTGGCTTTTGCTGGAGGGTGCCGGTGCCCGGCTGGGTGACCAGCGCGAGCGGGAGCCGCGCCTGCCTTGCAGCTCCTGAGGCACCAGCAACGGCCTGGCCCAGCCGCGGCCCCTCCGCTCCTGCCGGCTTCGAGAGGAGGAAGGAGCACGCGACCCGCCCGCAAACCGCACGAACTCCCTGGCTGT
>NW_008795317.1:1991113-2007677 GCF_000699145.1 Aptenodytes forsteri | reverse complement strand
TTCGAGAGGAGGAAGGAGCCCGCGACCAGCCCGCAAACCGCGCGAACTCCCTGGCTGTCAAAGCGATGGGCCCGTTTTCCAGCTACCGCACACGCCGCAGTACATCCCAGCGGCTATTTCTTAACGCCTCTCTAACTCCTAGTTTTGTTTGTCTGAGGTTTGGCCTTTCTGCAGTGGGATTTCTATTTCATTTTTCTCCGGTTCGTGCCACTGAGGGCAGTAGGATGAGTGATGAGGCAATAACAACTGATGAGCAGTTAAAAAATTTGGAGAGAAGAAGAAAGTCATTTTGCTTGAGGAAGTTTTGAAAAGCGGTAATATAACAAAAATACATAAATGCTAAAAATTCAGTCCCTAGATACTAGTAGTTAGGAAAGGGAAAGCAAATATTTTGAGACATCCAGAAAAATCACAAAAATGTAATCACAAAAAACCAAATCACAAGAATTTGTTTTGACCTCTTTCTTTGCCTGCTGTGTTCCAGGGAGTCAACAAACATGGCAGCAAGAGAGAGGGTGTCCAAGAATATTCCATGAGCGGAAAATGGAGAGAGAGGAAACCAATAGCCAGAGCTATTTGTAGCGATAGAGGTGTAGCTGCATGTATGAATATATAGAGGCAGTAAGAAAGCTGGTGCCCTGAAAAGGAAGATATAGCAAGAATGCAAAAGCTTGTTGCTATACTTGGAGATTCCAGGGGAATCGTGATTCAGGGTTCTTGACAGCTGGAGTTGGACAGCTAGTCTCATTTCATTAGTAAAATGGCAGAGGGTGGTCACGCTTCCACAGGAAAAGAGTTATCAACAAGCATAACTGGGACCAGTAGTTCAGGACAGGCTTCCCCTAAGCTCAGCAGAGTCCCAGCAAGTCCACATCTGTCAACGACGTTGCTCTAATCTGTGCATGCCATCCCCTCTTCTTCACTTAACGCTGTAGTGTTACGCTCTTTACATTACAGACATGGCTTGGGCACCACAGGCACTGCTCTACTGACCTGTGACCCTGAACCCTGTTTTCTGTGAGATTGTTCGTACGTCAAAATCTAGGTCTGCTACGTTTTTAGTTTAGCGGTAGGAACCCATGTGGAACGCTTTAATGACCATCGTAAAGAATACTGTAAGAGAGTCGGTAATTAGATTGCTATAATATTCTCCTCATCTACTTGGCTTCCCATATGCCATAATATCATTTAATAAGATGTTGTAAATAGTCCGGAAGCTGACCAGCAATTATACTGAAATGGGAACGTGCCCATGTCCACTCCTCCTCCTCACCCCCACACAAGGCCATTAGTTAATAAGGAAGAACTACCCAAATTTAGGATATATGGGTCAAAGAGACTGGTACAGCTCAAACCTTTTTTAATTCCTGCAGGTGGGGCGGGTTATCATTTTACAGGGATTGCTGTTAATCCAATTGAATTTAGCTAGGAAGGAAGGGAGGACAAGGAGTTTAATGTCTCTCATTGGCTGGACTTCAGGAATTACTGAAACTGAGTGTTGGTTGCCCTTGTGATGTCGTTACAGTTTTCTTGATTAAAAGTACTCAGGAGGGGAATAAACAGGATATCAACATCAGTACCACCCTTGTGAATCAAACTTAATCGGCACTGAACATAAACTGTGTCAAGAGCTTTGACTGACTTACAGGAGGGGAGTTACGGCTTTTTTGGCTTCTTTCTTCGTATGTAAACAATGTCTAGATCAATTTGTCATCCTTTTAACATTTCTTCACCACGAGACCTCCTAATCTGCTCAAGGATACCATACAACTGGTCAATTTGCTGCTGTCTTCCCCTTACAGGATGGCATGCTCTTGATCCTGCCCTCGTCCAGGGATAGCTTTTCTTCCTACTATACCAGGCTGAATACTGAATTCCTCTTGGGGCTAAAAGCCACAAGACATGGACCATATACCTCAGGAGAGTGGGAGGGCATGGTTTCTTCCCAGGCGGGAGGTAATAATGGTTCCTCAGGCCATCTACTGCTCCCCGATGAATAGGGCTGGGCGTATAGTTTTGTCCTACGGGACCCAGCGGCCACCATTGTCTTCACTGGCTTCAAATACAGGGACTTTGATGAATAATCCCCTGCGGCAGCCCAGTCCCACTGCCAGACATGTCAGGCACAGACCAGCAGCTGGACCACACAAGAGTTCACGTCGCTACCTCTTCCCCAGACTCTTTCTCATAAACCAGTGTGCCCTACACTGCTGTTCCCAGGCTTTTCTATTGTATTACCATACATCAGCGTCCAAGAGGAACAGGGATAGTTCCTAAATTTAGGGCTGTCCATCTGGCAACATTATAAATTTTAAGATTAATGGGAAGGGGACTGATAAACGTACCTAATGAAGCCATAAATTATGTATTACAGGAGAACATTTTGTTCCTGCTTATGCTTTTGAGGGGAATGCTATGTCTTCAAAGTAGAGAGGACTCCAGGGTTTTTGTTGGTTTGGGTTTTTTTTTAGGCTTCCAGGCATTGTTCGTGACTCACCCAATTCTTTCTCGGCTCAGCTTCCGGTCCGCACATGTGGAAGGACCTGTCTCCAAATCTGTTTACTTACCGTAAATGCTCTGTGTTCTGAGGGGAGAAGTAACTCTGGATCTCCAGTATGCAGCTTCACACCACCCCAGAACTGGGTGACAAGATAGGGAAAGGCTAAACAGAAGGCTGCTGCTTGTCGCCTGTTCTGCGGTAAAATGTTTTGCACCGAGTGCTGCTGAGCTCTCTTAAGTCAGCTGAGCACTGTGGGAAGAATAGGACTTTGGTTGGGAGATTCACTATTACTCAGCATGTTTGCTGAGTAAATAAAGTCACTGCTTTTTCCTTTGAATCTTTGCGCCAGTTTGCAAGTGGCGAGAGCTCAGCCACGGAGGGCTCCTCATTGCTCTGTGCCTTTCCACTTGGAAAAGGTGAAACCCTGTCTATAAACCGCCAATGCAGTCCCATATTACAGAGCACACTGCCTCCTTTTAACACCTAACTTGTTCCCTTTCTGTGCAGTCATCAGACCTGTCTGCTTTTAATAAAGGCTTGTGGGACTCTGGCAAACATGACTCCATCTGTCTGTTCCACTTCAAGGCTGTCAGTGTTCATTTTGGGCTGTGTTTCTTGCAGGCGGTGTCTCTCTCTCTCTCTGTTAGCTGTCCTTACAAGGTTTCTTCAAATAGATCCAGTCAGCAACACCAAAGCGCACGGAAGCATTCACTGTCCAGTTACCTACATAAACAAGTTTGTTCCTTGTAATGAAAAACAATGCAAATGAAAAACGAGTATTACTGTTCACATAGCTCTGCATCAAATTCACTGTTATATCCTGATTCAGGAAAGCAGCTTTATCAAGGAAAGGACTTAAACATGTGTTTGCAGTTAATTAAAAGGCCTTTGAACAGAGGCGAGTTAAGCATGTGCTGACATGCTTTTGCTTGTAACCTGTGAAGAAAGACTATAGCTGTAATTGGCATTAAGATAGGAAACGTCTTGCTCTATAAAGAGATTTCTTCTTCTACCTGGTTACTGTGTCTGTGAAATCTGGGCTCTTTGGAAGTCAGTGGCAGAACCCCGACAAGTTGAGGGGGTCAGTACATCATCCGCTATACTTCTTCTGAACCTGGCAAAGCAGATTAAAAAAACCTACTTCTTTCCCTTCCAAAATCTTTTCTCCCTAATAAAGAAACAACTGTTTTAAAAGTATGCCTTTCTTATGTCCAGTTTTGATCTTTCCTATCTTGGTTAGTTATTTTGCTTTTTTACTATCAAGCCATTCGTTTGATCCAGTGGCATTTGGCAGCCTGCAACTGCTTCATAACTTCTGGCACAATTAACTGCACAGCCAATCTATAACTTTTTAATGAACATGCAATTTTTTTTGGTGGACTTAAGAGCATTTCCTGGCTGCTTTGGTTACCACTTTGTCTGCTTATGGTACAACTAGTATTTTCTTAAAATTCACAAGTAGGCAGGCAAAACAGTTATTCTAATCAGCTGTGAAGTTAATACTAATAAGGTATTAGTTAGCGCTAATACCTTATTCAGCCAATGCTCAAGTGGATCCTACTAGAAAAATCACTGCTATATTAATCATTAAAGGAAAAAAGTCAGAAAAAAATGTGGTGTTATTCACATTTGCACACAGTGCAGCTCTCTGCTGGAAAGATAGTAACAATGATTCAACAGGGATGGGAAAACTCTGTAAATACGGAATTCACAGAATGAAAAAATGTCTTTGCAGCTGATTGGTTGGTAGCATTTTTAATTATTACTGAAATAAATTATCCTTCATACAGCATTTTTACTAAATCATATTGTTAAGCTCTGCCTTTTATTATCTTTAGAAAGAACACGAGATTGCTAACCCTAATCTAAGCCAGTCCTCTTGGACCTGTGGCAATGAGTATCAATGAATCAATGGGTATTTGCCGAGGACAGACACTGAGAGAGAGAAATGCTAATCGCTGTGGTGCCTGCTCCACCTACCTACAGTATCAGGCCCTGTCAGAGAACATGCAATATTTTCTGGCGTCAAAGTTGGTTATTTGGGGGCAGGGATTTCCACTGTCCCTATAGGATGCTGGATTTCATTGGTGTAAGATTTCTAAAGGTCTCTTGCTGGAAGGTCACTCAGGTCCTTCGAGGTAGGTCCCTAGCAGTCCCTACAAGAACAGCTAATACTGTAGGGAAATCATAAACGTGCCCGTTCTGGCATTTGAAAAGTCAGTTCAAAACTAGTTCAACAAGTGCAGCTTTGAATCATGTGAGGCTGCAAAACACCTCTGTGTAAGGCTGCCAAAGAAGAAATACCCTTTGGTGGCACATTTTGCCCCGATAAATGGGGCCCCGCTGGTACACCTCCGTATCTCCTGGGAGATCAGTGACATCAAGGGCACACTGTGCAAAGATCTGACTTCAGTCCCGGGGACTGAACTGGGCAATGTGAGAACTCAGCACAAGAACAGTATTGGCTCAGAAGAGGAAGGTCCCCGGGCAAACTGGAGTGAAAGCCGTCACGCTGGCTGTGTATATACAGAACTTACAGGGTGGTTGCTGGAACAGCCATGAGCACAGGATATGGCACATCCTATCATTTCTGCCCTGCAGGACAGGCCTGCCAGCAGCATGGCAAGCAGCCTGGTGGCACAGGACTAGTAGGGCGTGCGTGGGCACGGGGGCCCCTCTGCAACACACGTTCACAGGCTCCCGCTCTGACCCGGCACCAACAGGTCTGATCTGGAGGGCAGCCTCAGGCTCATCCTCAGCAGACAACCCTGGTGTTTCCAGCCAGCTCGTCTACCCACACATCTCTGCTGCTCTTGCTGCCACAACACACATCAGGCAAGAACTGCATCCGTCTGTCTTGATGACACAAAGTCTTTTTCATGTAAAGTCCTTCAAGTGCCCGAGCTCTAGCATGCCCTTAATTTTACCATTTAATATATTAGATATTAATTGTATCAGCTTGAGATGGATGAATTTCCCTTTATTACACAAATGGATATATCTGTAAAAATGGTGTAAAAACGCCATTTATTTTGCTGCTTGAAGTGTTTTTGTTAGATCCCGTTTAGGTCTGTAGGTGGTATTAATAGCTGTTCATCAGCCATTAGCCAAGCTCATGACAACGACTGCCCTTTCTAAGCTGCAGATATTTAGAAAGAAGCCATTCTAGCAAATGATGTCATATAATCAATGCCATCTACTGAAAGCAAGTTTGCACCCACTATAAACATTTTCTGCAGATAACCATTTTGAGACCTGTTTGAAAAACATCTTGGCCCAGAGCAGAAGTAACATTTTTTCAGTCCTGATCATTTAACATCACCTCTCCCCAGGGCTGATGCTGTGATTTGGAACGTGCTACAGTCCCGACTCTGGGACTTGCTGGATACTGCTCCTTTCCCCTGGCACCGAACGTGGCCTTCACATAAGGATGGAGACATGAAGGTCTGTGCTATGTCTCGTCACCGCTTTTCTTTCCAAGGATCAATTGTATTTGATGTTTGTCAGATCATATCCCAAGACAGTAAGCATAAACATGTTAACTTTATGTTCTGTAACTAAATTATTCATTTTCAGAACTGCCTTCTACAGAGGCCATTTTGTGGTCAGCTTAAGCCAGTCCAACTAAAAGCTGGTGCCAAAAAGGGCAATCACTTTTCCCCTTCAGAAATTACATTCCTGCCCCCAACCAGGCCTCAGATCTAGCAATTAGGGCATGTGATGCCATGAGGGGCATCAGCTCTGCCTGCCAGTGCAACCAAAACCAAATTCTTTTTCTTCAGCATCAGTTTTCAGCCAGTTCAGCTAGTTAATCCTATTTACCTAGGCTGCAGGATTGCTAGAGCTGACACAGAGGACCATGTGATTAGGGCAGGGAAAAATGTGTGACCGTATACTGGCAACAGCCCATAGTTGCTGATGCTGACCGTGAAACCACAGCCACAACTGGACAATAAGGGAGGAATTCATGCCTGGGAATTGGTAGCTGACACACAAACATCTTCAGATCACGAGTCTCCCTTTAGAGTCAGCGGAGATCTAATCAGCTTTGTCAGTGGAGCCTGCAATGTGGTTTATCTCCTCCTACAGTAGTATGTACTTGATTAGATGAATCCCATCCTTAGAATGCCCATTTCTGTTGTTGACTATAAAGAAAGCCTGGTATGAATAGCTCAGAGATTAGGTCAATGAGGCGACTCCTGCCCCCAAGTGTTAGTTCTGCCCATTATAAGACAAGGTTTTTCTTATTCGTACATTAAGCATGAGTTAAGTGAGTTCTTTAATGCCACAAACTGAATCATGTCAGAAGGAAGAGCAGAATCCAGTGGCCCGTCCTGCTAATACTAATGCTTATACCAATATACTAGAAACGTGATGTTCAAAGCTGTGTCTCCAAGCTAAAATTCACAGGCATAGAGGAGGTGTTTTGATTTAATCAGTCCTGGGCAGCCAACAGTTCCCTCAGAAGCAAACAGGAGTGGTGGCTGCTTTTGGAAAGCAGGTCATTTATGTAGGTGATTAAGCACGGAGGAGCCTGACTTCAGGCATGAGTTTTCAAAAAACTTTCATCTAAATCTTACAAGCTCATTCTATACGGTTCATTATGAATGGCTATTCGCATAGCAAAATAGCGACTGTGAACATTGCTTCTTGAAAGCTTTATTTGTGTTGACCTGCTTTATATCTAGCCAGACGTTTCTGTCTTAATGTTTGGGAAAACAAAGGTTCACATCAGCATGGGTGGATTAAATGATGTGCCACAGTAGCTGCAGATCCAATGGGGGGAACCCATTTCTACCACTGCTAAGATGACAAAGCGAGTATTAAATACAGCAGTTACCGTGGCTGTCCCAAGAAGGACTCGTCCATCAGGTTTGCAAGTAATCTGTTTGTGAAATACATGCTCCATCTCCCTTATTGACTAACAATGTATATTATCTGGTTAGTTAACAGTGGGGATAAAGGTCTTTTTCCTGCCGTATGTCAAGCTCGTGCAAAAAGCTGCGGTTAAACTGTATAACCTTAGGATCGTGAACAGTGCCAACTAAAGTTCTAGGAATATGCTTATTCAGTTTTTTATTAGCCACATATAATAGACATACTTTGTGCCTTTGCTAATTAGATAAACCAGAGCCTATCTGTGTCTTGGAAATTTCCCTATAGGAAGATATTCTCCTTCTAAAAAAGGGAATATGTAAATAAGCAAAATATGTGCTTATTTGATGAGTAGCATCACCGCACACCAGTGTTGTTAATGCACTGGTACGTGCATTTTATATCACTATAGTGATTTTATATCACTATAAGCACTATCAAAATACATATATATAGACACTAACTGTTAAAAATCAGTGAATTAGTAGATCTTTTTCAAGCTGGTCTTCAGAGCTTCTACGCTTGTTAATTATGATAGCCAACACCTTTATGTCTAATCCGAAGTGGGACAAATGTTTCCCGCATGATATTTTGGATTCATGGAGACTTGATTGCAGCCTATAAGCGCACAGAAAGGCAGCCGATGATAGTGTTTGTGTGTTCACGTTTCCCCGAGGAGTCGTAACAGGCTGGGCTCACATAGTCTGCCATGGGAGGCAACCATACCAGTGGATTGCCCTCCAGGACACTCTGTGTGGGTGAACAAGGAATCAGGTGTCCACGTGTGTGGCTCCTCCTGAAATGTTCGGTATGGCAGCATGCAGGCAGCGCGTAGGCTGGGAAGTGTTGCGAGAGGGAGAGGAGGAGCTGCTTGATCTCTGTCATTATAATTCATCACGGTCATATGCAATGCTTTCCTGGCATTGACTTTGGCCTGATCTAGCAGTCGGGGCAGCTGGGGCAGCCTGGCGGTGCTACATGGCCCAGTGCTTTCCACCAGGGCATGTAGCAGGACCGAGTCTTCTCTTTATTGAGGTGATTCATCCTAGCCCCACATACCATAGTGTCCTCCTGACCTCCTTAGTCTCTCTCTCACCCCCTGTAACTGTCACACAGCCTGTTTGTGCTGGTCGGGATGATAACGCAGGTAGGGACCTGCACATGGACATCCCGCTCTGGCAGCCAAAACCCAACAGTTTGCACGCCACCTGATCCAGCCACAGGTAAAAAAGTGAACGTTGATCCCATACCACGTTCAGCCCATGAAAAGCCTCCTTGGGGTTGCCCAAAAGGCAGGGCCATGGGCAGCGAAGGGGGCTGCAAGCAGTGCTGGATCCTGGGCCCCAGCCAGGCACTTCAATGCTCCCTGCCCTGGGCAGAGCGCAGCCGGTTACAGAGCTTGGAGCTCAGTGCCGTATCCTCTGGTGACATGCCCCAGTGTATCCCCAAACTTGGAGGCAGCTCAGTTTCTTGTTTCTATCTATCTGCTCCACTCAGCAAGGGAACCTGCAGGGATCCGTCCCTCTGGGCCGCTGGGATAGCACGCGTGCTTGGGGACACTCCTGCCCTCAGCAAGCTGACAGGAGCAGCAGCGCTGTGACCAGCTCCTCATACTCACTCCTGTACAGCTGTTTATCTGGGAGAAATGGAGCCTTTAGAGGGGAATGGTCGCCTCCAGCTTTTCCTTTCAAGACTGCCTGCGCAGCCCTTGGGTGTGCCTGAGTGCCATGATCTGCAAAGTCTGCACGCAGCCTGCTGAAGCCACCTAGGTGGCAAAGCAGCTAATAATTAAACCTGCTTTTTCGGTTTTACTGCTGGAGAAATGCTTCTGTAGCAAAGCACTAAGGAGAATACAATGCTCCTTTACATCAAAAGACTATCCAAATACCCAAGGTAAATACTGGCCTGCATTTAGCATGCTAATTTCTGTGCTGCTATCTACTTCCCCTGACAGTTTCAGTGAGATCAGCGAGTTCTTCAGCCCTCTTAAAAATTCTCAGGGCTGTTGCTTTTAAAGTGAAAAGGGGAACTAGTTGCATTTCCAAGATGGTCTCAGCTTGAGAAATTTCAAATGACCACAACTGTAGCATAAAATGTGCCCAGGCATCTATTTGCACACAATCTTGGCAATTACAAATGTGGTCACCTTCCCTCTGACTGAGCGACTGTCAGAGGTATCAGTTTAGTGCACACATGTGTGTGCACACACAGAATAGATGCAGTTCAGGAGGAAGGTTAAGAGCAAGGATCCCTGCTTTCCTAAGTCCTGGGAAGACAGTGTTGGCTGCCTGGTGCTGGAGACTAGAACAGTAGTCAAACAAACAGTTTAATATCCTGGGCTTTATTTGTTCTAGTAAAAAAAACCAGTGTGACTGAAAAATACAAAGGAAATGGAGCAGACAGACAAGATGAAGCAAAGATAGCAAGAGGGGAAAAAAAATCAAAAGCAAGTAATAGGCAGAGTCAGTTATTTTTACTAATTCCAAAGTTCTTGCTTCCTTTGGCCAGCCTCACTTGATTGTTGGACAGTGGGGGCAGTTTCTACAGGTTTCTCTTTAGCTAAAATGACTTATTAATAAGACGTATTATTTGTAATAGACATAAGGGTATCACTTTATAAAAACATTCTTCTTCAGGAAGTAATAAAACACTTGCTCAGCTTAAAGTCTGTCCTCAAGTGGCTTTGCTGGATGTGTGTTATACTCATGTGGCTTTATTCCACTGAATCATCCCCAGGGAGAGCAGAAATGAGGGATGGTGGGGAAAGAGGTTTGGAAACAAATAAACACTCTAAATCAGAAAGACAGGACTTTGTATGCAACCCAGGCCACAACAGCATCAATGGCTCCCACAGGGCCAGGATTCCTACTGCATTTACAATCGAAGGACAAAGCCTAGTAATCTTGCCCTAGCTTTGCATACTTCAGCAACTTTCCTCAGTTGTTTGCAAACCTCTCAATTCATCAGTGTCTGACGTATGGCAGATGGCTCCCAGAGTTGCTGAGGACCCACACTGTCATCCTTCTGATGTTACCCAGGCCTGAAACATAAAAGACTTGTCAGCAGGGGGAAATTCTCAGCATTTACCTGGAGCTTTTAGTAAGACAGTTCTTGTTGGGATATATTTTGCCAAAAAGGACAGGTTTCTCTGGGAATCCCCTGTCCTTCACAGATGCTCTAAGGGAGATGGAAGAAAAATTTACTGATACTCTCAAGGACAAGTTCTCAAGTTATTGCTCAAAGGTTGATCATTAGGAGCTGTAGCATTGATATGACTTTAAACCCCGACTCAGAGATTCTCACATCAAAGACTCCTGCCTAAACTGTGTAGTGTCTTCTTGAAATCTAGTCAGCAGTCATGGAAAGGTTTCGGGTCATGGGGAAGCCATCTCATTCCCCAGTATCTTAGCTCTGCAGTCTGGCTATCCCCTTGCTGCCAGCATCCTCTGGCAAGAGCAGCCACAGTCACCCAGGTCCAGGTATTGGGAATGTTTCAGAAGTAGATAAATAAAACATTACTGAGGATCAATATGAAAGAAAATCCGAAAGTAGTATGCTGCAAAGAGATGACCCTAAAACAACAGCTGAAGGGGTCAATGGACTTTCCATTGTGATATTTGGCCCAAATTTTGCAAAAAAGTTTCCCCACAACTCACAGAGGAAGAATTGATTGTGAAATGGGTCCTAAATGAGAATTCTCATTTATAACACACACCTTGCAAAAGCTATTACATGGAAATCCTTTGCTTCCACAATGTTGAATTAGGGTTAATGTTTCTACCATCCCAGACAAATGACAATGAAACCCCAAGTAGCTGTAAATAAACTACTGTTGTTTAAACAGCCACTCTCACTCCCGTGCCAAAGGGGGATTAGCTCAGACAAAATAAAAAAAGGGGAAAAGATATCAAATATTATCATTTGACACCTCCTCAGTAATCTATATAACATTACCTACAATTATTCTTCCCCTTTTTTGAAGAAGTAACCACTTCCTAAAACAAATAAGCAAGAGTGACACTAATCTGAGCAACCTCGGTGAGAAAGCAGAGCACAAATGCATGTAGAGACAACCTCACCCTGTTAATTCAGGGCGAACTTCCTCTCCTGCGAAGGGAGGAAGTCAGGCTACTGGGCTGTCAATCAGAAGGCTGATATTAAATTAATTAATAAGATTAGAAGGGTAGATGTTGCCACGGAGGGATCTGCAATTTACCTAGTGGTATGCATTGGAGTGTTGTGAAGGACCCAGTAGTTGTGCAAGGACAATATATCAGCGTGGGTTTGTTTCTACTAGCTACGTGCTTAAAACAAACCAAAAACCTCACTGCCAGGTAATGCAAGTCCTGAGTTTCCTTAGAATAACTCCCAGGTTGAGAAATGTCTAGTATTCTTTTCATGCATTTATTCTTATTTATTATTTACCGAGGGCAGGAAGGGACCTCACCGGTAATCAGGGGTCTTAAATGTGTTGCATGCAGTTAGGGACATGCGGTGCTGAGACTGGGTACGCGGCCTGTTTCTCAGCACTGCTGAGGCTGAAACAGGGCAGAATGATTTACAGCATGGCAAGTAGCTCCCCTGGCATTAAAAAAGTGAGCAGCTACCATTCTTCCAGGCCGAGTCACCAGGGAGAATGAGCCTGTAAATGGGGGAAGAGGCTAATTGTTTTGTGTTTAGTTACTAAAAAGAAGAGTAGAAGACAATTCTGTGTTTGCATATGCTGAAAGCTGTCCTTACCATTGCAAAGATTTTATTTTATTCAGTGTTTTTCTTGTTGATGCTTCTGATTTTCTGTAAGAGAACAATTGGTGATTTTACTGTAGGATCACTAAAAAATACTTGTTCACAGCCTGGTACTGTGGGATACCAGATTAGGACTAAAGCTGACAGCGTCTTTGGTAGTACATGTTTGTATGATACTAACAATAATAAATCTATGCAAAACATACACAGTTTTTCTCCAACTTTGTACCAATGCCATTTGGTTACATACAGTATATTTTTACATGTCCAATAATAAGTGCAAAGCTATGAAGAGTTAAATAGCATTATTCAGCATGTACAGATCTCAAAGAGCTTCACCACAACATAGTAATTTCTTCAATCCCATTTTATAAAGGTGATTTTTTTTTTTTTTTTTTTTTTTTTTTGAGAAAGTTGGCTATTTGTCCAAGCTGAAGTTGTGGAGAAATAGCTTGGTAAGGGGTGCAGGGGCAGGACCTGGAGCAAGCCTTTAGAAATAACTCCCGTATCTGACAGGAAGTTTTGCATGCAACTGAGGCAATGCAGTTATGGCAAGCCACTAGCAAACACTGCAAATCATTGCAATAATGCTGAGCTTAGAATCGACCTCTGTAGCAAGTGCTATTTCACTTCCAGAAAGTGGCTTTGAAGATGGAATCTAAACTGTAAAAAAATAGGATTAAAAAGGCAAGTGACCATTAGAACATCTGGCCAATTTGAGCTAGGCTCTAGGATTTTATGTAAGAAGTTACTGCAGAGCCAGATTTGAAAACAAAACTCATGGTTACCGCCTGGCACAAACCCAAGGCTGAGTTCCCTGGCTGGACTTTGCCATTCAGTTGAGCTCAGTCCCTGGAGCACAAGCAGGGGACCACGCTTCCAAGGCCGTGATTAACTCACCACTTCTTGCCAACACTTAATTGTCTGGTTTGCACCCACAGCCATGCCAGCAGCAAGTGCAAATTAGCAGCAGTTAAAAGATGAGTCTGCCATGGATTCTTTTAGCCAGAACGTGAGACAGCAAAATGAAACAGGGAAAGAGGTTAAAAACATGCACAAGTGAAGACTGTGGTTGTTCATACACAAATTCCATTCCAAGCCTCCGAAACAAGGTTTCCAGGACTCTGCCCAGAGCAATTCCCTGAACTTAGGCAATGCAGGGTCTAGTTTTCAGCCCTTTACTTAATACCAGTAACTAGAAAATACAGTTTCATGCCCTTTCCCCTTTTGATAACACACGGAGCTCTACTGACCGTGGCTTTGCACAGAGGTGAGGTCCCCCTGTAGCCTCCAGTTTCATCTTGAGACGTCAAGCACTGAGACAGGAATTTGGCTTTGAAGAAGAGTGGGAAATTTAGAGCAGGGAATTTTACTCATTGCATCTTACACAGGGATTTAGTGACACGTTCTTGTTTGCTCACCTGTATTCATCACACTGCTGATCTGTGCCCATCGCATTGCTGAAGTTGACTGAATTAACATTGATGAAAAATGACCTTACACTTGATGAGAGTGAGGCCCCAGCCTGCCTTACAGGCAGACGGATCCCTTTGCATCACACAGCAGCAGTTCTCTGGTCACACTTGTCTCTCGAGAAACTGGCACAATGGTGAGAAGATTTTCCTAGCTTTCAGTTCGCCTGGGGAGAAATATTTAAAATGTGCCCTAAAGGTAAGTCTGTAATAATTCTCATAAAAGTATGTTATTTTTCCAATCAACTGAATACTTCCTTGATGATATCGTTTTCTTTAATGTTAATGCTTCCTCCTGCTTTTAGTTGCAACCACAAAGTACTTATAATCCAGTACAAGCTAATTACGTGGATCATTGCCATAGGAGGTATTTGCTTCACCTCCCAGGAAATCATTGTCTGTCATGATCTGCCATTTGCCCTGATGGCTTTGTTTATGTTATCATCCAGGTCTCAGAAAGTCCATATTATCTTTCCCTAGTGGCATCTAAAGATTGATTAGTAGTAGTCAGAAAAGACTTTACATGGCAATTAGCACTGAAGTTGGTCAGTGACTTTAACACTTGTATTTGTCAGGAAGGATTTTCTAAACTTCCTGGATGACCTAAACAGCCATCTAGCTCTGGGGTCACTGGAATATTCCCTGATGGTCTAGGAAGAGCTGAGAGGTCACGTAGATAATATTGCTTCTATTTGCAATTGGATGATAAAATGCATTATGAGCAGAAAAAAAATGCATTCACTGTTCCCTAATACTACATACAACTCCAGAGAGGTCTGTGCGATACCGAGCTTACCAGAGGGCTATTGATGCGAATTCTTGTCAAGGAAAGTCCGATTTGGTAGAAGCCAAGATCGAGAGCTCTACCTAAAGTGGCTTGTCTTCACTTCTGTTGAGGAAGGTGGATCGTTTGTTCCTGCTGTGCCTTTGGCAATGCTTTTCCTCCCCAAATAGCAAACAAGTGTAAGTATTTACAAATGTCTAGTATGTCTAATGCTAATGGAGTTGAAGTCCGGCCAAGGGTTCACTGAATCTGAAGGAAAGCTTGTCATTGGCTTTACTGGGCTTCTGTTGTGTCCTTGGGACTTTGACTAACACAAACATGTGCAAAAATTTGTATTATGCATAAGCTTGCTTCTGCTGACCTTACAAGAGCAGGACCTGCTAAAAGAGCTGATTAAACAGTAAAAAAGTATTTAGCAACTATCTTTGCAAATAAAAAAGTTTTTCAGATTAGTTTGAATGATGGGAAAAAAATTACTAGCTCTAGCCAAGTATTCAAGCACCTGCTGAGTAACTGCCATATTCCTCATAAATCTCATGTTGCATTAATTTTACCACAAAAAACTACATATGAAAGTTGATAGTGGAAGCTGCATTATTGGTTATTACTCGCTGCATGTCCTGTCCAAGTCAGAGTTTCAGTTGCCAAGGAAGTAGACATAATGCACTGAGACCAATAATATATTCATAGTAGAGGACAATGCAGTAATAGCGGGGCCCATAAATTACCTCTGCTCAAACCAGGTAGCCCAGCAACAGGCATCATCCATCAGTCAAAAATTAAACTAGTCAAAAATGAAAGTTAATTAGCCAAACGTTTTCATAAATATGTGATGTTTTCTTACCCAGAAAGAGCCTACATTGAAAAATAAGACTATCTGGGGCTAGCTAATTCTAGGTATCTCTGTAGCCTTTCTTTTCCCTTTATATCATAAAACTCTGGCATGAGTCCATTTTGTAGAATACAAAGGATTTTTTTTCCATCAAAGCTTCATCCTTTCATGGCAGCTGAGCCTCAGAAGTGCACTTTGCCTTCAAAATAGTATGTCAGATAAAGGCGCTGTTGTCTCTGGTATAGTAACTTCTCAGCATTGCTGATCTGGCTGAAAGCAAGATTAAATGGAAAAGCAGTATAACAATATGTGGCATTACGCTATCAGTCTGTGGAGCTTTTTAAAGCTGTAAAGATTAATATTTAACTTTCAGCTAACTTTTAAGGTAAAGATATAAATAAAACTCACTTCTAATACCTGATGTGGATTATACTGTATGTAGCCTTAATTAGGCCAAAGTCTTCCACGGTGCTGAAACACCTATTAAGCAGGCTCCCAGGGCAGGCTTCAGCTTCTACGCCCGATACACCAACTTTATAGATACTAGGATTCCTCTGGCTTCACACAAGTTACACAAGGGAAGAATAAGACAAAGACAGGGCCCAAAGGCTGTCACTGTAGCATTACTGGGTCCAACTGTATTTTGGACTATGAATGCTAGAAGCATTGCTTACCGGGAAATGGACCTCATCTTTATCAGCACAGCAAGAGGTACACACAGGGGCTAGGATGATGAGCAGCATAAGTGAGGAGCAATCTCTCTTTTTTGGATGAAGACAAGAGTAATAGCAGGGCGCTTCTGTTCTGCACTGTTTCTTGTACCTGCGGGAAATTGCAGATTTATTCTTGCAGCAAGCGCCTGTGAACCATCTTGTGCTACTGTTATAGAATCATAGAATAGTTTGGGTTGGAAGGGACCTCTAAAGGTCATCTAGTCCAACCCCCCTGCCGTGGGCAGGGACATCTTCAACTAGATCAGGTTGCTCAGAGCCCCGTCCAACCTGACCTTGAATGTTTCCAGGGATGGAGCATCCACCACCTCTCTGGGCAACCTGTTCCAGTGCTTCACCACCCTCAGCGTAAAAAATTTCTTCCTTATATCCAGCCTGAATCTACCCTCTTTTAGTTTAAAACCATTACCCCTTGTCCTGTCGCAACAGGCCCTGCTAAAAAGTCTGTCCCCGTCTTCCTTATAAGTCCCCATTAAGTGTTGAAAGGCTGCGATAAGGTCTCCCCGAAGCCTTCTCCTCTCCAGGCTGAATAACCCCAACTCTCTCAGCCTGTCTTCATAGCAGAGGGGTTCCATCCCCCTGATCATTTTCGTGGCCCTCTTCTGGACCCGCTCCAACAGGTCC
>NW_008795317.1:1976869-1988296 GCF_000699145.1 Aptenodytes forsteri | reverse complement strand
ACCTCCTCCTCGTCTCCCCTGCCTGTCCTTCCTAAAGAGCCTGTATCCTTCCATTCCAATTAGGACCAGATCACTTCCTCCTGGTTTACTGACTGACAGTAAAGGCAAAAATGTGAAATTCCCTATGATAAAGTATTTTATAATTATTCCGGAGGGATTTATCTCTCCACCTGTTCAATGATATAGTAGAGATTAAATGACCTATTGATGTTTATGTTTAGGAAGAAGCTTGATGGTCTTCTATATTTAAGCCCAATTTCCTTTAAGCATTTTGTCTGCCCAGCTAGCCAGCACTTTCACACCATTTAAGCACTGTAGTCACATGGAATGGCCTGGTCAAATGGCTGCAGAAGGGACAGTTGACCAGGCTAAATTAAATAAATTACTTTGGTAACTCGCCACTATTTTCCCAGTAAATTCCATTCCCTAGTACAGGCACAGCCGCACAAAGTTGGAGACCAAAGTGGTTGTGGCACTGCCACCAAAAATCTGCCCAAAGCGCAGAAGACCTGCACAGGATCCCAGTGCTGTCTCTGAGCATCCCCCTGTGACGAGCCTGTGACAGATGGGAACCTAAGGCCCGGGACAGGGTCTTGGTCAAGGTCACACACAAAGGCTGAAACTCGGGGATCTGGTCCACATTTTTCAAAGATGATGCAACTTCCCCTCCAATCTATCCTTGAGCTAAATTATCTTCTATGCATATAAAACTTCTGTAACTTCAGAGGTAACTTCTGGATGTCGGTTGTGTGCCCACAACGATATATATTATTAAAATTCCTGATACTGATATTAAACATTAATTAATTTCTCTCACAACATTCAACAGTGTACACCATTATTACCATCCAATAAGGCTTAAGCTTTACTATATACATATGTACAATTTACCTTCGCTTTTAAGAGGTAAGTATACCCATCCGCATGATGGCAATGCTTTGGAAGCACTCTATAAGCAGTCACTATTCCCATAAATGTTCTATTTATTTTCCTGAATATGTTTGAAAATTACACCCCGAATGCAATTCCAATGCTACACACGTGCTCTGGGAAAAACAATTATGCCTTTGTAGGAAAGCGTGAATTTCAGGATTGCAAAGCAAAAATCCTGAGAGCGAATGAAGACCATCTCCAGGATGCCTTTCCCTATGTTTGACACATACTGGTAGGAAGTTCTTACTTCAAAAACCTCAAGAGACACTGCATTTATCATATTAGAGTGATAATAACTTCAAGAAGACATTGTGAGTAAAGCAGCTTAAACAGCTCAATGCTACAGCTGTAACTTAAGCTGTTCTCATTTATTACTGCCATTGTGATTGATAGAGTTTGCACTCTCCGTAGCACTTCTTATTCGTAATAGTGTAATTGTTAACTAAGACTTTGATTCAACTATTTTTATAAAACATGCATAAAAGATGCAAAATGGCAAATTGGAGATAATTGCAATTAATTGCACCAGCAAGTACTAAAGCATCTGTAGCTTAAGAAAATCGGCATCTTGCAGCAACACACTTATGATTTTCTGAAACAAAACAGGTAAAAATGTATTTAAATCAGATCTTAAATTTTGTATGAATGTATCTAAACAGACTAAAGGAAATTCCCCAAAATTACAGGGCAACAGTGCCATCTTGAGGTCAGTAGAGAATTAAAGGAAGAGGACAGCTGCAGGTATTGCTCTGAAGGTATTTTACTTTTAAATGCAGAAAGTATTTGTTCCATCTATATGTTCCAAGAAAAAAAAGAAAAAAAATACTCTCAAGCCATTTTTTTAGTTTGGTCTTGTTAAAAACAAAGCCTTTGCAAACACCAGCCATTTCACAATACAGTCTTTCCTGAATCATTAACGACTATTTTATTTTCTTGGTTGCTCGGTTTCCTCCTTTCACTAATTGGTACCTGCATTTTGCGGATGACAAAGCATACAACAAAATTCTTGCATCCTACATATTTTTTCAGATTAGACTAACACTACTGCATATCCTACCCTTTGCTCGTTTATGGGCTGCGTAATAAAGATCCACATGAAGGCCAGTAGAGCTGCATTGCAGACCTTCTGGTTGAGGCACAGAACAGAAAAAACTGGATATACAAAGATGGTGAGAAAGCAGGGATTCACCCTCCAAATATGTGTGAGAATCTTAAACAGCATGAAAGAATGCAGCAGGAAAGCCGCGCTGATCCACATGGCACAGCTACTGTGGCTGTGCATACCTGCCAGACAATTCTGACCACACCTAGCGCTGGGTAATGACCACCAGAACAGTGGTAGTTTTAGACTAGCAAACCAAACGGTCATATTCCAATTCTTTTAAGCAAAGGCTGTGGTGAAAACAGTAACCATTATGCAAGCAAATATGATAAGCTCTGCTGGGTGGTTAAGAATCTGCTAGAGCAGAACTATTGCTTGGTGACACAAGTACTTGTCTATCGGCAAATATGCCAAATTAAATTGATGTTTCAAATAAGATTCTCTTTTTTTTTGAGTAAAAACCATCTAGAATACCTCCTTAGATAACATTCATGGCCCAATAAGGAAACAAATGTATAACCCGGTTTCAAGGCAAACCAAAGCAGGTGTTATTCCAAATGCTGTGCCCTGAAGCAGGCCTTTCAGGAGCTGATGGACAAGCCGTTCAGCTGCCTGGGCAGAAAGGACTATATACTCATCAATTACGCTAAGTTGACCCATCCCACTCATTAGTCAAAGACATTAAACTAAAAGTAGCCTGCTTTGATAGGGCACCCAGTTAGTAGGAAGAGATAGCATAAAAATCTCTTCTTGCTCTTTTGAAAGTTAAAAAATATTTACAAGCGCAGAAAAAAAGCCACTGTTTTCCCACATATACAGAATATCAACAATTCTTTTATCGAGTACTGTACGTTACATACAGCATCATTTTAACCTATAGATTGTGAATCTCTGTACGCTTTTAATCTGAAAAGTTTTTCACACCAGATTTTACAAAAAAAAATCTGTTTTACAATATTTATTCTTTATATTTTCAGAAGAAAAATGTAGAGTAAACAGAAGGAGGACCAAAATATTTTTTTCTTGAATAGTACAATTCATTCAGCTTGTTTGATTTGGTATCGAAACTACCTGTTTTCATAATATAATCTCTTATACCCTTATCATGAACTACCTATCATAGACTAAGAGTTTGTATAACAACTGTTAAAAATATTTTTTCAGTAGTTCCAGCTTAAAAGCGGGAGGCACAAATATCTTCCTATACATTTAATCAACTCTAAAAAGTTAAATACTGTACATCTATGTTACAGTTTCAGCGCATGCCCAAGATTTGCCTGCTCTTTAGTTGATAGTTTTTTTCCAGTTCAGACAGTGCTTGAGCCCGTAGATTTGCAGCATATAGACGTTTTTTGAGATCAAAGCATTTCCCTTTGGAAAGAGGATAGTTTTCCAAATTAATAGGAGGCACAGCATTCTCTTCACTTCCATCAAAGTGTACTTTCTTCTTGGTTGTAGAAAAGAGGAGCGGGAGTGTGTTATCTTAAGAAATCAAAAAATAAGTACTGAATTAGCGCATCTTTCAGCATTTATTGCTTAGCTTATGTCTTTTAACCCTGCTAACTACCTATGGCTTTAAGTAATCTAATTAAATGCATTTCAGTTCATAGCAACAACTCTCTTCCATTTTTGGAGGAAAAACTGAAAACAAGGCTTTTAAATAATTGTGGTAAAAGGATATATGCCATTGTAGTTTCTAGGGCGTATGTCCCAACACCTAAGGAAATATTAGTTGACATAAGGAGAAAAGACATGGAGTTTCATCTGAAGGACAGGACAGTAACATAATCCAGTTCCAAAGGGAAATGGAGAATTAGGCTCTCAGCTACCGAAAACCCTTGTCTTTCCTTCACAGCAGGGGCAGACCCAACCTCTCCAGTGGTCTGCTCTACATTACCCACATTGTTCCAACTCTATCCTTGTATTAAGTCAATGGGGTACAGACTAGGCTCTGATCTGATGAATAATGAGTTTAGGTGCATTAACAATTAGCAAGTTACTTTCACTGCAGTATCCAGGACAGGAATTTTCATAGTATGGCTATGCTTTAGCTGCATAGAACTGCCACACTCAAAAGGCAGTTAGTTTGTTTTGGTTTTAATGACTTAGGGTACAAAAACTACCATCAAAAGATATTAAAAGAGCTAACTTGTCTCTCATAAGAGCCAACTTCACAAGACTCAACTCAGGAAAAAAAAATTAGACCTTATCAAAGGTCTAACTATCCTAATCGTAACTGCTGAAGCCTTCATTTTCAATTCATTAGGCTACAGCAAGGATACAATAAGCACAGAAAAGTGAGAAGGACAAAACTGAAGGGGCTAGTGAATGTTGCAGCATTTTGTAGTTTCATATCAGTAAGCTATATCTGTTTTAACATCAAATCCTTCCCTAAGAATCAGAAAATCCCTGCAAAAAATAGGGTAACGTCTAGGACACTGTCCTAGAAACCAGGATTTTTGGTATTCTGTTTTACTGTGAAATGAACCACACAACTGACTTTGAGGAGAAATTAGGGATCTAAGATGTGTGAGATGCAATCCAGTTGTGAAAAAGAGAGTCATATTAGAGTAACTGAAGATTAACAGAAGCAATCTTGATAACGTATTGGAGAAACACTTAGTCCATTCATATCAGTACAGGGAGAATTTTAGAAACAGTATTACAAGAGTACCATGGAATGAATTTGAAGAGTAGCAAACATTATGACAAATGTTTAATCAAGTGATCTACAGATATTGCAAGATTTGGTCGCTTTTGTAATAACTATATTCACTTCTCTGCATTGTCTGTCTTGAGGTATTAACTACTCAAAATGGGTTTGCCCATCTTCAAAAATTAATACCCCTGTTAAGATCAAAATATCACATAAAGGGGTAGGAGATGCAGAAGAGAACAGAAGCAAATGCTGAAGCTCATTTACCTTCAGTCATCCAGTGCTAGAGGCAACATCGGAAAGCCCAAGGCAAGTTTATTCTTAATTTTACATTCTTTAATGTATCAAAGTCAGACAAGATATTGAGACAGGTGGAATTCTCAAAATTAACAGGAACATTAGCAATAGCTCAAGTACCACTAACTTCTGGTGGCATTTTACTTGTGTTCTTTCCTGCTGTGATAGGCACTTCTTGGAAAAAAATGCAACTTCAGTTTTATCTGTATTAGAGGCAGTGACATGCTTATCTTGCTTTATCTGAGCAAAATTAAATTAAGAGATTGTTGCTGCATGTTAAAGGGTGTTCACATTTCTTTGTTCTAGAGCACTACTAGGGACCCAGCCATTTAATATCCCACCAATATTTCAAAATGCATTTAGATACTGGAATCATTTTTACTATTAAAGATGGGTGCAATGAACAGATGATACTACCTCTTATTGAGGACTGAACGATCAATGCCAAAGTGAAGGTCAAATACTTATGGGGTAATAACTACTGTAAAACAGATTGGACTACAGGTAGTCAGGAAGCATTATAGCACATTTTCAAAGCTGTTTTTTTTTCTAGTGAGTTAAACTGGAGTATGATGCAGTTTGTATTCTTAGGAGCTTATATGATGCACCAATCACAGCTGGGTCACTTGCAACAAATATTATTTCCCACCTTGAAGCTTTTGGAAGTTGAACTACAGTTGAAGTGATTAGACATGTGCAATTTTATTAAAATTAACTAAATCAAAGGTCTATGAAAAGTCATCCATAAGTAAAATAAGTACAGCTCTGAAAAAGTTTGGGTTACAAATCAGCACTTCTGTTAGCTTCCCGCAAGAACCTCATTTTCAAAACAGCACAAGACTGCAGTGCTGACAGTGGTCACTCATACTCATGGCTGAGCATCATTCATTAAGACTTTTGGCAAAGTAGAAAATCAAGAGTCTCTTCCCAACCATGCAGAGATAACTGGGGTTTGTATTGTTACAGTGGGACTAGGTACAGCATGCTGAGCATCAGGGGAATTCTTCTGGTCATACCAGCCTACATTTATCAGTGCAAGTGGCTTCTTGCGTATTTTCATACCTGGACCATCTGCACAAGCTAATGTCCTCTGCTGTTTGTAGAGATTGTAGTTCCTCATCAAGTTTTCAGCTCTGTTTTGAAAAGAAGAGTTTAAGCTTTGTGTTGTAAGATTGTAGAGTTTATAGTCTAGGCAATTATAGGTTAGTAAGATACCTAGCAAGTTTGTCCTCTGCCAGTCTCTCTCGAACACAGAGTTCCCGTTCTCTCTCTGGAAGTAGAAATACGGTAGTATGCAGTGTTAAAATGTAAATGTTAGAGTGATAGTGCATGATGGATTTTCTTGCAGAAAAAGACAGCAGTAATAGTCTGTCAGATGCACCCATATTTCTGCTTCTATGGCTCTAAACAAAGCAAGATAACTGCTGTGCAGAAACACCTTTATCAGTGCACTGATAAAGCAATGGACGAGTACTCAAATGCCAGACATGCTTTTTTTCCCCCTCTAAACTCTGCCCTGTCTGCAACAATTAAGCTATAGCAGCTTTCTATTCTGCACATTAACTCATAGCAGTCATGACACCAGATCTAAATATTTTGATACCAGACACTATAATTCAGCTATGACTAAACACCATGTTTACAGCAGCAGCAGCTGTTATTCAGTCTCAGGAAACAATATATATGGTTAAAATCTGTATTACAGAGCCTACTGCATATGCAAAGAGGTATTTTATGTGGGCAGGAAATCCCAACACCTGAGGACCAGCCATCTATACAGTTTCACAGGCAAGCTACCTGTAGGGTGCAGCTTCTATAAAAGCAGTTGACAGTTTACTCAAGTGTATTTTGCTCCAACATCAGGCTCACCTTAGGTTTCACATTATCGTAGCCAATGTTAACTTACACAGAGTAGGTGAAAAGCAACCTACACTGCACAGTGCAGAAATCCCAACACCTGAGGACCAGCCATCTATACAGTTTCACAGGCAAGCTACCTGTAGGGTGCAGCTTCTATAAAAGCAGTTGACAGTTTACTCAAGTGTATTTTGCTCCAACATCAGGCTCACCTTAGGTTTCACATTATCGTAGCCAATGTTAACTTACACAGAGTAGGTGAAAAGCAACCTACGCTGCACAGTGCAGAACAATATATTCAGACCCTATTTTTCTGTATACTTTCCTAATTGCCACTCGTATTTAATAATCTTCCCAAACCAGACTTCTACATCCAACCTGCCAATTATATCTTAGTAACTTAAAACAAGAACTAGTATAGATGAGTAAGCCCAAGCATTCTTGTTTTAGTCTTTAGACAGAGTTCTAGTAGTGAACGGAGGAGTACGATATCCTAGTGCATTAAAATGAGGGTTTTGAGAACCGTCTACCTTTCCTTCCCCCGCACTTATTCTTTTGAATCAGAATCCCATTGCCACCCCCTTCCCAAAGTGGAATATCATACGCTCCAAACGTTGCTCTCTCTCTTTAATGGCTTGTTCTCGCTCCTGTAATTGTTGTTCCTTCCGTTTCAGTTCATTCACTACAGCATCCGAATGCTGCAGCCTTTCTGGCTCCCATGATCTCCGGCCTCTTTTATCAGAATTTTGTCTTTGTTCTTCTGTCACCAAGTCTGCTATCAAGGGGTGCTGCAGAATATCTTCAACAGAAGGTCGGCAATAATCCTAAAGGAAAGACATTACCAACAGGTTCCACCTGTAACCAAGAAACATCAAGGCCAGGGATTCCCAAGCAAGACCCACCTCAGGTGGAAACCAGCTGAGGTGCTATACAGTGAAGGAGAAGTTGGAGAAAAATGGAGTTAGGAAGGGGTAGCACAACCAGATGACAAAAGCTGAGGGAGGAGGCTGTTACCAGCCTTCAGCTCCAGAAGCTGCAAGTCTGGCTCTCTTAGCGCAGGCATCCACTCGTTTCAGAGCCAGAACTGGGTGGTGAGCCTACAGAGGCAACTGTCAGTAGGTTCTAGAGCAAACACTCTGAATCTCTACCTGTGACTTGATTCCTGAAGGATCCATACTTGTTGGAGACTTGGATTCTTGTTACAGCTTTGTTGTCCCATGCAGTATTCTTCTCAACACCCCCATGCCAGCCATGGGGGGCGAGCTATACATTAGCCATATAAAGCAAAATCCGAAATGAAGAGAAAACAACCCCTTCCAACTTCCAAACACACCGGAACCATTTTAACCTTGAAGTTATAAGACCTTGTTAAGCATGCTGTTAGGAAATTCTGTATAAGCCCACACTGAGACAGTCTTTTTGCATCCTGTGAACCTGGCGTAACACTTGAGCTGCTGCCTTTGTTTAATGGACTCAAAGCACAATTCCTCCCCCCTTCCCCTACAAGTGATATTGCCAGTGACAAGGTGATAGCAACCACTACTTCAGATCAGTTTGTTTCATAATTGAGAAGGAAAACTAGTATTTCAGTACTAGTTCAAATTATAGGTGGAAAAATCAGTAATTGATTCTTACCTTTACATTCAGCATCTCTTTGAGAAGTTCATTCAACTGCTCTGAGTAACGATATGGTATTCGTCTGAACTTCCCTTCCCTTATCTTTTCTGCCAACTCCTTTTGGTTGTAAGCTCTAAATGGAGGCCTGAAGAACAACATTTTTCTTGGATTCTTTCACTAGTTTTACAGGACTTATTTTCATAAAATAAGTATCAGACTAAGAAAAAAGCTGCAATCAAAGGTTTGTTTTGACTACCTAATGTCAAGACCAATACAGAAACAAAAATCTAGGACTAGTCTCTGAAACCTTTAAGCTTTCATCTATACAAGCTGTTAATGCATTTATGATTAAATTTATGTTTCCACGTTCATTACCACACTACTATACTTACGAGAGAGCACATAATTCATACAGGAGACATCCTAGAGACCAGATGTCAGATTTTTCATTGTATGACATGTGGTTCATTTGTTCCTAAAGAAAGAGAACAATCTTAAGTTTATTAACTAAGACATTGTTCTACTATTGCAGGATAATCAGCTACTGTTCAAACCTGAATTAAACCATTACTTACTGGGGTTACTTTTAAGATTCCATCTTAATTAACCTCCACAGCTACTCTTACTAGCAGGATTTCAACAAGCTATGGAGTACTACACTGTAGAAGACTGAAGTGTTGCACCAATCTTCCGTTGATACAACTCCATATTTCAGTCAACATTAATCTTTCCCCACACGAAATGCACCGTATCAGGGAAATAACTCATTCTTGCTTATTTCCACTACAAATTAAAATCCTACCATCAAAAGGTAATTTCATAAGCTCTTTACCTTAACACTATGAAACATAAAAGCGCTCTAGCTTCCCTGTTCCTTTTCAGGACCAAGGTACTCCAATATAACTACCTTACACCTCTAATATTCCAAGAGCATATCAAAACTTACACAGTGAAGAACAACCTTAATTAGAAGGCAGTGACGGTGTGAGGAAGAAAGGAGATGAAAAGAACTGCAAAATAACCTTGTCTCCAGAACATATACACTCTATGAAAAAAGTCACCTGCATTTAAGACTAATGACTCTTCATTAAAACCTCCCAAACATTCATGGACTCTGCGATCAACACTGCAGAAAACAGATCTTGGAGGGACAAGAGGAAAGATGAGGCACAGAAGGGAAGTCTTACTGGAGACATGTAATATGGAGTTCCAACAAATGTTTTGGCAAAGCTGGTGTCATGGTGCAATATTCTAGCCAGTCCAAAATCTCCAAGTTTCACATTCTGCTTGCCATCTAGAAAGACATTTGCTGGTTTTAGGTCACGATGCACAGCGACTCCACCATCACTCCGTCTGTGACACTCCTTCAAGGCCAATGTCAATTGAGTCAATACTCGGAGAACAAAGCTTTCTTCCAAGTAATGCCTGAAAGATGAGCACATTGTTTAACAAAGGTATTCTCTGAGCATACATCAGTTTAAGTAGTTGCTGCCAGTCTTAGTTCTGTAACTTTTTTAGTACTACTGCTATAAAACATCACTGAATCAACCCCAGCACCTTTATAGAAAACTAACAGCAACAGGCATCTACATATGCTATTTTAAAAACGGAAGTTTAAAAAAAAATCACTCCAAATATGTTGGAAGACATCTAGACTTTTGTTGCAGAATCCCCATAATATTCCCTTCCTCCTCCAAAGGGTCTAACAAATACATAGCATTTCCATTACTTACAACACAAACATTAATTTAACACTTTTGTGATGAGATCTGCCCCATTGATCACTTATGATAACAGCATATTGTCAGCTGTTTCTAAAACAGTTATGAGCAACATACAACAACAATAGAGCTGAGACAGGACTGCTTTTTAATATAATCCTCCTTAAAATGAAAATCCTAATATGTATGGGGACAGCTGCAGTACCATTTTAGACTATTCTCACAAAGCAACACGTGTGGTGTCATGTACTTACTTAACCTAAGAATGTGAAAACCGGTATTATACTTAAGTAGGCTGCTAAGTCTAAGATTAGGCCAAGGTGAAGCCTTACTAACTTGGTGTCTCCACAAGCTTTATATGCAGGCACATAAAGTAGTTTTTAACATCGTGTTCAAAATCACTTTTCCCTTTCATGTATTTTGGTGTTCTAACAAAAAATAGGGTACAAGTGGTTTTACCGACGGGCAAGCCAGAAGAACCCACAGATCAAGCTACCTATCTGCAAGAGCTGTTTTATGTTTTCAACACCATGCATAGCATTGCACCCAGAAACCCTTCAACAGCTTCCGCCTCATAAGAGAGCTCAGGGTGTTTTTTTTCCTATTTGGACATAAACATCCAATCAGTCGGTGCATTCGTTAGCACAATTCCCACCAGTGTTGTAAATTTGTACAACCCTTTCCAATTTCAGAAAAGTTGTTGGGTCCAAAGGATGAGACCCGAAGTTGTTTGGAAGTTATTAAGACGAGATACTTTTCACTTTGAGCTTTTTCTTTTGATCACCTAAGACGCTTTACGTCAGATACTCCAAAATTGCCACAAACAGATGTCACGTGCCTTTCTTTTGTGCACCTTGCAATTAAGCTAGCCAGGTCACCCCCGTCACAGTACTCCATCACGATGTAGAGGGTTGTGCTGCTTCTGTCGATGATCCGATCGTAATACCGGACAATGTTCGGATGTCTCAGCTCGCGAAGCAAATTCACTTCCGAAACAAGCATTTGTTTCTCTCCCTCTGTCATCGAGCCGTAGTCCAGCTCCTTCCATACCAAGATCTAGGGAGGAAAAAAAGAAAAAAGCTTAGGGAGCGACTTATACAGAAGCCAGAGCTCTGCCGGGGGGAAGAGGGGCTTCCAAAGCCCCTCGCTGGTCTCGGAGTGCCGCCAGCACCCAGCTGAAAACGACAGCAACGGCACGCCACGAGTAGGCACGACTACTAGAGCGGTGCCCTAGACTCACGCGC
>NW_008795317.1:1962599-1976055 GCF_000699145.1 Aptenodytes forsteri | reverse complement strand
CACCATGCGTGTGGGTACGAATAAGGAACGTCGGGAAGAGACTTTTTTTTTTTCCAGTAAGAATAACAAGAAATTATCCCCTTTCCTGAAATACTTACGTCTATTGAACAGGTACCGGTAGAAAATTGAAAGCTCTTAACAGAGTTTTTTAATAGTGAGAAGTATTTAAAAAAACTCAAGCTACTTAAAATAGTAGAAATTTGTTCTGGAAAATTGTCCTTTAAAGCCAATGAGGAAAATTCCTTTTGATTCTTCCAAGAAATTAGCCATTAGAAACTCTGGAAGTCGTGGCAGCTTTACTGTTACACCATATACGAACACCTGTGTTACACCGTACACAAACACCTATTGAAAATAAATAGTGTAATGGCTTAAAATGTAAATTTGAAAACAGGACTGTATGGGCCCATACCCAAAAGTTGAACCAGTAATTATTATGGTTACATTAAATGACATTAAGTAACACCACAATGTACTAAATAACATTACATGAAATTGTAAGAAGCACGTAGTGTTTTTTCTAGCATCATTTAGGAACGTTCTGGAGTGATACCAGAGTGCAATTGTGGATTCAATTTAACCTCTCTCCGTGTGGAAGTGGCTATGACTGAAACAAGAACTCCTAGTTCTTCAGCAAAGAATTGTAACACGCTTGTATAATGCCTGAATCAGGTGCAAAAGGCACCAGTTGTATTTGTTGACCTAGAAATTCAGCAATAGGACAGAGTAGTTTCTCATATTGCATCTCCACACGGTCTCATTAATCATTTCCCCATTTTGTTTCAGGCTTTGAAAAAGGTTTGAGAGGGATAGGTGCCATGCTATTACTGAATATTTATGAAATACTCTTATATTAGTCTTTAGAAAAACCTAAGCCTTTACTTTCATCATCGGGAGGCACAAAAGCTCCTGTTAGCCATTATAAAAATCCTATAGCTTTCTATCTGTAGGTAATGTCTATTCATTACAGGAAAAAATGAGCAAATGAACTATACAGTGTAAAGACATTATAGTTTTGTTAATGAGTAACGGTGTTTTAAATGGTTCATTTTTATCACTGATTTTAATTACCTTAAAAGAAAATCTTCACGTACACCATTAGCATGGTAAATAATTTATGGCATTATGCAATAAAAATGACAAAAAGTACAGTACGTATTATTCAGGCTGTAAGCTTCATTTCTGGTTTCAAATATCTCCATTTCAAACTTCTGTGCTTTCAAATTAGCAAAAGGTCATCACGCATTCCCACTGTTATCAATAGGAGCCTTTCCATTTATATTTCAAAAGAAATAGAGTAGGTTTTCAATACTGTGTTTTGTCTAGGGGCTGTCTTGAAAGTTTCTGTAGAAATACTGGTTTGAATCAGAGAAATGTCAAAATGTCATGCTCCAAAAACCAGTAGCACGGTCATTTTACTTCTGATTATACTTATTTTTTAAGAGCTGGGTAATTTTGAGAAAAATGCATTTCTAAAAGCGGTCATTACGATTTTCAGTAGGCACTCCATTTTCTTTCTTTCTGATTTTCACGCTGGCCACATAAGAGAACCCAGAGTCCAATGATTCCAAAAATATATATCAAGTTTGAAACGGGGGCCCCTTTTGTCACGTGTTGTATTTTCAACTCTGATCTCTAGTTCAGGAGCAACTCTTCGATTTCTAGTCTTGAAAATACATGTGCTGACTTCAGGTCTTTGAAAGCTACCAAACAGTTTTCACTGATCTGTTTATAGTATTGCTTCTAATATTTTATTCTGCTTTTTTTACATCAAATTTCACTAATCATTTCCCAAAACTTAACACACATACACACACACACAGAGAATTATTCTGTAGTTCTCCGCCAAAGTTTGTCAATTTTTGTGACATCTGTCATTTGTGCTGTAAGAATTACCTTTTCCCTTATTCCAGGGCCTAGTTATCTGGCAAAATATTAAATGCTGAAGATAAATTATATGGTAGGTAATTTGATATTTCTCTTAGATCTTTTCTTTTTTGCGCATGGAAATAAGTAAAAATAAATGGCTAACACTTTGCTGTGGGAGTCCAACCCAGTATAATTATACAGATTAATAGCAAAAAAATATTGTAAAGTACTGTAGCAAATTAAATTATGTTTCTGGCAACTTTTTTTGTTAGCCAATCAGAGAAAATTGCATGGAAGTACAGGTTCAGAAACAGAAAAGAAGCTCAATAGGAAAAGTACTGAAAATAAACACAGAAAGAGGATGACTAATGGAAAATAAATGCACTTTATAAAAATAATTAGAAAAATATCTGAGAAAAACCTTATCTTTCCTCTTCAAAGAGGTGAAAGACATGCAAAATTGTATTCTAGGATCTCAGAAATGTGCCAAAGTCTTCCAGCAAAAAAGGAGGAATTGAGTATCTAATATCAGCAAGGTAAGAGATCTTAAGCATGCTTTTAAATGACAACAAGAGGAGTTATAAATATTGGAGTGACTGAGACATGAGTGTTTTATTTTAGATCCTTTTCGCCACATAAGTCGTTTGGGTTTTTTAATATTCAGTTGCATTTGTTCTTACATGTCTTTACGCACAACGGGTTTTTTTCTCACCTTCTCTCACTTGGTCCATGCACAGAAATTTTACATTTACCCAGGATTACTGTACACAGGTGACACCATTTTTTTTCTAATTTTCTAGTTGCTGACTTTAATGACACAATTCATACCTAGGATTAATAAAAACATACAAAATGCTGGGATATTAGGCAGAAGCACTGTCTAAAAAGTACCAGAGGGTAAAATTTCCTAGTATTTTTCCTCTACTGGTTTGGGAGGGAAACAAAGAACGTTCATTGAAGTAATTCTGCACAACACAGCTGTGGACAGGGGACAGCAAAGGAACAAAATTTAGAAGCATTAATTACAGTGCTTAAGACCATGCTACTTTTCATTTTTTGTAATGTTAGGATTCAAAGCCAAGTTAGACTCCGAAAGCAACGTGTGCAGCAGGCCCGCTTCAATAGGGGAGTTTGTTGCAGCAGCTGTACCTTTATGGTTTTGCATTACAAACCATTAAGATGAGGAAAACAGAAACCCACATGAAATAAATTCAGCAGCAGGTTAAATTTCTACCTGAAGCACTGAAAAAACAAAAAGCTAACAGCATGGGAATTAGTGAGGAGGAGACTGAGGAGAGTAGAAAAGACACGTTTTTGCATTCAGAGAGGGGAGCGTATGAATTCTACCGACTCCAGATTTGCTTTATCCATTCCTTGTATTCTGTAAAGGAATATTTAAATACAATACATGGCTGGACACTTTGAAAGTATAGAATTACTTAGCTCTGTTTCTTGAAATGAAACTAACAGCCCTATCTATTACATATGTTTTCATATATATGCTAATTTTCAAAATAGTATTAATTTACCTTGAAGTAAGAACAGAAAGTGCTTACCTTCTGTAAGAACAGAAAGTGCTTGAACTGATCTTTAAGACCACTATTTAAACTGATTAAGAGACCAATTTTTTGAGGTGCGTAGAGCTTCAAAAGTGAAATTCCTGAGTCACCTTAAATCCTAAATTCATCAAAATCTGAAGAATTGGAATTGTCTCTAAGCAAGAACTCTAGTATGACAATCTGCTTTCTGTTCTGGCCTCGCTTACTAGCTCATTCCTAGGAAAGTAGACAAGTTTAGGATCTATGCCTCAATTTCTCCTCTTTTGAAAAGGAAGTAATATACTTACCTTCCAGATGACAGTTTATAGGTAGTACCTTTCAAATTCATCAAAATCTGAAGAATTGGAATTGTCTCTAAGCAAGAACTCTAGTATGACAATCTGCTTTCTGTTCTGGCCTCGCTTACTAGCTCATTCCTAGGAAAGTAGACAAGTTTAGGATCTATGCCTCAATTTCTCCTCTTTTGAAAAGGAAGTAATATACTTACCTTCCAGATGACAGTTTATAGGTAGTACCTCTCAAAATATTTGATGAAAAATTATTTAAGTGATACAATAAGTAAATATTTTGCTGACTTGAGCTGCCTAATTTTTTAAAAAGCAACAATTTTAGGGTTTCTTATTGTGGAACAGTCAGTCTCAAATGTTTTTCCATTAATTTATTTGTACTTACAGTCCCTTCAGATATATTGGGAGAAGTGTTTTCAAGTACAGCCATCACCAGATCTACATGCACCATTTTTGTCACAGGTATTTTCATTACCAGGCCAGTCATTATTTCTCTAACCCCCCCATGTCTGTAGACCCATGCTGTTCATAAGAATAATAGATTTTCCTCTGCCTTGTTTCTCCTGTAGGAGAAAAAGGCACAGAAATGACATTAAAGTGAAATCACTAATAATGATTGCAAAATCTCTTCCGCGTTCTTTCCCAGATCATCGCACCTGCAAAATGTCATGCAGTTCAGGCTTACTCTGAATCCAGTACCTTTCTGTACGCTCGGAAGGTAGTCAGGCAGTAAGATAGTGTGCAGTTGCTGCCAAATATCTCCTGCCTTACAAGCCACCATGCCTGGAAAGACAGGCAGCAGAGCCTTCAAATAGAAGCCTTCAATATACTTCGGGGCACTCTTTAATGACACAACAGCTTCTGCAAAGTCCTGGTAACGCAGCTTTTAAGCTTGGAGGACAGCCAAGCCCTCTCCAGCTTCATTCACACCGCGCTTCCTTTGGCTGAAGCATGCCCTCGCTGACCGAATTTTTAAAACCGACTGCCAGCAGAGACACAGTGCCACCCCTGTTCCTATTCTATTTAGACAAAGGCAGAGTTTAGTCCTCATCAGTCCTACATTTTGCTAATTTAGTAGCAAATGGAGAAGAGAAAACTTCAGTTATCTATTACAAGTAGAATACCTGCTTCAGGTATTTTTTTGTAGCAGATACCGAAGGAATCAGTTTGCATACCATACTGATCTCAAATTACAATCCCTAGTCTTATTTGGGCACTGTCCATAATACGCATTCAGATTTTGTAATGTTAAAGGTTACAAGTGCATTAAATAGATGGGTTAGAGACAGTATTTTCCATGAAGCAAGATCCATAAACCGTTGTAGTAGTGTTTTAACAGGTGGCACCTGTCACTGTTGGGACTCTTGACAGTACAAGTACGTGACATACTGTAGCCCCATGTAGAAACTCGCAGAAACCTCATAACAATCCTTTGCTTTGAGGAGATGAATAAATTCCTGTGCCAAAAATATCAGTTATGTCTGATGTAATTGACTGTTAAGGAAAAAAGGCCATGTGGTTGGAGCAGAGGATGGGGAGACAGAAATTTTGGGCAGAAGAAAAATATTCTGGTACCATATGGTACAGAACTCCCCGATGTCCCTAAGCTCAAATTACAAGAAACTAGCTGCCTGATTTTCAACAGGAAAGATCTGAATTTTGGAGCAACTGTAACACCCGTTGCCTTAGTGGGGATCCTGGTATGTGGGTTTCCCAATGACAATACCAAAAAAAGATTTTAAGAACAAGACAGTTCAAATGCAACCATCTGGAGTGGCATTTTCCCCTGCAATGGTTTAAAAGCCAGTGTTTACTTTGCATAGAACTGATTTTTTGTCTGGTTCCCTATGGAACTGGAACTTCACTGGTCATATCACCTATATATTTCTATCAGTCTCTATATCCCTTCCCCTCCTACAAGTTCCAAGAACAGCAGAGAGGGAAGAAACATCCTAAAGTGCTCAACTATATTATTAGACCAGAGAATCCACATGGATGATGATGATGATGATGATGATGATGATGATGATGAAGAAGAAGAAGAAGAAGAAGAAGAAGAAGAAGAAGAAGAAGAAGAAGAAGAAGAAGAAGAAGAAGAAGAAGAAGAAGAAGAAGAAGAAGAAGAAGAAGAAGAAGAAGAAGAAGAAGAAGAAGAAGAAGAAGAAGAAGAAGAAGAAGAAGAAGAAGAAGAAGAAGAAGAAGAAGAAGAAGAAGAAGAAGAAGAAGAAGAAGAAGAAGAAGAAGAAGAAGAAGAAGAAGAAGAAGAAGAAGAATGGGTTCACTGCTTGGAAAACCTTTGACTCATGTGTTCTCTTGAGGCACCAGAGAATCTAACTATGAGATACAAGTCCACAGGAAAACAAACTTCATTAGCTTCGCCACTTACTGAACTACATGGTTTTTTAATCTGTCATGTATTATTCTGAAACCAAACTGAAATCCAGTCCTACTTGTATTACAGTAAGGTGATGATAGTGAATAAGCGCTTTCATGTGGAGAAAACGCCTGGTATTTACAAGCTCTTTAGACTAATGGAGAAAGGCATAACATGAACTGATTTTCGGAAGATGAAGTCAGACAAATTAGAGGAAAGGCACAGATTTTTAGCTGAAAGAGCAAGTAACCTTAGGAGCAGACAACTAAAGTGAGTGGAGATTCTGTGATTTGTTATGTTTACAAATCAGGACAGTGTTTCTTTTTGAAAGATAAACTTTAACCATATACAGAGTATTAAGTTCTATCCATAATAGCAGGGTGAAATCTTCTAGTCAGGAAGTTAAGACCAGATGAGAGCATATTTCTTTCTGGCTTAAACTTTATGAGCAAGCAAGAGGTGGGCAGTGAGGCTTGTAGAGGAGGCCCACTGTCATCAGTGGAAATAACAGAAGGGAAACAACGTGTCTGACCATAACGCTTTAAAGAACTCACTGCCTCAGCATATCCTTCAGGTAAGGCAGGGCCCATCTATTTTAGATGCCTGTAGAACATTTGGCACCTGACAGATACAGTTCAACAAATTTTGCTTTCATGCTCAAATATGTTTAAATATTTTCAGCTGTCCTCATTTGAAACAATCAGAAATATAGTGGTTAGACATAAGTCTTTAAAGAGCGAGGTGGCCACCTTACTTTTTTCCTCACAATTTTTAAGCCTTATTACTGTAGGAGGCTTCCAGGAAGAGACTTAATGACATTAATATGACCTCTTGCCTAGGGAGCACTAAGTTCTGAGTGGGACTCATTATGGAAAAGACAGACATAATACATTCAGATTAATTGGAGAAAACAGGAAGCCAGCTATTGCAGGACTGATACAGCCAATATGGTTATGAAATCTTGTCCTGTTCTTCAGGTTTCGTTCATATCGAAATACCTTGAGAAGGAGCACTTCAAAATAAAAGTGTATAAATTTCTTGTGCAACCAAAAATTTGGTTGCCTTCGGTGGGAGTCAGTCGGGCTGTTTCTTAAAACCAGCACGGCCCCTTAATGTAGGATTCTCCAATAGTGTAGTTGATTCTCCAGTGTAGTTGACTTTTCTGTACTTCACCCATGACCTAAATGCCATCCTGTAGCAACAGCCTGATTTATCCTCTCAGAGCCCACACTGATGTGTTGCCTAGACATATGTTAAGCTTACTGCAGAGAGGAGGTGTGAGGCTAGGACTGGGAAATCAGGCTCAGAATGCTGTCATTCTTCAGTGAGCGAGCTAAGGACACCTATGATCATAGATGGGAGAACTTTTGCAGTTTCTATATAGCCATAGGGCACCTTTAAAAAGAGCAGAACTGTCTAAAGAGGCTAAATGCGTCAGGAATGACTGTGTGAAGTTTGGAACTAGGACCAGCTCCTAAGACAGCATCCTAAACCAACTTCAGTCCTTGTCATTCATTGCTTAATGTTTAAGAGCATTATCTCAGAATCTGGTTGTCATATCCCACTGCTAAGGATGACTGGGAAACATGAAAAGTAGCTTGCTAGTGCTCCGCTCCCACTCCTGAGCCCATCACTCGGTAAAGGCCTTAAGGCTGTCTTGGGATTCAGAGATTGTTTCTGGGGAGGAACTCCTCCATCTCCTCCCAAGACAAATGAAAGCTGATGAAATGACTTGCCTACTTGAAAGACCCCAAGACCCATCATGAAAACCTCCAAGCTGGTGAAACATCTGTGTAAAAGGTGCTGGCTGCCCTGGTATCTTCTGGTGGGTGGCAGGCCCCAGGCTGCTGAAAGGCCTGATTGCCTTAAAAACCTCTGCTGGTAGAGCAACAGTACCCCTTTCATTCTTTAAGGATGCCTTTGTGTTCAGAAACCTCTTGTCCTTTGAATCTGACAGTCACCTTGTCAGCCTGCTGCTGGGGTTATGGGGAAGGCCATAGTCTTGGATGTGTCAGGGTCCAAGAGAATGTCTCCCCGACTGCTGCTAATCAGGCCCTGGGTTCTCAAGTTGAAGTTGTACGAACTTCATTCTTTTCACACATACCCAAGGCTGAAACCATGCTCATCTTTCATGACAACTCTCTAATCATACATCCAATAATTTGGGATAGTCTGGCTGGTTAGCACGTCCAGGTGGTACTCAGCCTGCTTCCTCCTGCTGTCGACATGCATTGCAGCAGTAAATGGGAGGGTTGCATGGCTGAGCTTTTATATGTGGTAGCGTAGCAAAGAAGTGCAATCTGCAGGCTCAGACCTGTAACGCTCTTCCCGGAGGACTCCGGGTAGCCGCAGGCTCCTGAGCCTCTGCCACGCATGTCACGATGCCTTGGGCACCATTCTCAGCCGCTGGGCACGCTTACGTCTTGCGGTCCCAGACTGACTGACTGACTGGGCCTGGACCCAGGAGCACTCCTGGGTACGGACAGCGTCACTAGCTGATGGATTTGGCCTCATGGTGCCTATCAAGGCTTTTCTTAAAGGACCCTGAAGATCTACCTGCTGTGTCAAACAGCGTCCATAGTAAGCCTCTTCTGCACTTTGCAGTGATATATGACTGGTACTCTGTCAAAAGTCAACTCGATAGGAACCGTGGTTATTACTTGTTACAACCGAGCTCTTTCCTACAAGACACTACACGTACCACGTTACAACAGAAGGTAATTCTGTAATTGTTCACAGCAGCACACAGCAAATAGCTAGTGCAAAACACTTAAGAGATTTCTATTTCCAGGGTCACGTTTTCTGAAAGCTACTGCACAGCACAGTTTTAAATTGTCTTTAAAAAAAATAGGGGGGGGGGGAGAGAGAGATGCCCCTGTCTTTTGGGGAATTTATTCCCATTTAGGAAATCTCAGTGCTGGAAAAGTTTCTGAAGCATTTCTTTCATCAGGATTATTTTGTGGCCTGGCAGAGTCCCTTTAAATGCCGGCAGTAATTCTTCTTTGCCCTTGCTGTCTGTCACCTCCACAATACTCATCAACAACTGCAGCTACCTATCAGCTGTTACAGAACCAACTGTGCAGCCTTTGATCATGGTTTTTTTCTTCCAGATTGCTGTCATCCTTCTGGAAACTGCGAATGGGACAAAGTGTTGCAGTGATGTTACACAGTACGGCGATACATCGTTAGTGGCTACAGTATAAAAGAAACAGTTTAGAGTAGTAGCTGCTGACACCTCAGGCAGTCCACAGTCCCCAAGTCTGCAAAATTAAGATAATAACAATTATTTTGGTGTGCAACAAATACTTAAGGCCATTGAGACTTTCTCCCTCTGAATGTGAAATCCCATTTCTGTGATAGCTCATTCAGTTATGGAGGGGCTGAAGCTCAGAATCTGAGACTATTTTATTTGTTTCCATTTTGGTGGTTTCAGTGTCATCTCAAGCTTAGCCTGAAGCCTGGAAATCTGTAATAACAATCCAAATTGGAATGTAATTTTGTGGATCACATTGATCTGTAATTGCCCTCTCTTTTTCTACTTGAAAACAGAAAGAAAACTTTACTTGTACCTGTATTGTTGGTTACAGCTTGTTTCAAAGAACCTGATTACTTCTGTCTATCTTTCTGTTAGAAGCTTATCTCATCATTAAAAAGGGTGAAGAGACATAACAGGCTCTGAGGTTCAAAATTCAAGAGCAGCCACACAGGTTACTGATGATTTAAATCAGAAAAATAGGGGAATTCTGTGGAAAACAGATGCAGAGTTTCAGTGAGAAAAAGAAACCACCCTGATGCAGGTTTGCAATGTTAGCTAAAAATAACATTTTTGTGATCAAATGCATGTTTAGTTAAGTAGATCATTTGATTCACAGAATATTAGTTTGAATAAATACAGGGCTTCGGAGCGCTCCAGACCTTGTTCCCTTTTGTCCTCAGGGAAGTACCCACATGGTGTAATCCCAGAGAAGACAGCAGCTTTGCCTGGGTCCCCGGAGCTCATCCCTTACCACGCGTGAGTGAATGAAGTCCCTTACTGACTGCCATTCTGAGAATCTGCTCATTCAATTTCTCAGCGTCTTCCAACTTGTTCTCTCTGATCTTCTAAGTCCTGAGAGTTCAGGCAGTTAATGTGTTCTCTGCTAGAGGTGATTATTATATTAATTAGTCATGCTCCAAAACTTTATATGGAATAGACTGAAGCATTTAACAGCCAAACGTTACAATGCCACCTCCTAGAATTATGTCAAAGTGGCCCCACCAATAAAATCTTCGCTGGAGTTGCTCACCACAGAAAAAGTGATTCTCCCTCTGGCCGCAGGGAGCCACACAGCCACCATTATGAGCCCAGGGAAGAAAGCAAGGGAGAGGGCAAAAGCTGTAGAGTCACTAAACTCTGTGCCAGGAACCACAGGGGTTGCTCTGTCCTTGAGGTGACCCTACTGGTTGCACCTGGGCTCCTGTTAGCTGTTTTCTCACCAGCTCCTGCTGAGAGTCTTGCACTGTTTTTAGCCAGGCATACAGAATGCGTATGTAGCAAACTACTTGTACCTACTTGTACACGGAGTAATTAGTGCAGACTGTCATCATAATTTCTAAGTTCCTTTTTGACTGCAATTTTAAGGTCACTTTGCAAGATGGAGGACGACCATTGATCTGTGAAGCCTTAAGCAACAATAGCAGTTGCTTGATCCCAGAGAATAATCCAGCTTTTGTGTAATCATCTCCAGTGTATGACTCTTAAACATTTAATTCTCTCAGTGCAGTACGCCTGTAGCATCATAGACCACAAGGCCTAATCATTATCACACGCTCCATACATCTAAAGTAGTTCTGGTATTAATGTACAGGTCTGGTAGCACGCAGCTTCATAGTGCTTTTTAGTCAAGACCATCACATTAAACTCAACACCAGTAGCTTCTTTCTCAAGACCTCTAACTGGCTCTTAGAGACAGAACTTGCGCTGCACTTTCCCATTTTCTCCTTCAATATGTTTTCACCAAATTTCAATTTGGTCAGCTGGAGGATCCAAGAAGAGCTCATGTAGACCTTCAAGTGAGGGAAGAAAAAACTTAAATGAACCAGAAACTTGATAGAGAGGCATGCAGGGAAAAACTGATTAAGGTCCACCGAGGGATCCGTTTCCCTTGTTTTCTCTTCAGCATATGATCATCTTTTCTTTTCTCTAGACATAATACATACTCTACAAAGGTAGAAACAAACCTCCTTGGGGATTTTAATTCTAGCTAGGCATCTAAATAGATATTCTTTCATTTGAGATACTTAACGCTCATTGTCATGCAGTTAATTTATCAGAGTGCCTAAACACATGCCTAGATTTTATCTATGAGTTTAAATATTAAGACAGTTTGGACTAGAAGGTCTGCTGCTGCACTGATTCTCACTGTGCTGGATCAGAGAAGTGTTGTGGTTTAATCCCAGTTGGCAACTAAGCACCACGCAGCCGCTCGCTCATGCTCCCCCACCCGGTGGGATGGGGAAGAGAATCAGAAGAGCAAAAGTAAGAAAACTCGTGGGTTGAGATAAGAACAGTTTAATACTTGAAAAATTAATAATAATAATAAAAAATTGTAATGGAAAGTAAAATGAGAGAGAGAGAGAGAAACAAAAACCCAGGGAAAGAAAAAAAAAAAGTTATGCAACCTCTCACCACCCTCCAACCAATGCCCAGCCAGTTCCCAAGCAGTGATCGCTGCCCCCCGGCCAACTCCCCGCAGTTTATATACTGAGCATGACATCACATGGTATGGAATATCCCTTCGGCCAGTTCGGATCAGCTGTCCTGGCCATGCCCCCTCCCACCTTCTTGTGCACCTCCTCGCTGGCAGAGTATGGGAAGCTGAAAAGTCCTTGACTAGTGTAAGCACTGCTTAGCAACAACTAAAACATCGGTGTGTTATCACATTATTCTCATGCTAAATCCAAAACACAGCACTGTACCAGCTACTAGGAGGAAAATCAACTCTATCCCAGCTGAAACCAGGACAAGAAGGAGTGGTGATAGCACCATGGACCTGCCTGGTGTCACATGAGAAGTTAATTGTTGATCCAGAAATTGAGCTTGCTAATGCTGAATTTCAGTCTGTTGTCTCATCTACTGTTCTTTGCTGCTCTCAAATTGAAGTATAGCTGCTTGAAGATGCAGATTTGGTCTGTAAAACTTATGTCTCAGTCCAAACGTAGCCTCAACTCCAAATGTCCCCAGGTTTGTCTGAAAGCTGATACTTCCTAAATAAAAATCTCCCTCTGTTTCTCTGTTCTATATATATAGTGGAGATAAAGTGTATAGAGCAAGGACTATTCCTCAGAGGACTTTAAAAACACTCTTTGACCAAATGATATTTGACATTTCCTTTGCCACTCTGCAAGGCTCCTCAGAGGGCTGCACTACTCTCATTTCTGCCACGGAAGCAAAGCTACTATTTCACTTCCCTCAAGCTAAACAGTGTATGATGGGCGACAATTCAGAATTAATTTGACAGTAATGGAGATGACAACTATTATTGTGAGGTATTTCTGCTATGAACATTGTCATCCTGTCCTCATTTCACCCCCCACCCACAAGTTTTGGTGTGACAAGGAATCTCTGAACAGTAGACAACGCCATATACAATGTATACTCGTATACATTGCCGTCTGGGCAGAGCAGCAACTTTGGACTTGACAGCCTCTGTGGGTAGAAGAGCCCCAAAGTGCCACAAAACTGCAGCTCTAGCTTGGAGATAGAAAACAATCAGCATGGGGCTACAAAGTGCATAGCGCACACAGGTCCATGGGAAGTGGCAATTCATTCTAAACAGGAGACCAGCATAGGGTCATAGACTAATTTTGGTTGGAAGGGATTTTCGGAGATCATGTGGTCCAACGCCTTGCTCAAATCATGGGACATCTAAGGCTGTTTCCATCAGGAAACAGGAAAACTTTTTATTTTCTTTCTGGCTAATTTTCCACTAACAATACCCAAAACAAACTGGCGATGAAAGGATGCATTCTGTGTACATAGCTAGGAAAAACAGTACAGGTTAAATTTAAAATATGGACAATTCCTTTCTTTCTAACACTGGTGTCAATGCAGAATGAATAGCATTGAAGCCAATATAGTTATAAAACCAGACATCACTGGCTACAATCCCTGCACATTATCAGTGGATCCTCTCCCTATCTACAATGATTTGATTTATTAATGTAGACATGGTAATTTAGGTCTTGCAACCCTGAGAATGAGGGCAAAGTCCTGAAATAATGAATGGCCTAGGGTGAAGAAAACTGATCTGCAAACCCTCTCAAACTTTCCTTTGTCTTCTCTTCCCCCTTCAAAAAAAAAAAAAAACAAAAAAAAAACAATGGCC
>NW_008795317.1:1893496-1962230 GCF_000699145.1 Aptenodytes forsteri | reverse complement strand
AAAAAAAAAAAAAAGAAAAGAAAAGAAATGTGTTCACCCTACCTTGTGTGAGCTTGGCTTCTGCCATGCCAGATACCCCTACCCAGCAGGGAGATGTACTCCACCCACTCTTCTACAGACACCCACAGAAAGCATAGCACGGAGCCACTCTAGGCTCACTGCCAGTTTCTCAGACACGGCCTCTCCTTGATCCCAACCTGCCGTACGTAATTACTTTGATCCCAACCTTCCTGCGGAGATCCAAGCTAAAGACTGGTGCTGGAGCTGGCCACTGAAGAAACCCAAACATAGCAAGAATGCCAAGATGTGTGAGGACAGGCATTACAGACAAGGGGGAGGCGGGCAAGAGGGTTGGGGAGAATAGGGCTCAGCCCAGCCTGCTCCTAACTCATTGCCCCCGTAGCCTCCTGTCAGCTCAGAAAACATTTTAGGGCTATTAATATTTTTACAAACAACGTGGACAGGTTCCTGTCCAGCTGATGAAAGAAATTTCCTTAACTTTTAATAACTTAACAGCTGAATTTGTAAAATCAGAACTTAATGCTGTACTAAGGTATTAAGACAAAGCTTCAGCTCTATTCAAGTCAACAGGTGCCTCATCTCTGACTTCACTCTGAATAGCTAGTGTAGGCTTATTTTAGTAACTAGCCCTGTATCACAGTGACTATATTAAAAAGACATCATCTATAAAAATCAGTTTAAGTATGATACTTGAAAAGCTTCAGGAAACAAGATGATTTCAGGAGGCTTCTATAAACGTAACTTGTACAAGAATAACAGAATTGCGTGCTTAGTCTAACAAGCAACATATTTGCTACTTCCAGATAGCAATTATTTTAGTAGACTACAACCAGAATACAGTCATCTAGCTCTAGTTTTGAATAAGTCTTTCCTTTCCTTTAAACAAGGACAACAGGAACGTCAGTTATCCACATGCTGCTCTTAAAAATGGTGAGGATTGTTTTTACTGAAACCCTCCCCGTTGGTTTTCCTGTGCGGCCACGGGCAAGTCAGGCACAGTGGCTGTGTGTCACTTCTGTTTCTTTAGAATGAAATGAGCACTGCTACCAACTTCACAGGAGACAGGTAGCGATCAAGATTTTGATCTTTTGATGGTTGCAGCATAGAAGAGCCAGATGCTTTCATCATGAATATTCTCATACATTTATCCTGTAGTAATTTATTGCACAAGCCAAGGATTATTCCTCAAAGAAATGTAGAAGATAAACTCTCTCAAGCTGTTTCATGAGCAAGAGGGCCAGCAAATGCTGGGTTCCTACAGATTCGAGTTCTTTGTCTCCTAAACTCTGCTGCCCACCCCATAATAGTAGTTCTGCTGCACGTTCCCCTGAAATGCCCACTGGGCACAGACAGCACATGCTGCAGTTACTGCGCAGCCATCCACAGACTGGCCAGCTGACCAGGTTATATAAAATGCCTGTATTCTGCCTACTTTTTTCTCAGGGGGGTCATTAAGCTGGGGAGTTCTTCCCTCCACGCAGCTATCAATTTTTCAGTAAAAACAGCCTCTTAGGATTGTATTTGAGACTTCCACATGACTTAAATGCAGCTAAGTATGGCCAATAGGCCTGAAAGCTATGGGGCAGGTAACAACAGATGGATCAACCTCAAAAATCATCTCTCCTTAGGAAACTGGGGATGTTTCTCCCATTCCTAAAGTGTGGGATGGAAATGCAACACGAAGACCCCCCAGATGACCTTCTGCTTTATGGCAATAAAATGTAATACAATACTCTAACGGCATTTTCATGTTTTAAAGATAATTTCCCTGTGTTGTCATGACAGGACTGAATCCTTTTTCATGTCCTAGATAAGCGTTTAATAATCTCATACCTTAATATAATAATTCTAGATTTTAACACGTTTTGGGATAATCCAACATTCCTATAGCATATTTTACTGCAAATTGCTGATATGATGGAGCAGATGGAGAACATAATTTTGTCTACAAATTTCATAATGAAAAATGTCATATATGGATAAACTACATTTCTAATGCCTTGAAAATATAAAGTATTGAGCTTAATTTTAGAGCTGTCCTTTGTTACAATTGAATCTAGCTTTTCGGTCTTAAAATCAGTTTTCCATTAAGCCACGGGCTGACAAAGAAATTGTAGGTAAAAGTACAAGCAGCAGCCTGTTCTTTGGCCTAGCTAACTGCAGACGGTCCAAACAGTTATTTTAATGCATCATACTGTTTAGGAGAATTATAGTGTAGTAGTGCATTTGTGCTTACAATATTAGCATTGAGAGGAAGGTCATAGGTAAGTTCAGGTCTTTTTGTGAGTGTGTTTTTACCTAAGCTAACAGGGAGACCCAGGAAGGCCTGCAGCTGTCTGTAGACCAAAAGGGAGAAGTGTTACTGTGAAAGTGCCGTAGCAGTAGAGATGTTAGTTATCTCAATTAACGTCAGTCAGCGTACAAATGTTGTTTATGGAGGTTAAGTGACAGGTTAGTGTGTCCAGTTGGATGTGACCAATGACTCACCTCAGAAACACAGGAGCAAGGGTACAATTTAAATGGACGTTAGACTTCTGTTGTGAACTTTTGGGGTACAACCCACTGTAATTTCTTATTTCTCTTACATTAATATGTCTATTAGAAATTGCCTTTCAATCACTTCCTTACACGTTCAGCTTAGACATACCCTGCAGCACACTTCCCGGAAGCTTCTTGCTTGCTTTGCTGCTATATATTGTGTCAAAGAATCTAAAAATGGATTCTTAACTTTCTATAGATCATTGCAACTACACGGATATGACTCAAGCAAGATTGTAGGAAGAGACAGTATCTTTTATTATTCAGTCTAGTAAAATACATTTCTTTTCCCAATGGGCCTTTCCTAACGTCTTTAATGGAAGAACATACCATATAGTTGTTATGCGACTTGTAATTAACGAGAATTGGCTCTGAATTCTTCTGCTTACGACGTGCTGGCCTGCACTGCACTAAACCGACAGCTTTAATTCAGTAACTTCAGTAACAGCGTGACCATTTGCTCTGTGCTTCTCAGCGGCACAGATTGCTGAATTCTGCACAGTCCCTGTGAAATCAATCAATCCTGTTGCCTGTTGGCTCACACAGACAGCTTAGTCAGCTCCATGAAAGGTTTCATTTTTTTAAATGAAAAATTCAGATGAAGGTTGCAGCTTTAGCTGTCTGTGCTTCAACTACTTGTAAAAAATAGCAGTGTCCTCTAATATTCATTGATTGAATAGCACTGGTGTACCGGAGTGATAATCAAAGTAAAATAACTTGTAATTTTGAGTGAAAATAAGGTATCAGTGCCTAGAAGATCGGAGGACACAGTTTGTGGTTGCATGGGATGTGCAACAAGGAAAGAGGAAGCCTAGAAGACATACCACAAGCTGCAGGACTCCAGTTTAAACCTCACTTGAAATGGAGTTGTTAGTCTTGCGTTTCTGGGACGACAGTCTTATTGGTCACATCCAATGGGAAACACCGACCTGTTACCCAGCCTCTGTCGTTTCATTTTAGACAGAATCACAGAATCTGGTACTTGTTTGATCCCTCCACAAGCTAATTCAGTATCTTGTGCTGGCAGAAAATAGCTAGTGTGGGTTTGGGTGGGCATAAGGTTTTTGTCGGTGTTATTCAGTGCAGAACGCAAAAGCACAGGGAGGCAAAGTCACTTGGTAGGCCAGAGGGGCATGGCTTCCAAGTCTCTTCCGATGCAAGTCCATCGACTGACCACGAGGCTTCATGTGTTGTTTAAAATATTGAAATGGCCTCCACGATTTCAGTGTCAAAATCAGTAGTATTCAGATGAATCGGGCCCTTCATTTTCTTCCCCCTTCCCCCCTTCCACATTTTTAATCTCTTTCTCTCTGCTGGTATACTAAATACGTTTTGAGGTTTCAGATAAATTTGGAACATTTTCATTTTTAATTTTAATTAGTAGACATCAGAGGACCTGACCCCTTTTATAATAAGCGGAAGGGTTGAATAATTGAGGTCTGAGTAGTCAAGGTCAAAATATGTTGCTTAATGTACATCTTACAATTATCTAATACTAATTTTATAACATCACAGATGTTAAACTACAAAAACTTCAGAACCCAAGGATCTGTTTTTTCTCTATATACAACTTAAACAATATATGGGTTTTTTTAACTGAAAATTATTAATGGCATAGCGGCATGGCATTGCATGTATCAGCAGCGCATCTGCTCATGTTTAGGTCTGTTCACATTAGCAGTAATACTTAGGATAAAGCTGCTTCTGTTTTTAATACAGGATCTGTTATGTCATGGGAGGTTCAACGTCTGCGACACAAGCGCGATTACATAACGATGCTTCACCCACAGCATCTATTAGTGTGCATTAGTCAACAAGGATGAGAGGCATACGCTTATAGGGATCAGTGTTCCTGTTAACACATTGCATCAGAGGTATGACCAGACACCCCCATGGAAATGGGTCTAAGGAGCAGGTGACCTGGTTTTCTTAAGACATTGTTCTCATTCTCCCTAGAAGTAAGAATGAGATCATCTCTGTTTGGTTACGCTAATCTCTTTTCAAAGCTTGAGATAATTTGTCAGAACAGGCTATTTTACCATTATAATAACTCTTAAACTCCTGGGGTTATTTTTGCAGTAATAGGTGCAGTAATAGGAGAGAAAAGGGAGAAACTGGTCTACATGCAGAGCTGCGCAGTAGCGCCAGTTCAAGTAAAGACGTACTACTTGCAGCAATACAACCAGTGCATGTGGAGACTTAGGAGGAACAGTGGAAGCTATGTCTCAGAGCAAAGTAAGAGTGCTTACACATGATTAAGCCAGTTTAACTAAACCACTGTAAGCTTGTACAGAGTTATTTCTACAAAGCTGCTTCATATTTCTTACGTTCAAATTAACTGCTTCAGTCAAGTAATAATTTTTCTTCAGATTTTTGGAAAAAACAAGCCAGAAGTAAGGTGCTTATATCAGAAAAGAGTAAAAGGCAGCAAGAGACACATTGTAACACAAATACTATGTCTTCCCTAGCAAGGAACAGTTCAAAAGAGGGCAGGGCAGAGCATTTAATTTGCTGCTGAATGGGCAACCAACCCCCATAAAGACAAATACTGACCACTTGTCCCATAACCTCATTAGTCCTCAGTAGTGTGCTCACCAGACCCTTGTCCTAAAGTCTGCTTGTTTTTCCTTCCCTGAACTTGTCTTCTGCTAATTTTGGCACAATTCCACGGGTGTTAGTGGCGATGGGAGCACTGGTACAAAGACGACTATTGGCACTTTTATCATCACGTTGCCAAGACCTGAGCTGAGTTAGGTGAAAAAGCGGTGAAACCGGTGCATCAACATGTTGTTTCATGAGCCCACCTGTATTTAATTAGGACAGTGGAGAAAGCTGCCGTCCTTTAGCTCAGTAACCTCTCGGACCAGCGCGGTGAGAAGGAACTGCTGCCCCAGTTCTTGGCCTGGTGTGTTAATACAAACTGAAATCAGGGCCCATTGGAGTCAATACGCCACGCTCTGAACGTAGCATCTGAAGGCGTACCCTCCATCTACAACTTTTGAAGGCAGCGGTCGCCACCAGCAGAGAAACTGGAAGGTGCAGTAGTAAGCGCATCACCTGCCACAGGTAAATCAGATAAGGACCAGGAATTAAGACCTCAGTGCTCCCATCCAGTGGGGAACCTGGGGGAAGTCAGTACTGCAGATAGGAGAGGCGCTGCTATGAACAGGCAGCTTCGGAGGCTGCTTTTCACTGGCTGCACACACCACTAGGAACTGATTGTAGATTGGGTTTTAAACACTACCCAGTGACATAGACTTGACTTGGTTTGAGAGACTGTGTTTGGATTTGCACTGAAACCGGTTGTGTTTGAGCAGTACTCTTCCATGGGGCATCTCACCCAAGTTAGGCAACCAGGTGTCCCAACTTTAGCCTTAGGCATTTACTTTGAAATTCATTCCCTCCCTGACACGTCTTCTGTTGAGAAAAAGCCATTACACAATATGAACCAGGAATTAAACCTCAATACATTTGTAAGCTCTAACATTTGCTCTATACCTAACTAATGCTAGTCCTAGATTCCTACTGACTTAAAATAAAAACATAAAAATTAATGTTTTATAAAGCTGGAAGAGAAGACTTTCCAGTACAGTGCAAAAACGTAATGCATCCCTCACATCATGTTTACTCATCACATTTAACTAAGCAGCTCTCAATGCCACTCTTCTTTTTAAGTTTGCCACACAAGTACTTACTGCCTTTTCTTTCCACTTTTATGCAAATGTTAAAGCAAACTGAAATCTCTAAATATCCTTCTAAGTCTTTCTTGTCGGTATGTGACATGACTGAATAGAAGTACCTTCCCACTTCTTTATTTTCTGTGTTATATGGTTGTCCTGGTTTCGGCTGGGATAGAGTTAATTTTCCTCCTAGTAGCTGGTACAGTGCTGTGTTTTGGATTTAGTATGAGAATAATGTTGATAACACACCGGTGTTTAGTTGTTGCTTATCTTTTTTTTTTTTTTTTTTTTTTTTTTTTTTTCTGATTCTCTCCCCCACCCCATGGGCTGGGCGGGGAGTGAGTGAACGGCTGTGGGGTGCTCAGCTGCCTGCCGGGTTAAACCGCAACAATGGTGCAGTCCTGAGATAAGTAAGCGAGCCTTCTCCTCACATGATACTTAAGCCATTACTTCGCTAAAAATCCAGAGAACACCATCAGCAGAGTTCCTCCCCAGGTCTGGGGCGGCACACGGGCAGGGAGAAAGTGAGGCTAATAAGAGAGCAGCTTCTCGTTGGCTATTTAGCCGAAACATTTATTGTAAAATCTCTCAGTCATTGCTTGAGCACAAGCTCAAGATCCCACAGCTATTGGTCTGAGAAACTCCTGTTTGGTCTACCGCACATACAGATGCTAAGCCAATGCCACGGAAGCCCAGGCCTTTATAGTAAATCCAGTTGATAGCCAGTTTAGCAAATACCTGATACCTACCACAGATCAGGTGAATGTGACCTAATTAGTAACCTGCTACCATCACCAGGTAAAAATAATGATGACAAATAGTTTGAAAGAGCTTTTAAAATAACAAAAGTGTCCAGTCCAAAAATCTCAGCACAGCTGTAATAATCCTCGTATTTATACATCTGCTTTTGGAGGGGATGAAGGACTCGAATAGTTCAGTACTGGAAACTTCCACTGATGATGCACGGTGGAAGAAAGATACTCGGTGTCCTGAAGGATTGAGGTAGCAGAGCCTCTGCGGAACCACAGCGGGCGAGGCAATACTGTCATTCTGCACTATTCAGATGGTAAGGTATCGAGCAATCCAGGTGCAGCTGGTAGCTACGAGCTGTTCTTTTAGAGATGTTCCCCAACCTTCAGATGAAAATTAGATAGAAATAGCAGGTTTCTCTCTAGAAATGGCAGCTACTTTCTGGAAGGATTTTACATTTAGGAACTGTTTAGCAGAGACAGTTACCATCCTAAAGGAACAGTGGACTTTGCCAAAAAGGCTGGCCTGTGCAATTATGCTTGTGGCAAATCTTTGGAGTACAAAGACCAAACAATAGCCGGCAAGCAGCCCAGAGCCTTCTGCACAGCTGAAACCATCATTTTGTCCTTCACACTAAACTTTAGTTTCTCCATGTGCTCTTAAGCGTCTTGTTTTCAACCTAAAACAGGATCCTGGGCATGAAACGGCAATCCAAATGGTAAATCGCCCAGTTTTTAGTACCACGGGGATTTGCTTGACTGAGGAAAGAGCAGCACAATTCAAATCAGACCCAGTTTAACTTTTGCTGACATTAATGCCACATTCTGATATAGGAAAAATCCTGGCCTGTGTCTTACCTGAAAAGGTAATATCTAAAAAAGACTGAATTATCAACTGTTGTTATAAATCCCTATAGGATACGGGGATTCACCCTACTTTCCCAACTAAGATTAATCACCCCAACTAAGATTAATCACCAGAAAATATTTTGTCCACACCAATGCTTGTATTGCAGATGATTCAACCAGCTCATGTAGCGTAATGGGGGTGCACTTCATTATCTTTACAACCCCCTGGAAAAATGTACTGGAAGCAGGGACCTACCAGAGTGCTCCAGTTTTTAGAATCGCGTATCCAAGGAGATGGTGCCCTCGTGAGATCCAGTCATCCTAAAAACACATGTAACTTTGGCCAGGTAGGGAAAAAAGCAAATTAAGTGTGAAAAGTAAAAAGTTTTATAAAGGTTTATAAGGACAGGAGAAAGACTCACGCTTTGCTTTTCTGAACGCAATCCTGAATTCAATTCAAGGGCAGGTAGTAAGCTGACAAGCTGTAGACGCTGGGCCTACCCACTTAACCTAGCGTGTATTTTTCCAGGCTAGGCTGCATTTGCAGAGAGACCCCAGGTGGAAGAAGCAAGCTAGCTTTCTATCCCCATCCTTTTCTGAATGAGATTTAATGAACCTTTAAAAGCTACGAGTCCCCCTCCCCATCTCTCGAGATGTAGCAAGTTGTTTTGACTTGCCCACTGATTCGATTTTGTCTGCCTCCAGCTTTTCAGGAATGCTAATGTCTCCCTGGCAAAAAGGAGATACATACCATCTTCGATGTTTGATTTTATTACTAGCAGTCAGTGCACAAGGCAGGAAAGAGAGTAAGCGAATCTCAGTGCGGAGCCTTTCCAAACACAGAACATACATTTTGCATCAACATGTAAGTCAACTCCCACTCCTTATGGAAACACATACCCAAGGCTCCTGCATGCGCCGTACTGCTTGCTCATTAATTTAGTCCTAAGTAACAGTTAGCATCACAGTAACAGGTCTGGAGTGACTGACGCCCAGCTTTGTCTTTGAGGCATATATTGACAGCAGTGATCTAAGAACGCAGGCTCCCATTTCAAGGAAATGGGGGGTGGGGTTTTTTCCTTTTTTTTTTTTTTTTTTCCTTTTTTTTTAATTGAAATACCACGGTCTTTCTAGGAAGAAAGCCTGTGTACTACTTTGCATCCTGATTCTGGAAGATATGGCTGTTAAGGCAGTTAATGAAAGCATTTTGCATTAACAACATTTAGTCCCTTCACAAAAGCACAATGCTTTAAAATTATTTAATAATTAATTTTTAATTATTTTATAAGAACCATAATTAAAAATCAATGCAACCTCAAGCATGACAGAACATATTACAAGGAGCCAGAAGCGGATTCTCGGTTGTAACACAACCTGTTCAGCCGTCAGGTTTGGGCACAGGAGCCTGATCGTTCGAGTTTGTTCTGGTTCACTTTCAGCCTGTAGCCCATGAAACTGCTGTGTGGTGCCGCCTTGGAGCGTTCTCTAATCGAGTGCCACATACAGTAACGACAATGTAATTGACCAACTTACAGGTTGGGCATCTCTTATTGACTGCAACCATCAACTGTCTTTAAAGAACCCCTGATGAAGTTAAAACATAAAGCCAGATTATGACATAGAGGAAGGCTGATGAGTTGAAAAGCTGCAGTTTTCTACAGCTCCTTTTTTGATGTTGCTTTTTTTTTTCTTTTGACAGTTTTAGCCTTCTTAACCTTCAATAGCAGATGATGCAGCAATTAGAAGAAATAAGTGTAATTAACTGTTAGCAAAATGTATTTTCTTTCCCTCCTGACTTGCAAACACCAAAGTATTAAAAAAAATATCGTCATACTAAATTTCTTAGGTGGGTGCCACACTTGCACATTACCTTGTCATCGTAACATACGCTTCGGTATCAAGTAAGGGTTATTGCCATAACCTGGAGACTTCCACGCAGTGCTGCGAAGCAAGGAACTTTTTGTTCCTGGAGTTTTGTTCATTTAGCCGTGGCGCTGGCCTTTCTTACTATGCAGCTTATTCCTGACTCATCTTCTGAGCTTACAAAATAAGAGATAAAAATAGATTATTGTTCTATCTAAATTCCCATAATCCGTGTGCTCATTAAAAATAAAGTCATGAAACTGTTCTTAGTCAGGATTGCACTAATTAGTGCAACCGGCACTTCTGACCTTGTGATACCTACCCTTAACACACACTGGTTGGCTGTGCTGCCCGCATTACCATACACAGCGTATGTAATACCTCCTCACACAACAAAGCGCTGGAGAGAGACGTGCAAACCAGAAAATAAAGGTCAGGAGCTTTTTGCATAGTAATACGTAGTTTTTCCATGTCCTCACCCTTTGGCTTAACTGAATATTTTGGATTTATTTTCACGTAATAAATTAAAGGGCCACAAATAAAAATCAGAGGCCAACCTTTCATAGATCCTTTAGGGAGCCGTGTTCCCCAGAGAGCTCTCGACCAGTGACTCTGGTTCAGGGTAGCAGCATGTTGGTTTCTATACGCACCTGCTTGTGTCTCAAAGATTTCAGGGAGATACCAGCAGCAGCTTATTAAAGTTAACCTCATTTGAGTGTTTTTTGGTTTGTTTTTCAAAGACAGACAGACTAGGATGAAGGAAGTAAATTCCCTGTTTGCTCACTTCACCTTATGGAATAGCTTTATCTTTTAGTCTTCTTCATGATGCAATAAAATTAACTGTGTGCCTTTTTGTGCAGGAAATTAAAAACTATCGGCAGTAGATTTTTTTTACTGTAGCTGCTAACATATTTACTGTTTGATTTATGTCTGTTTCACTGGAGTCAGGAAATCACTAACGGTAAATCCATTAATAAATCTAATCCTCTCACCATCAAGCTGTATTTAAGTAAGCATTTAAATAAACTATACTGATAGGACGATCAATTCTCTGAATGTTATAATAAAAAGCAAAAGGAACTTAACTATGCAGGTGATGGATCTACCAGAATGAGAACAGAAATTTAAATAGTTCAGAGAAATCCTCAATCATGGTAGACTGACAAAGGTATATAAAACCAGGAAAGGTAGAGGAAAAAAAACTACCTCAGGGATTTTTTTGTTTAAAACTCTCATAACACAAGAGGGAAGGAGCAACCAAGGCAAAGACAGAACATCTATAATGAATGCAGCTTTTTCTGAAACAAAGTGGACTTTTGAAAAGGCTTATAAGCGGCCTGCAGGACTCATGAACCTCCCCAAGCTCAAAAACGTATCAGGACAACAAAACAAAAACGACACTGAGGCGGCAAACTAAAAGGAAAACAAAATAGGAGTATAAATTTCAGTGGGCCAGGATGTAAGCCAGCTTCTAATGGAAGGGTTAGGAAGAAAATTCCTATATATAGCAAAGTTATTCGATGCTTGTCCACTCCAGGGATCCTTACGACTTTCCCTGAGGCACTTGTCCTGGCTACTCCAAGTGTGAGGATAATGGCTCAGACATATCTGGGGCCTGATTCTCTATACAGCTCCTATCATCTGTGTTTACGTAATAAAGGAAGGCATTTTAATAGCTACTCCAAATACGAAAATTATTGAGTGGTCTGAAAAATCAGTATTGTATTTGTTGCTATTTCTTGCAGAATCAGGGTCTTTGTAAGCCTGCAGCAGAAAGCAGAAACATTTTGTTGAGAAGTTAAAAGCCTAAAAAAAGAATTGGCCATCTAGCTACTACTAAAATTGTAAGTTTCATAGTCTCTCAGGCCACAAACCATCGCGACAATTATCTAGCCTAGTTACCTGCATAATGTAGGTCACAACCTCCCACGGCAATTAGGCTAAACAGTACCTACTTCTATTTCGGCTGTGGTAAAATGTTTAAGACAACAGTCTTGACTTCAAGACTTGGGGGACGGAGAACCGAACACATACCCAAGTTGGGGCTTTCCCCCGCCTCCTCATTCTGAACTTGGCTACATTCTGCACTGAACTGCTGCATCTTAAATCTCTTCCTCCATACTCGAGTCCACGACTGGCAGTACCTGCCGAGGTCTTGTACATAATAGAATTGTATTTTACTTACCCTGGGAGAAACTAAGCAGACTAGACTTTATTCTTCCACTAAAAGAAGTTTTTCCAGATTACCTCTGTAGCTTTAATTGGCTCTTTCTGGGGTCTTTTAAGGGTTGGGTTGGTATAGCTTCGTTTTGTGTGTGTGTGCGGTTTACTTGATGACTAATGCTAAAAGCCGATCCTGATCTAGATCCTTCTCTCGGCATACCCGAGACGCTTGTGTAAGAGGCACACGGTAGTAGGTGTCACAGGCAACCTTTGGACTGTCCTCCCATACACGTTTTTCTGCCCGCTTAGCAAATACTGAGTTGTCTGCAAAACATACTGCTGTTGTAAGTGTTACACAACAGCTATAGTGCAAACATAAACCACATACCGTATCCTGTTAGTGTTACCGTAGGGCGATGGCTGGAGTAACAAAACCCATCGGCTACAACTTTAAGTGACAAAGGAATCAGTACTCAATATTGGAATAAACAGAAGTAGAAAATTTATTTGCCAGAAAGTAATCCAGCACTGGTTCATCGACATTGTTTCAGCAAGTACTACTGCAGGCTTGTAGGCAATTAACGGAACTTAATTTTAAGACGCTACTGGTCTATTAAAAGAATACTTATTTTTGTCATCAGTTTTGGCTAAGAAACTTCCTGGAAAAACAACCCCACCCCAATTATAGCACGAGAGGTTCAGCTCTGAAGGATCTTAAAATTGTGCTTGTCAAGCGTAGGCCCCGTAAGTCATTGGCTGTGGCGTAACAGAGCAGAGCGCTGCACGTAAAACGTTCCACTACTTTTACCAGCTGCAAGGGAGTATTTAGTCAAAGCAGCGGCAAAAAAAAAACAAACAACCCAAGCTATCAGTTCTGTTCTACAGATTTTAAGTTTGCCATTTTCATTGCAGGAAAACTACTGCCTCGTCCAGTGGACGGAGGTCCCTTTTTTTTTTTCAGAAGGACACGTAACAGTCTCATGCACTTCAAGATACGGGTGCAGAGGGACAGCTCCTATCTACTAGGTCTGGGTTTCTCCTCTTCACATACTTGCTGATGAGGAAGACCCAGCGTGTCAGCCTAAGAAAAACACAGAGATGAGGGAACACAACAAGAACAACAAGAACAAAAGCATCTTCAGTATTTTCAAAAGCATGGAGGGAGAAGAAAACGCAGCAGCTTCACCTTGGAGGAAAGCACTGGCAGGCTGGGTTCCACAGTGCTGCTGCACCCACCACCTCCTCAGGAAAGGAAACGGGTGCACGAAAAAGGGAGCAGGCTTGCTGACTGGCCTTCCTGGAGGTAGGGGAGGATGGGACAGAAGTTAATCAGCAGCACTCTTTAACATTGTCGCATCTGAACCTGAAGTTTCAACTTCTAACCTCTTGTGTGATGGAGTCTGCTGCTTCTGAGGGGAGAGCCAGTGGATGAAGGGGAATGAACCTTCCCTAAAAAAACAACCAAGATTGCGGGGCAAGGAGAAAAAAAGAAGGTCCAGGTATAACAAGCAGATGAGTTAGAGAGCCACAGCTCGGAGCTGGGAGTGTGCAGCTTCACCAAAGGCGAGACAGCTGGAAGGAGCCGTGAGCAGCCAGCCACCCCTCAGAGGTGAAGAAAACCTTACTAAGGGACTGGGCAGCACTTACTTCAACTCAAAGCCAGCCAGGCCTAACCTAGCAGCAAGAACACCGTGGGGAGGGAGAGACTGGTTTAGAAATTTCTTTTCTCCCATCTTGTCTAGCCATTTTGAGTCAATATTCAATATATGGTCTCACTAATGCTGCAGACAGAAATCCTACTGCCCTCTGCTCCTACCTGGCATATCTGCTCAAAGGGTCAAATCTGCCCTTTGATTTATATATACGTATTTATTTACAATGGAAACTCGTATGCAGCCATCCGTTGCCAGAGTCTCTCACTGACAGTTCACTGTCACCGTCTTCTGGGACAATTTCTCTTCCTGATAAGACTCTTCATCTAATCCTTGTGGCTAGGTGACCTTCCTTTTGCCTCTGTTAGGATGCTTACTGTCACACACTCTTTACTAAGCGATTTGGACTAGTCAGTGACTTGTCCTCATAAATAACAAATTGGTAGAATAAAAAAAAATGTATTTATACCATTTATGAAAATATTGTGTATCGTTGAACAGATCTGCAGAGAATTATACTAGTTAACTGCAAATGGAAAATTTTCTCTTCAAAAGCAATTTCTCCTTCAGATTCTCAAGTGAGGTTACAAAGCCTCAACTATATTCTATCACACAATTGGCCACATTTGCCATCTCATCAAGTTTAGTATTGTAGTTTTGTTTAGCAAAGCCACGCTGACTGGCCTTACTGAGGTTAGCTTATTATTGACTCATCGTACAGACCTGGAGTTTGATCTTATTTATCGCTGTCACAACGTCCACTTTCCCCATTTTCCAAAAAAATCTGTACATCACAACCCAGTGAGCTCCTTGCCATCTTTAACACGCATGGATCAACCTATCCATTCTTGTCAGCCTCTAGTACTTGTGCTTTAGTATCATTTACAACAAATTCTACAAGGTTTGGGGTTTTTTTTAAAGTAAAAATATAAGCATCTTTATTCAGCTGCACTAGATGCTAGCACTAGCTGCTCTGAGGTTCCTGATGCATCACTTCTCCAACCTCATGGAGAAGTCTTAATCAAACCAACCGGCTAACTCAGTACAAAACCAGACTGACGCTAGAAAGGACAACTGACCAGAGAGAGCTCTTCCTTATTCCGCAGAGAACTTAAGGACATATGGGAAATTTAAGTCCTAATGGATTCTATCTATATAAAGATACCAACAAGACAGACTTTTTTGCAGGGGGAGACACTGTGATCTCAAAAGTAAAGGTAAGTACAGCGCGTAACATGTCTGACCATCTCAGGCGCCCGTTTTTGCCCGCACTTCAGACTCCTGGTCCACTGTGAGCCCCATTCTTACAGCTCTGCCCATTACTCCGCAATTTCTTTTAAGAGAAGCCGCCCATTTACAATCAGCTAGAAAGTCATGTACTCACTCCGCGTGCCCCATGGGCTAAGCACGCTGTTTTATAGTATATTCGAAGCTCACAGCAGCTCTCGGAGAGGCAGGGAGGGACAGAGGGAGAGAAACACCTGGAACTGGAACCTAACCGCAGCAATCCCCTGTGCCCTGAGCTAACCTGCAGCAGGCCTTTCAGTACATTTCACAGGGTGCTTTTTTTTTTTTCTTCTTTAACTCAACAAGAGATGAGTTGTAAACCGGAGCATGCACACGACATTCACGTACCTTTTTTATTTGTTGCTCAGCTGAAATTAGTGATACTTAAAAATGCAGAGCATCCTTTCAGAAAAGCTGTGACAGTTACCAGAAGAGTAAAAATACAAGACAGAGTCCTGAGAGATAAAAATTTATTTATGTCTGATCAGCCTGTCATGATATGGCCACAACTCATACAGCTGACATTCTCATAGCCAAAAGAGGGATTTTTTTTTTTTTTTCTTTTCAAAAATACATTTTTCTTTCTGGCAGGAAGGATTTCTTTAAAACAAACATTTCATACTAGGCAGGAATTAAAAACAATGGCTTTTCCAATATGACAACACGGCTGGTAAGCACTGGATCCCCCACCAGCATCTTATATTCAGATTTCAAGTTTCCCCTCCCACTTTCTCCCTCCCCGATTCCCCCCACCCCTCACAGAGAAACAAGACAAAACCCAGAAGGGAAACGAAGAGGTAGACGTAACTACAACCATGGCGCTGTTTTGGAAATTGTGCGAGATGTCTTACTACGCTCCAAGGAGTTCCTTTGTCCTTTGTTGTATGTTGCGGTATTCCACACCGGCAGTTAACACGGAAGGTGACGCAGAGCTAAGAGCTATCGGTAGCGAGAGATGCCAGGGCCACAGAATGAACGGCGCTGTTCCACTCGATATTGCTTTGCCTAGCTGAAGTTGTTTAAAAACAGACCACTCGCTGTTAGAAAAATATACCTATCTACAAAATGATTACAGCCTTGCTCGCAAAAAGGTTGGATTCATGTCTTTCTAGGATGGTGGCAATCCAGGGTCGATGGGGGCCCAGGTTCTGCTCTTGGCGCGCCCTCAACTCTCAGAGACTTCAAGGGGAATCATTGCTACGCAGGGACCTGCGGAGAAACTCTGTAGCTTGAGCGCCGGCAAAGTTCCCAGCGGGTGCTGGAGTGAGCGAGGGCTGCAGAAGCTGCTTTCCCCCCTCCTCCTTACTGCTCCACTCCTCCCCTTACCGCTTCTGGCAAAGGAACATTTGTCTCCGTGTCCTTCCTGATGAGAGCTCTAATAAGCAACGTTATCTATCACAAATTAGCACTGCAGTTGTAGAGCGAACCAAAGTGTCATTTTGCTATTTGTTGTGTTTATGGTAAGCACAATAGAGATTGTGTATCTATTGGATATAAGCACAATAAATACAACCAAAGAAAGTCATCTCATCTGTTAAAGATTAGAAGCACATGAAATAATCTTGAAAAAAAAAAAAAATCAACTTTATTTTTGCCTTTATTTTTGCCCAACACAACAAAAAAAAAAAAAAGGGAAAAGACACCTAAATCTCTGTAGAGAAACGCCGCTTCTGGTACCCATCTACATTTCTGAAAGACATCTTGGCTGCTGGAAAGATTTGATAAAAAAATCCAATGAAATAAATTCCATAAAATAATTCCAAACATGGCCAGCCCTTTGCAAAATCATTGAGAGTCACTACAGGCTTCTGCACCCGTTTTGTCACACAAAACAAAGATGCAGGTAACACAGGAGGGAAGGAGAAAATTGGAGGTGAAAATAACTGGTATCAAGAAAGCGAATTTTCATCATACAAAATGAACACCATTATAGAGTAATTTTAAGGAACTAACTCACTTTAATAGGACAGTTGTTCGGTGTATAATTACTTCATCATCCAATGATAAAATAAAAGGTTTAACTTTAAAATGCATAGAATCCTTTTAAAGACTTCTTTTGTATCACAGCCAGGTAGTCTACAGTTTTTACAGGAAAAATAAAGCTGCTCAGAAGTGTTCATAACGTATGCAGACATTTTAAACCAGAGTATGGTTTCAATTTTGCTCTTCCAATTGTTCTTTTTTTTTAAAAAAAGTGTAAAAACTATCAAATATGCAATTTTGCAAAATAATCCTTTATTTCATATGGCTCCATTATTTCCAAACAATACAGTACCCCAGATGTGTAATTATTTTGTGTGATTGTATCAGATCACCACAAAATCTCCAGCTGACTATCAAGAGAATGCACCCGACCCCAGTCTTGTGATTTGGAAATGCCAGTTTTAAGTACCTTTGGTCCCAAAATTTTATGTCAAGGCAAAGTGGAGCAGTTGAATCCTGTCACACACAGTGATCGGTATCTGTATTATCTTGTACAAACAGGTGAAAAAAGTTAACAGCACTTTATGGCAGTGTCAGACAGAAAAAAAACCAGTTACATCATTTGCAAAACAAGTGACTAATGAACAGTACCACAGTGATCATTGCATTTTTACTGCAATAAGATGCATCTTATTTTTGATGCTGGGGGTGAAGGAGGGAGAAGGAAGCTTTTAATTTTCCAGTGAGCCTGGTAAATTGAAATCTTGCTTTTCAAAATCTGGTAAGAGCAACTTAAAAAAAAAAAAAAATCCCTCCTGCAAGCGACATCATTGTTGAAAAGCTTGATAGAACCGTACATAAAATACTAGAGAACCTGTAAGGAAGGTGCGCTCACCAAAGGGCACTGAAGAAAACGCTGCTCGTTGTGAATAGGCAGATACTCCACGTAATGGGATTCGAAGAGCAGTAATGCTAAACCGTTAGGACCTGCATCGTTTCAATTGTAACAACTTGTTTATGAACAATTAAACATAGAAACGTACAGATGTTTTGTGTGCAACCCTGGCAGAGAACCATCTTTATTCGCAATACACTTATATCGCTATGTTCTCACTTCCGTGTGCAACAGCTTTCAGTTAGCATTTTTTCTGTAATTTTTTCATTCTGTATCACTTTATACAGTCCTCCCTTATATTTCTCCTAATATAAATTCAAAGTTATGTTAATTAACCGTTTTGTGATCAACTGTATGGTTCACTAACATCATTTTCTAGCAAACGCATTTTGAACTCTTCAGAAGAGGAAGCCCATGGATGGCGCAGCAAAACGCCCACTACAACTGTAACGCTGGCCGACTGCCAGAAGGTAGAACTGAACTGCAACCGACAGGAATTTACATTTTACAAACCAGCCTGCTAAGCTCCAAACAGTCTTGACCAGCATGGTATTTTTAGCACAGCGTTTCCTATCTATTGTATACTTCTTATGTTTTTCCCCTAATAGAAAAGCTTCTTTTATCCAACTTATTCTCTTTCATGAAGCAGCATCCAAGTTCATGCTGGGAAGGTACTTCCGAGTTTCTTAAGAACGGTTTCATTCCACTGTCATCTACAGCAACTCAGCCGTAAGGAGACACAACGTCAGGCTCTCTTCACATTTTTCAGTGCAGGCAGGAAAGAAGCCTAAGACCTAATACTATTTACTCACCCTACCAAAACAACAATCAGTGCGTGAAAACAAATGTCTCGCAATAGTAAGAACTATGGAGGAACAAACTGAAAATGAACAGGACCAGATAAATCAAATGATTATCTGAAACATTATTGCGCATTACTAATTTCTTTAGGCAGCATGTGAACACTCACTATTGACTGCAATCCACTGGGGGGGGGGGGGGGGGTGTGTGGTGTGTGTGGATAAAAAAAAATGTACTGCATTTGAAAAAACAGTATGCTCTGACATGGAATTCACAGGGTCTACAAAGAACAACCTCCTGATGCGAGTTACTGCTGTGCAATCTGCTTATATAAACTTCCCTTTTTATATCACTCCAGTCTGTCCTAGCTCAAAATAAAACCAGCTGTACTATGGGCATCTCTGTGGTTCTGATCAAGCCACCTGGCAGAGGACAGAAACGAGTAGCCTGCATCTGCATTTTGCAGTTTTGAGGGTCCATTTACGCCCACGTGCAGCAGACGTAACCACTTACACGGTAACGGCACCGGGCTGCCCCGAACACCCTCCTGTAAAATGGCAGATTAAATACATTCATTCCATCAGCTGTACTTTAGCCAATGTACAAGAGCAACAGGAAGAAAAACATACTCCCAAGACTGCCTCCCTTTCAGGGCATACCTCTTTTTAAACGGATTTTACGTTACACCAGAATTCAGGTGTGTGACTGGGTGTAAAGAGAAGGGATTTAGAAACAGTATCTTACCTAAAACATTACACTGTAGGCAACCCCGTCCTTTGCCTCCCAGCTGCAGTGGTTCTTTCACGTCCATGAGGGGACTTATAGTTCAGGGAACTTACTATGGTGTATCATTTTGCAGCCATCCCACTGAGCTACCTCGGGATAAAACTACTGCTTTTGGGGGGACAGGGGTGGCATATTTGACTAGGTATTTTTCCATTAAGTCAGGGAAATTGGCATTGCCTCGTATTTTGGTATGCTCTTAGCTCCCCCCCCCCGCAAAGGGAACACTGGCTAGGTTTTGTATTCTGCACACCACCCACCGTGATTCATGTAGCAGGAAAGGGAGAGAGAAGGGGGATCAATATTGCTAACTCGGAGCCAAAACTACTGAGGGCTTACTTTGTTCTCAGTAAAATTACTCTGTAAAAGGCAGTGTGCCAACATCTGAAGTTCTGGCTATCCTGCTTGTATTTAGAGAGATTAGTTTTATTTTAGGAACAGCTCTCAAATCTGTGTATAATCACATAAACACGATGCCAACTAGACCTGCCAGAAGTAAGACAGTACATCATAGACATCCTTTCAAAAGTATCCTATGTTACACATCCGAACGTGTCTTCTGTTCCCGTCTGCCTTTAAATTCAACTCATCCCTCTTCCAGTAAGATTTTAGCACAGTGGTACGCTAATTAATACTGCCCTCCATGTAGTTATTCAGAGTATTTACCATACTTTTTTTTTTTCCACAGTAGTATCTTCCTATAGATTTATGATAGCAATTATACCTATTTTTTCTATTTAAGAAACTAGTTTTTCTTCTATTACTCCTTAGCAAAACATTAAGATGGTTGGCATTGAATTATTTAAACTCTCCCACAAGTATATTTAGCGCTGTTGCAACTAGCGGGGAGAAAAAGGCCTCTATAAACCACTCAAAGGTCACCTTGGTTGGACTGCAGTATACAAAATACAAAGGTGGCTAAAAATCACCAGCAGCACCAGCAGACCTTCAGAAACAGCTAGAATTGCTCTGGCTTCCAATGCGTGACAAATAAAGCTTTCCCCTATTCCCTAAGTTTTATGTCTTTCCTTCACTGTATTTTCACCTTCAAAAGTGCATTGTGAAAACTGATAGTGATCGTTGAGATGCATTCTGAACAAAAAGGGAAAAATAAACCAAGGGACTTTATATTTTCCAAGTTTCCTCATACGATGAGATACTGGTAGCACACGGAATTCGGAGAGCTGATGGTAAGACCACAGCAGGGATGGGCTGATTCATCAAATGTGGATAGTTTTTAATCACACGATGATGCTGCAATGCTTTTTTGAGGACTGATTCCTCACAAAACACACCTGACGCTGGATCTTATTTGGGTCTTGGTTTTAGATCAATGTGTCTAATACAACAACTGCTGACTGCGTAGCCGCAAAGATACCGCCACCAGCTCTGCCGAGTATCTTTGACTCCAGCACAATGAGTTGCAATAAAGTACAAGTTTGTGCAAATGAGGAATCTCTACCACACCAATGCTGTACAGACTACTGAAGAGACAAGTTGCTGAATTTTCTGAGCTCTAACTACAATGCCAAGAAATACTTGTGGTGACAGAGCTTTCTTGTCACAGACATTCTTCTACGGTGGTTGTACGATTGCACCTTTTGTCCAAATGCTGAATTTGCTTAAGTGTGGGTGAGAGTATACATTTTTAAAAATACAGACAATTCTTAAAATAATACATCATCAGGTCACTATGTTACTGATCTTCACTTTTAGTGGAGTTTTAAAATTTCCCCAAAGAGAGGTAAGAGTCCGTCCAGTATTTTCCTTTACTCTTGAATATTCGCATTTGCACATACAACATGATATTCATTTGCAAGAGCCTGGATTCCCATTGTGTCCTCAGGTCCCATTCCACTTTTAAAACAGGCAATGATAAAAATACTGAAAGATGCAGTACCACATACCGCCTGACAAAAACGCAAGTGATTGTATGCCGACTAGCCACAGGTTACTGAGGGTCATCTCCCGAGAAATAGCTTTTGTTTGACCCTGTAGTGGAGGAAAAGCTCCTAAAAGAGAAAAGAAAACACATTTAATGCTTCTGCAGCAGGAACGATAGCCTTAATGCACGATTCTTTACTGTCACTGTTTGTCCCAGCAACAGTGCCCACAAACAATTAATCGGTTACTTCTGTATTATGCTGTTAAACTTTCAAAAGACTCTCCGCCATTATCAGTTATCTTCAAGAAAATTTAAAAAACCACACTCTTTTCTTTATTATTAAGAACAATTTTCATTTCATTTGGATATAAACTTAAACTTTAAGCATAAACTTCAAAGCATTCCTTAAAAGCAGCCATCCTCAACTTTGCAGGGAGATCCGACTGTCAACTAAGTTTTCTGTGTTATTTTTGAAGTTATGTTAATGTCCGTATGATCAAATTGAATGGACTCCACATTAAACTTTACAGCTGTTTGGTAATGATTTTGTATACTGTGAAGAAGCAATACACACACACTCAAGGTTCCCCTTGAATATATAGGTACATATACACATGCACCTTCCTTTTTTTTTTAAAAACAATAGTTTCCATATGTTGTTTGAACATTCATTGGCCAGTCAGCCTTATAGGCTAAGGAAGCATTACAATTTGCTATTCAGTTTTTCAGAAAGATTTTTTTGAAACGTCTCTTCAGATGAGAAAGACTCGCAGGAGATACAGCTGACACGATTAAAAAAAGTAATTTTTCCCTATTTTGACCTTTTCTGACTTAAAACACTAAATTACATGTGTCTGAATACATCAGAGCTTTATGATCATAAGCAAACTGTTGGCATGTATTTACATCAGCATATTAAATAATTTGCATTACATTTTACTGAGATGCACAAAGACCACTTTGTTGTGTATTTACATCAGCATATTAAATAATTTGCGTTACATTTTACTGAGATGCACAAAGCCTAAGTGATATGAACCACTTTGTTGCTGTTAGTCCTGAACAGTGGATATAAAAACTCTAAATATACCAGAGAAGATGATGTACTTGCTGCAGCATTATGGAGTCACAACTACTCATAGAAGAACAGGAGATGATGAATGATTCAAAGAGTAAAGATATAGCAGCGTCAATTCTGAATCTCAGAAACCACACAATTTGGGCAATTAGATACCATCAGCAACTTATCTCTATGCTTCACATTTGCAATCACTGGAGGAATTGCAATCAAGCATTTAAGACAACGCTCTTCTTCCTCTATGAATGCTCTTAAATTAAAAAAAAAAAAAAAACAACCCAACAACAAAAACCAACAAAAAACAACTAAGAACCACCCTAAAAAAACAACCCTAAAAAACCCCTTGATGAGTCCCATCCTCCTCTCACTGATACGTACTTTCACACCCGGGCAGATTTGCCACACCATTTATTCCCCAGTAATTCTCATTGCTAAGCTTCTATTTGTCCACTCTACATTTGTTCTTCCATGGCTCATTTGTTTTCCTGCACCAACACTGACCTTTGGTTTAAATAAATTCCCTTTTTCCTTGGTACTGATAGCAACTGTCTCTTCCCCCTCCTCCTCTCCCAAGCCAACTTGTATCTTACAGAGAAAATGATCCTTCACTTTCCTAGCTGAGACAAGCCATGCACTTTTAGTTGTCCTTCACAGAAACGACTCCTCCTTCCCCTTAATCACCTTAGCACCTATTGTCTGTCCCTCTTCCCGGTTCAATTCATATTTCTTGAACGGGGATGACGGACCTGTACGCAGGATTTCCAGATGAGGTTTCAGATTTGGTGCAATGAAGAGTATTTCCGTAGCACTGGTGACAACCCTCTCCTGTTGCCCGGTAGGATGACATTGCTTACATTTTTAGCTACATCACACCAGCTGGCTATGATCAGAGTGAATGAGGAGCATGATGACTTCGGTATACAGTTACTCATTTCCAACCGATAAGCTCCTAGTTTACAGGGGGTTTTTTAATTAGTCTCCAAGCTTTTTTGTCCTGCTAAATGTCATCTCATTTGTGTTACAGCAGTGCTCAAGGTTATCCTGCTGAAGACTTCAGAGAAATCATGAACTTGCCAATACAAGCTTTCCACTAGCTGCTAAAATAGGAGTCTTTGTGTTGCTCATACCTACAGATATTAACTGTAAACAGTTTTAATTTTATAGATGAAATGTGTAAAATGCACCTGTAAGAAAGGATGGGACAGTTTCATGCTCAAATTTTAGGCAGATACTTTCTTTCGTTTAATTTTAAGAGGTCTAATATTACAGGTTTTCCCCAGATCCATTAAAGTTCTTAACACTTAGGAATATAGCAAAAAGGAAAAAGGTGTTTTAGGCTTTGTTTTTTCCTCTTCCCAAATAAAAATATGCCAAAAGAATGTATTCCTACCAGTGACATTGTCAATACAAACTTTTAAAGTTTCACGTAGCACTAAATGTTACTCCAGCTTTATGAAGTAAGCTTTATGAACTGAGAGAAGTTCCTAAGCAGTGTGTATTTAAAAAAAAGTAAAAAAAAATAATCAAAATGCTGACAAAAAGCTTTATGAACTGAGAGAAGTTCCTAAGCAGTGTGTATTTAAAAAAAAGTAAAAAAAAAAAAAAATCAAAATGCTGAAACAACCCTAAGTCTTAAAACCACACCAACTTGAGACAACGTAACATGTCAACACAAAGCTAGCTCGTGAGCAGCTTCAGGGATTCCCCTCACATTAGGCCTCAGGACTTTTCCAGGGGGTTTCCAAAAACTGTAACAGCACTTTTGCAGTAAGCCAACAAAAGCAATGCAAGCTCTAGTTCTCAACTGGCACAAATGGTAGTAACTTTAAATTATGCTAATTTATGTCTAATAAGGTCTATGTCATAGCATTTACATTTAAAACATGTCTTATTAATTCATACTGATTACATTAACAAATTATAACCAATTATCCTATTTTGGAAGCGCATTTCAACGAATAAATCTGATTATATTCATTATACTCTCTGAAATTCTGGTCTAGTTAGATTTTTTGGGTATGATTTATTTTAATGGTATTTGTGAAATAATGTCTCAATAACAAGGATTCCTTACCCCCTATTGACTACACTTGTAGTTTTAAACAGATTCACAAACTTATTTGTCTAATAAAGTCCAATATATGCATTTGGATGCAATTTATATAGCAGGGTCTGACTTTTGCCATCAATGATGGATGAGTGACAGCAGTATTTCATAAAGCAAAATACAACTCTGGGTTGTTAAAGAATTCCATTAATCTTTTCAAGTGCTATCATTGATAAATTAAGCACTCAAAACCAAATTAAACCAATAAATCATCTAATAGAAGTAGCGTCTTTGTTTAACATAGTCACTCTGGAATATTAAACTTGGTTGATTCAAGAGACAATATTTCCCCCCCTCAACAACTGTGCTACTTGCTAATGAAGAGATTATTTTTCTTCAGAGACAAGCTGCATTATTTCATCTGGAGTCTTCCTACTCAGTCTATGTTTGATAAACTTCCTTTCCTTTATGTCTAAAAAAAACCCTCTGTATTTTCCTCTCTGGGTTTTCTTTTTTTTATTTTGATGAATTCCTCTGTTTTGTATTCTGAACACACACACCCCTACCTGCCGGAGGGCAGATGACATACTTCAGTATCAATTGGATGGAAAAAAAAGAGCCTCGAGGAAACACTTCTCCAGCTATAGTTTCAAAGTATTTACCTGATACTTTAGATCACGTTTGGCAGTATCCCTTCCGTAATGTTATTAATGCCCTAAATTTATTTAGATTCCTCTGATCCATTAACATTGAAAGTATATTATAGAAGTGATCCTCGGTACCTCACAACAAGGAGGCCAGTACTCACAGCACAGAGCTGCAGATCAAGACTCCAGAGACTTTGCGCTATGTAATTCTTCCAGATCCTTCCAACCATAGCATCTTTCTGTTTAGCTTAACAGGAAACAGAGGAGGACTATGGGTTTGGATTAGACCTGCAGACTATTTAGATCAGTTTTCTCTAACAGTACAAGTGCCAGAGGAACACGCTAAATAGCCGCACTAAGCAGATAAAGTAACCTGCCTCACATAAGAGTCTTACTTAATCCCTTTTAGTCAAGAACTTGCTCATTTTAAACCCTGAAGGTTTTATATCCCCTCCAAACTTAACATATCTCTGAATACTTTTACTATGCATGTAAATGTTCACTACCTCTTTGAATCTTGCTGAATTATTCCAACTCAACGAAATCCTGTGGCAGCAGGCTTCATGGCTAAACTATGTTATTGAAGAAAAAAAAAGAGGATTTCCTTAGATCCGTTTGAATGTGGCAGCTTCCAAACACTACCCTATATTCTAATGTTACCTGGGTAATTTACCTTTCCTAGATAATTTCTTATCATACTTTTTTTGCCACATAGGAAGTATTGATAATTATATCTATTGTATTTGTGTGAAGAATGTATATGCATTCTTAAACCATTTTGAGATCCTTGTAAGAAAAGACATTAACAAAGCACAATTCTCTTTGCTCGATAGCATCCTACCTGTTTCGTAGAAATGCGTCAAGAGATCCTCCTTTTCAATGAATCGTTGATATAACCAGTGTGTAAGAGCTTCAGGCTCTGCAGGTACATCTTTAACTGGAAAAATCCTACCAAAGAAACAAACATAATTAAACCTAGTGATCTGGTTTCGGCTGGGATAGAGTTAATTTTCCTCCTAGGAGCTGGCATAGTGCTGTGTTTTGGATTTAGTATGAGAATAATGTTGATAACACACCGATGTTTTAGTTGTTGCTAAGTAGTGCTTACACTAGGCAAGGACTTTCCAGCTTCCCATACCCTACTGACTGAGAAGGCTGGAGGTGCACAAGAAGCTGGGAGGGGGCACAGCCAGGACAGCTGACCCCAACTGGCCAGAGGGACATTCCATACCATGTGACGTCATGCTCAGTACATAAACTGGGGAAAGCTGGCCGGGGGGGGCCGCTGCTCGGGGACTGGCTGGGCATTGGTCGGCGTATGGTGAGCAACTGTATTGTGCATCACTTGCTTTGTATATTCTTTTATTATTATTACTACTATTTTACTTTATTTCAATTATTAAACTGTTCTTATCTCAACCCATGCATTTTCTCACTGTTACTCTTCTGATTCTCTCCCCCATCCCACCAGGGGGGCGTGAGTGAGCAGCTGTGCGGTGCTCAGTTGCCGGCTAGGGTTAAACCATGACACCTAGGAAATGCATTCTGTACGTGAAGAACAAAACTCCTCCCTCCTGCCCCAGCCCACCCCAAAACATAGAGAACAAGAGTTTGGTATAGTCTAACTGCACGGTTCATTCTCTCTCTGATTCACAGATCACATAGGTATTAAGGATACAAAACTGGAATATTCCAGGTTACCAGCCAGACGCACACAGAAGACATAGGCATTATTATCTTCTATCAAATACTGTGTTACAGCATTTGATAAAAGCTACTAAGTTGCTGGGTTTTTTTTTTTAAAGAGAATACCACCACACTATTTTACTATCCTTAAAAAAGTACAAACCAAGAAGCTATGAAGTTCATGCACTGAAACAGAAAGAAATAAAAGACTGAGAAGGTTCATCCACTGTTTGAAGAAACAGTTCTTCAACAGGCAGAAGCTATGTAATGACATCACTAAGTGCCAATAGCTCTTCTGTATCCCAGAAAACAAGTCCTCTGTGCTTTTCAAAGGATGCCAGCATCTTTGTCTGAAATTTCTAAGGCAGGTTTTAAACTGAAAACTGACCATGTAAGCAAGTGTACTCAAATATTGCTGCTCTATTTTAAAAACCCCAATGGAAGAATTACCAATGTTTTGGTACTTCTACGCTGAATACTAGGTCTACTTAGAAAGTCAGATATCCAGGGCAGAATTCACTGAGATACATACATACAGAAACCCCCAAACAACCCACCATACCTCACTGGATTTTTTTCAAAATAGAATTTCAAGTCTTACAGTAATTGTGAAACCTCCTCAGTAGACCCTAAGTGGCTTTTGATATATACAAGAACTTATGTATCTGCTGTGTTTCACTGGGAGGCCAATGCAGAAGAGATTTGTGTATCAGGCTAGCCTGAAAAATTCAAATTCATACTCTGAAACGTAGGTTTCTCTTTTCAGGTGAGCTCTCATTTACCCTGTCATCTATGCCATGCTTCTATTTTCATTAGCGGATTTTTCATTTCTTTTTAAACACAGTCTTGATTGATTATACTGAAAAGAATTTGAAGTAACACCACAATCATGTGGGAAGTGTCTGAAGAGATAAGGGAATGTCACACTACAGAAATAAGACACTTCTGAAGAATGCTTTTGTTGCTGCTACTGTTTTCAACATCTTTGCTTGCTTTGTTGCCGAGTCATTTGTACCTCCTCTTTTCAGTTTGATGCATGGAAAAGTAAGCTGTAAGCGGAGGAGAAAAACAGCGAAGCATTGCTCTAATGAGCGAATTAAAAAAACAATGGTGCTTCGGTATACAGAGATAATTTCAATAAAAGGAGATTAACAATTTTATTTTCCAACTATGGCATCAACACGAACTCAGATATTTCTGTAGCCTTTGTAGCAATTCTACCTACGTCTTTCTCACACTGCGGAGTTCTCTGTGCTCTAGTAAAGCCAGTGTCAGCAACCAGAAATTAGCAACTGTTATCTCAGGTAAAATACAGTTTGAAGAAAAGTCTTTGGCCAAAGACAAATATGAAATCGTTGGTGGTCCAGTAAATAGCTCAAGTCCTCAGCGTGCATATTAAGAACAATGACAAAGACAGGTAATAAAGAACTACTTTATCTCGAAGCCCAGACGTCGTACAGCAGATTAAAATTAAACCACGTAGAGGCAAGTAAAACACACACCCACAGAGAAAGGACCATTTTTGTTCAGGGTATAACACTAAGAGAGACTTACTCTCTGTCCCCAAACACAACCGAGTTGCCAAGCACTATTTTTACTCCCTTCTGCCTATCTGCTGTGAAGAGATAAAAGGACTCAGCAACGCAATATTGTGTTTCACAGTATATTTCTGAAGGACAGATGCTTGCTTACGCAAGTTTGAAGACGGTTCAGAACTAACAGAACGCGTGTGTGGGCTCAGGACAGAAGTCTAGCATTACCTGGCTTCATACGCAGTTTCCATTGTAAGCTGCAGATATTCTTTATCTCCACTTCTCAGTTACCTAATGGGTAACAACTCTACAGCTCGATACCTAGTTAAGCCTGGTATTTTTCTAAGAATGTACCTACTAGTCTGAAACTTATCACAAGATCTTACAAGATACTCATTAGAAAAAATTTATGAGCTGGCACTTTAATGGAGTAGCAAAGCAGCATAAGCGATACCAGTATTGTGAGAGACCAATGGAACACAGCACACCACTTTCCTGCTTGAATCCATCCAGGCTCTTGTACGAACCAATACAGTACCAGAATACTTGAGTCTCTGGATATAAACTCCGCTTCTTAGCGGTTTAAGAAGCAGTCACCGTTACACCCATTTTGAATGAATATTAATATGCAGAGTGGAAAACAACTGGTTTTCCAATAATGCTACAATGACTGTCACCATTTAGCAATGGTAAGTGCTGATGTATTTAGAAGCATTTTCAAACATATTTTTAGATTATCCAGAGTTATTTTTACAAGCAGAACATTCTTATTAATGACTGAGCTAAATTAGAGATGGAAAGTTAAAAAAAAAAAAAAAATCCTTAAAACTCTGGAACAAGCCCTTCCTGTACTAGATAAGGTGAAGCTAACACACACCCCTGTATTTATACTAAACATTCTGCCACTATCATCATCTCTGCCCATCAGAGGGCTCCTTTTGCATCTGTGTTTTAGAAGAACACCCTCTTTAAGGAGACTGGTTTCAGGAAAGGTAACTGAGAAAGTCTAACCTTACAAAGCTCTCTACACAGACAATCCAAAACAAGGGCGGAAAGCCATCGCTCTAAATGGAGCAGGGTCATCCCCAACCATCGGCTGCGAGGTCTGCCAGGTCTACTGTTAAAAGATGCAGGAAATAAGTTTCTTCTTTTCAATGAGATATGTAAACAGTTGTCAACGTGGTCACAGCATGAGCATCATCTTGGCTCTACCCCACGTTTGGGCATCCAGCATCAGGAATGCCACTAAAAGCAAACAGTTTGCTGATCTCATCAGGAAAATAAAATGTTATCACCACATAAAATTGTCCTGACAAGGAACAAGGTCAACATGTAATATCTGAAGCTTCTAGATTCTCTTGGGCACTTGAATCTTCCTAGTTTTTGGACAAAACTAACCTCACATTGCATGAAAATAAGAATGTTCTTTGTTCCTGGTGTAGCAAACAAGGAATTTAATAGCACTGGATAAGATAACTTGACCAGAAAATTCAAGCAGAATGGAAATGCCTCCTCCTTTCATTTCTCATCAAGGGAACAGCTGCTTTGCTATCATCACGGGGAGGTGAGGAGGGGGTAAACTTCAATAAAAGCAGTGCCACCCATAGGCTGCACCCTGAAAAGTTAAAAGTGGTGGTAGAAGTAAAGACATACTCTGACGGGAGTCTGCAAAGCTGTCTCAGCTTCATTAAAGCAATCTTCTAGCTGAAGGTTACCTATCTGCAGCTGTGAGGTGACAAAAGCTGTGGGACACTCCACATAGCTGACTGAGGGACGGCAAGTTTCTTAAACCACTACACAAATGTGTTTCTATGTCCCAAACCAGAATATATTAGCACAAATGACAGTCCAGGAAAGAAGAAAGGATTTTAAAAAAGAGATGTAACTGCCAAAGACATGTTGGCATATATAAGAAATTGTGGAGACTTACCTACTGATAGGCCATTTCTCGAACGATCCCAAATAATTTTCAGAAATGCAGCATTTTCAGAAACATTTAATCTCTTTTAAATGGTCCTTACTGGAGAAACAACCTCTAATTCTTTATTAAAATTCTAAAGTTCATAGATACCACTGTTAAGTACCAATTGCCATTCATCATCTGTTCTACCCTGAATTAAAAGTTCTTTATTACCCCTACGCCTTCTAAATCATAATATTATTTACTGTTTCAATGACTCTTTAAATAAACTCAGCATGATGGAGGTTGTTGGTACATCTCAGGCATGACCAAAAATAAGTTACTTGTGTAAAAAAAAGCATATTAAAATATACTGCCGAACTGGATGCCCTTCATAGACATTTCTGTAAAACTCATTCAGCAACCACAATGTATTCCATCTTATTTATAGCTAGGAGTCTAGTTTACTTCAATAAATCTGTATCAATGTAGACACAAAAAAAGAACTTCCTCAGTAGCTGAAAGCTTGTTTCAACAGCAGCACAGTACAAAAACTGGTACGAGAAAGAAAGGTGACATAGTACTCATCCGCATTATGGCACAAAGATAGCTGAGTTAGCTGGAAATAGTGTGGTACTTTCATGCAGCATAAATGCAGCTACCCTCTGCGGCGGAGGCGACTACAGCTGGCTCCGACTTCAGGGCCTCTACACCACAATCACTATCACGCAGTGCAAATGCGGGAGATGGTCAATGCAAGGGCATGACCCAGCAGGAAGCCAACGCAAAAAAACCTAACCCCACGCCATTCTTGATTGAGAGGGAGCTAAGCATCAAACAAACTTCATACCCAGGGGTTTTTCAATTTTTAACTCTTGGGTTTTGACAACAGAACTGCAGCACATGGGAAATCTTACTGTTAGAGAAACTTGGACACCAGCTGAGAAACACCAAGTCAGTTAGACTAAAGAAGTGACTGGTGTATGAAGAAAAGAAATAATCCCAAAACTCAACTCACTGTGGGGAAACGGTGGGAGCTGAAAATAGTAGCCAGTATGCAGTCTTGCTACACAGACACCAAACCCACTCAGCTTATTTCTGCTGAGTGTAACTGCAGTGAATCTGGATTTATGGTCAATGTACATCACAAAATGATCCAAGCGTAAAGCTAAACCATTCTGATAAAACAAACCTTTCCAACAGAGTCATTAAAAGGCAGGTCTCATAGTGATGCCTGTAGTTAGAGATGCCGTGTACCTTCCAGCCCTTTTTTTTTGGTGCTTACTGCTTTAACAGATGGGTTGAAATTTCCCCAAAAAATCCCAGTGCCATTTGACCTGGAAGAAGTTAATTAGATATTTTCTTTGAGTATTATGTTTCAGACAGCAAACCCAGTTTTTCAGCACTTTCCAATGAGTTTTGAGACAAGCCTGTCAGGGTCAAAAAATTATTCGATAGTTGAAAGGATAAGTTCTCACACCTTTGTGTTTTGAAGAATCTGAAATTTGGTAATTGTCCTTTTTTCTAGGGAAGTGTCTTTTTGACATCCTGAGGAAAATCAGGCCACAGCTTAGCCTAATTATGAACTTCTGAAAAACACGTCATTTGTACAGAAAATTGAGGTTTGAAAAGCAAGCTTCAACTCATTATAAAAATTGAGCTTTCAAACAAAAAAAAGATTACTGGATTAAACTGAACCTTCTCTGCCATTTCCATCAGCTAGAAAAGCATCTAAAAATGAAAACATAAGGCTGCTTGCTGTGTCCTCTACACTCCTCTGTTGCTCCCTAAGTAGGATGAAAAAGAAATAATCCTGCAGTAAAAGGACAGGCTATGAGAAAAGGAAAACACTAGTTTTGAAAGACCGTACGGCAGAAGGAGACAGGTTGTGACCAAGGGGAACAGCAGAAAAGACTGACTGAGCAACCAGAACAAAAGAGGCTCTGCAGTCTCCTCTGCTCCAGTTCGAGTAGCTCAGAAAACGTTGCTTTTTCCCCCACTGCTGTCATACATCAATTCCTCACTCTGGATTACTCTAAAAGGGGAAAAGCATGTTTAAATCCCGACTCTCCTTTCATACAGTAGAGATGGCATCTGGTCAAAACTATTCTTTTTTTTTTCCAAAGGGGCTTTTTTTTTTTTTTTTTTTTTTTTTTTTTTTATTTCCTGTAACTCAGTTAAAAGAAATGACAGACAAGAAACTAGTGCGCTAGAGCACAGACTCATGCAGAACTTTCTCCCTCCCCGGTTATTTAAAAATTACCCTTAAAATTTATTTCAAATGTAATCTCCCAAGACATTCCAAATTACAAACAACGAGTAAAATCTTATTGCACTAAATGAAGGAAAAGGAGGGAATAACAGCAATCCAGACATACTTGATATACATTTCATGAAAATCTCAGAGGACATCTATGTCAAAAGCAGAAAAATAGAAACACCTCTGACATTTTCCATCTTTGGAAGACACTTCTGACATTTCCATCTTTTTAAAGATGAAGTCCACTTTGCCTTGGGTTTTCCTTTGCTAACTGAGTTTGGTTCAAAGAGTTAAAGAAATGCACCAACTTTACAAGGGACATCTCAGGGCTCAACACAGCACAGGCCTTTTCAAACCTCAGTCACTGATTTAATCCTTGCCTACACTGTTAAGGACAAAGAGTAGTTAATACCCAATTAGAATTACTGAGGAACCACCTTGAATTTGTGACCTGCAGAACAAGCGCTGGCATTCTCAGCTGACAACCCCAGATACTCTAATGGCTCTGTTACAGCAATGTTTTGGTCTCCACATGGAAGATGAACTTAAAGAAGTAGTTTAGGTTTCCTGGTCAAGCCGTACAGCTACCCAGGTCTGGTGTATCACCCTCCGCCCCGCGGCTTGACCAGCTCTCAGGGAGCAACACTGCACAGAAACCTCCCAGGACACTTTTCAGCACATTAAAAGGCAGCTCTGCATTTCCAAACAGAAGTGCCAGGGATGAGAGGAAGGAGGTTGACATGTTGGCAAGGATCAGCTAGCTGGGCACCAAGTACAGCTGTTTGTAGCATGCACTGTTTAACCAGCATAAAGGGCTTTGGTGTTTTTCCAGAACTGCTCCTGATTAAGATCTGACGCAGAAACAGGCTCGAGACACCACTGTATTTTTGGACAAGTGGGGACGCTGCCTAGGAGGCACACATACAAAGCTCCTGAGAGACAGTTTTCCATTGACCGTACCTATAATTTCAAAAATAAGCTCTAAGAAATTGATGTCATTTGACATCAATTGAAGCCCCACTGGGCTTCAATTATCTGGCTTCTCAATCCTGGAGAAGGTTCAATGAAGTGATAGCAGAGCTGTAAGGCTTTCTCTTTCTTTAAGGCCAGAAACCCCTTCAGAGAGAACGGTTATTCCCTACTCTTCCCTGTCTGCCACCCCCAGTTTCCCAGGCACATACTCCATCTTCACAGGTTCTCAGTGGTACCAACAACTCCGTTCAAATCATCGATACATGATTTAAAGTTGTCAAAACCCTGAAGGTGCCCATCACATTACAGCATTCTGCTAAAAAAATAACCCCTAATGAGTAAAGTCAGGTGATCTGGGAAATAATAATAATAATAATAATAAAAAAAATCAGTTGCTGTAATGCCCTGAAAGGAATCCAACAGGAAAATTTCTGTATAAGCAACAGAAAAGGATGATGCAACATGAGTAAATTCATGTACACACGCTGTTCAGTCACTCTCTGCTAATCCTGCCATGGATAAATATATCATTTACGTAAAACAAAAATATTTTTAAAGCCACACAAAAATATCTAAAAATAAATTTTATTGTCAAAAACATTGAAGGTGAAAATTCACCGTATTCATTCCAAACTACAGCTCTAATTCCAGACACATTAAAAGGTCTTAGCGTATCATAGCTAGATGATATGCTAAATCTGGAAAAAAGGATACAAAAGCGATATGACTTCTTTGGTATAGAATTATTCTGGATAGTCAGAAGAGTTGCAGAAGGACCTGACAATAGTTGCAGGTGAAATTAAATACCAGTAAACGCAAGGCAATGAACACTGGGGAAGGAAAAAGCACCAGCAGCTACGCATACACTGCCACAGCCTCTAAGATTAGCTGTTACTACCCTGGTAAGCGACCCCGAAATCACTGTGGGGAATTCAGGATGCCAGTCAACTCACAAACTAGTTACAGCAGAACCAGAAAAGGCGCAGACAAAAATAACAAGATAATCAGGGAAAGGCTTTTGTGTAAGGAGACACCAAATAGATGAAGACTTGCTGGGCTAGGAGGGGGACATGGACAGCTAAGGCAGGATATGAGAAAGCTCTGTAAAATCACGGGCCACGGAGAGCGTCACTGAGGAATGATTCATCCACTACTGTGGCAGGACACGGGAAACAGGGTGCTCCCACTGAAGGCATCAGGTGGAGAACTTAACACTAGCAACAAGGAAGTGGTCCTGGCTACCACCCTCAAGAACAGTTACACGTTGCGCCATGGGAAATTGTACAAGGCTAAGTATAAGCAGGTTAAAAACGGTTCACAAAGACCAGGTCCATCAGCACCTACCAAAAGAGCAATCCAGATGCGATGCCTGCTCAGAACATGTTACAGCCACCGTGTGTTTATGCGCAGAGATGGCACACGGGCTGCCTTCCTGTGTCTTTGCTGCTACCGCCCGCTGTCAGAGCCAGGGTACTTTGTTAAATGCATCTTTAAGAATTGCTACCCTGCATCCAACTAAAGCCCTTACAGTCCAGAGGACACATGCCTAAACTTGACATGCCAATTTAAGAATTACCAGGGCTGGAAAGTTAGCCAAAGCTCCAGTTAAAACCAAGACACTCAGTTCTCATTTCAGAGGTATTACATCCAGCTCTCAGCCTTCAGAGACATGCCGCCGCATTAGTTTCCATTTGTGGCATACTTCAAATATTTTTACAGGGTCAGCCATAACAACTAGAGGTTATTAAAGAAAACAAACAAACCCAAACAAAAACAGAGAGGCTTGCCCCTGTCTAAACCAGTGATTTAGACCCTCTGGAAGAAAATAACAAACCTACACCCAACAATAAAAAATTTCCAATATTTTTTCTTAGAATTTTAGTACTACAAGAACTGTAACATTCAAGTTGGAAGGTTCCATCATTTTGATGCTCATGCTCAAAAATACATTTTGAATATACACATTTAGAAGCAGGGAGTTAATTCAACTTAAGATAACTTTCTCTCTTTTTTAAATGAAGTATTTTTGGAAATACTCTTTAGTAAAATTCTAAATACATTCAACTTGCAATTATCCCAGATATCCGAGAGAGTACTAAGGTGACCTGAATAAAGCACAATAAATATTATGATACCTTACATAAATTAGGATGTAAGTATGTTCACCTTTGGAAAAACTTGAAGGCAGATTTCTATAAAAAGCAGGGACAGATTTAAACATGGCTGTGGAAAGGAGCTCCAGTGAGCAGCCTGTACTCTGCATCATACAACACTGGCAGCAGTGATGCTGGAGAAGGTCATTCCAGTTAAACTGTCACCCAAGGGATCCGCACAAGGATATTTGAAAGCTTATTGTAAAAATCTAAAAGCTCCCCAAATCAGCAAAAGGGAATTAAGACAAAATAATGCAATTTTGGAATAAAATGTGATCTACTTATTTGGCATAGGAAGAGTGTTAAAATATTTCTGGAGATTTCAGACTTGCAATTAACTGCAAACCAAAAGCAAAATGCAACTTCTCTCCATTGGTTTAGGTCTTAAGACAAAGAACTGCTGAGGAGAAAAGTTTTAATAGTATCCCATCCTAGATGTCAATGAGATTTGCTACTATTTCCAGAATGTTGCTCTGCTCAACTATTAAGAGCATGCTTTGAGTGAAAAAGCTGACATTTCTTTGTCAGAAAGTTAAATACAATATATAATCTCTGTTATAATAAACCTGTTATTTAATAACACAGTGATTTTTAATTTGGTCATTATTATAAAAAAAAAAATTAACTTGGGTTTACCAGTACTTTTAAACATGGCTGTGGAAAGGAGCTCCAGTGAGCAGCCTGTACTCTGCATCATACAACACTGGCAGCAGTGATGCTGGAGAAGGTCATTCCAGTTAAACTGTCACCCAAGGGATCCGCACAAGGATATTTGAAAGCTTATTGTAAAAATCTAAAAGCTCCCCAAATCAGCAAAAGGGAATTAAGACAAAATAATGCAATTTTGGAATAAAATGTGATCTACTTATTTGGCATAGGAAGAGTGTTAAAATATTTCTGGAGATTTCAGACTTGCAATTAACTGCAAACCAAAAGCAAAATGCAACTTCTCTCCATTGGTTTAGGTCTTAAGACAAAGAACTGCTGAGGAGAAAAGTTTTAATAGTATCCCATCCTAGATGTCAATGAGATTTGCTACTATTTCCAGAATGTTGCTCTGCTCAACTATTAAGAGCATGCTTTGAGTGAAAAAGCTGACATTTCTTTGTCAGAAAGTTAAATACAATATATAATCTCTGTTATAATAAACCTGTTATTTAATAACACAGTGATTTTTAATTTGTTGTCATTATTAAAAAAAAAAATTAACTTGGGTTTACCAGTACCTTAACATTAAAGTGGAAAAGATGACCTATCCATCAAATATATTCCCCATAACGATATTCAGCCACAGGATGTTAGTCAAAACCTTAATGTGCTAAGATATGGAATGGTCACTGAACTTTTCAAAAGAAAAAAAAGTTGTGTTTAGATAATATGAGTTGCCCATCTGTGTGAGACGCACATAAAAAAAGACATTGCTACTGATTTCCCATATCCTGAAACATGATGTTACTAACTTGTGAATACTTGTTTTTTAATATTTTAGTTCAATGTAAGAGTAGAAGGTTTATTTCCTACCTGTAATGCACATGTGTAACTGTTGGCTGTCGGTAGCCAAGAATCCAAGTTTGGATATCTATAGGTTCACCTTTGGGATACGCAATGGTTGTATCTATCACCCACTGGAGGCCTTTTGATTTGCTCTCTAGGAACAAAAAGAAACGTGATATTAGTATCAGATACTTCATGAGGTATGAGGCACAAATAAGACAGCCAAAAATCAAATCCAGATTTCATTACAAAGCACAGAAATACTCTTACAAACTTCAGTTAGACCAAGATTTTACTATCACAGTTATTTCTGTTGTTCTTACATATTGTAGTACACAGAATAAGTTCACTCACTGGGTATGAGTATAGTCACATAACGTGTTGGCCCAAATGTCAGGTGCTTCCCCCCATTCACCAAAAGGAAAACTTCAAAAACAAAAATCCAACTTTCTCGGTCTGCACTTTAAGCACAACTTACAACTTCGTAAGAGCTTGCAGTTGCAGATCACTGATGAAGCAACAGCCATGCAGATCCCTTCAGACAACTAGCCTCACTACTGGGTTAGGGCAAATGGATAAAGGTGACTTATGTCATACGACGTAGTTAGATTTTTTCAAAGACATCTTTTAAAAAATCCCTCAAAGGTTCTTAAAAAATCTGAGTTACGGGATAAAGAGGAAATTTGTGCATTAAAGACAAGAAAGCAACGAATATAAAATGGTCATTTTTCACAATGGAGAAGAGATTGCATCCACAAGGTCACAGAAAGGCTGATACCAGTACATGTTCATATGCTGCTCAGCATATTTAGAAACTGAAAAAGGATCAAAGGAGGTGAAAATATTTGCTATGAAGATTATTCAGGAGAGTCAAATTTAAATCTGAACATAGGTTACTACCAGCAATAGTCAAGGTCAGATATCAACCTAGCCATGACCTCTCTCTGGCATGTCTTCGATTCACAGGTTTGCAAAAAGGCAGAGCAAAGAGGCAGAGCAGCAGATCTGGAAAGCAAACCAGGAAGGAGGGGCACGTTGCCAAGATGGCACTTTGAATTTAGCTTGTCGATTTTCTATCTGTTCTGTGAGAACTGGAGCTGCCTTGTATCTGAGGTCATGTTATGTTCGGGCTAGTATAGTAATATGCTTACTTAATGCTTAATACACTAGTATAGTAATATGCTTACATCATACCCAGCAATATCTTAAAGCATTTATAAAGTTGACTATTAAAAACAGCCACCTGTTGGCAGAAGCATGTAAGAGGTGTTAGGTCTTAGCACAAAGCACAAGACTCTTCAAGCCTGAAGCTGAGATAGCTATGAAAGAAATTTGATAGAGGTTGACAAAAACACTTGGCATGAAGAACGTGCACAGGGATAGACTGTTCACCATCATTCTCAATACAAGAATAGACGTGTTCAAAATGAAGCCAGAGGAAAAGTTTTCAAAGCAAACAGAAATGATTCTTCGTGCAGAGGGGAATAAAACTGTAGGGAACCCCTTGCCAAAGGATGTCAAGGATGCTGAGAGTTGGGTTCAAGAGGAAACTGGACAAGTACATGGAAGAAATCCGTTGGATGGTTTACCCCCATCTGGCTTGGGAAACCTACCACACTGGAAACAGTCAGAAGCTAGGAGAGTATGCGGGAGAAGTATGATGCATGTTTGCTGTGTTCATACTCTTCCTCTGATACCCACTTGGTGTCACGGACAAGATGTTGGGCTAGACAGGTGCCCAGAATCGCCACTCAAATTTTACAGAAGAGCTACCACACACATGAAGAAATCTGCAACACACAGCCTGAGTTGCACTCCAAAAGCCACAGAGTTATTAACACCAACTAGAACATACGTGCAAGGACTGACTCGCAAGTTTCTACCTGCATTTAACTTAATTTGCATTTAATTTAATTAAGTGTGAGAAGACAGTTACAACAATGCTATCACATATATCTATCAATTACTTTAACAAGCAGCTAGTGTTTTCATAGTGTCTACGCAACAATGGAGTTGTACTACTTGGTTACAAATGCAAATACACTACCTGAATAAGGCTAGACAGTATTTCCTAATATCTAGGCTATGAGTTATTAGTAGTATGCAATGTGCTATTCCACAATTTGACCAAGTGCAAGCTACGCAGGTCAAGCTGAAACACCCAGTGTCACCTTCTGGAAATACAGTATTTTAAAACCCTGACAGACACGTGAAATGAGAACACGAGGTCCCATTAGAGGCTCCAGGCTTGCCAGCATCATGACAGAGTGCTTATCAAGTCTCTCTTAAGAAAAGCACTAACTACAGAGTCCTTCATTTTAAAAGTAGCAATGTATTAGAGAAAAGCCAATATGAAATTAATAGTAAATCCACAGAAGTATTCATTTAGAAATGGATTTCGGAACAAAGCCATTCAATTTACTATTTTCCCAGATGTAAAGTAAGAATGGATAAATACAAGTAAATTGTCTAAGTGAGTAAGCAACAAAGATCATTAATTGCAATTAAAAAGTGCCAGATGAATACGGGCACATTATCTTATTATTTACAGTAAAATGTTTTAAAATCATTTATTAAATATTTAGCTAGTATTTCAAACTGTTCTTTCAGTGGATAATGGTTCAAACTTCAGTATGGAAAGACTCCTGCAGTCCTCTTCTGTGCTGTTTCCTACTTTCTGCTTTTGTGGAGCAGAGCTGCCGCATGGATTCCTCAGACCAGCTCCAAATTCACCTCCAGTCCCTTCCAGGGCAGGGTGGCAGAAAAACCTGCCTCTGACAGCCCACCAGGAACCCCAGGTTAGGAAAGAAAGAAAAAGAAAAAAAAAAATTCTGAAGGTAATGTCAGCCTTCATAGACCCTCCTTTAGAGCAAGCAAGTCTTAGCATAGCTACCTCCACATGCAATCACCAAGACGTGCTATCAAATCACCGTCACCGGCATATTTCTGCATGCTCTGGTTTAAAATAAGCCTTACATAATCATCCAAGATCTCATACTGCCAAAAAACCCTAAGTCACCAAGGATTTCAGAAAATTAATTTTGAAATAAATCTTGCTGTCCTTTTGGGGGGGTTATACTGTGTTGCACCCTGCTCATGAGCATATTTATTTTAAAGTCACGAAGCTCTAACAGATCCTGAAACTGAAAAAGAAACAGAAAACCGCACACAACACACAGGGGTAGGACCTCAGTATGCCTGAGGATGCTGCTTTCAAGCCTAAGCAGACCTTTGAACAAGAATAAACCCTATTATTTTTCAAATGGAGCACACTAACAGGAAGTCAGAACAGAAAGACTGCTGCATTAGTTATAATATGGTGTGAATCTCAGGTCTGGCATTTGCAGCTGGAAAAAAGGGAGTTGCGTATACCTGTTCAAGAACTCCTCTTGCCAAGTTTGGCTTGGCCAACACAGCCACAGACGTTTGTGACAGACAAACCCTTTTGAACTTTCCACCTACCATTAAAAGACAGCCTCATCCTTCATTTCTAGTACCTGCTGAAAGACTGAGCAGCCTGGCTGCTAGAGACTTCGGCAGAAGAAACTGCTGCAGAGGCCAAATTTAAGCTGATCTCTCTGAGGACTAGTTTTTCTTCTGTGGTGTCAGTCTGCTTGCCACTTTCAGCACAGGTGGAGGATTTTAATTTCTCAAATCGCCTCAGAATGTTAGCAGTCTGATTCTTTTTAAGTAGTACATAAATGTTCAAAACAGGCCTGCAGGCACCTGTCCTACACAGTTGGATCCAAACCACGTAGTAATAATGTACCTTAGTATGAATGGTACATACTTGCCTTATGAGTGCTAACACAAGACTGAACAATCACATGTAACAGTAGCTTTCTGGCCTAGACAAAAAAAAATCAAAACAAAATTTAAACAGCCTCCTAACTTGTTGGTTTTGGGTTTTTTTTTTTTAAAATCACCAGTAGAGGCAACATACTTGCCTGATGAGTGCTAACACAAGACTGAACAATCACAAACAGTACCTTTCTGGCCTAGACAAAAAAAAATCAAAACAAAATTTAAACAGCCTCCTACTTGTTGGTTTTTGGGTTTTTTTTTTTTAAAATCACCAGTAGAGGCAAATCTTTGTAACTTTTTTTTTTTTTTTCTTATTTTTGTTCTAGCTGTGGATTCAGTGATAGTAAGTTGCTTCGTATTTAGTTAGGAAGCAACTTACCATCAGCGTCTTCAAGACATTCAGTGCTCCATCATCCTCCATGGTCCTCTCACAGCAGATACTTGATTATCTACAAATTTAGTGGTGTTCAGAGCTTCTCTTCATCCCCTCTATGTCCTCCCTGGGGTTACTCTCAACCAGTGCTAAAAGCCAGATTTGACTATGCGCAGGACTCTTCAAACCCACCAGCAGACTGTCGTGTTTACCACTGAGAAAAAGAGCAAGTTATAAAGACAGGTTTCAGCAGGAAACCTTGCCTCCAGCCGAGCTCTGGATGGTGCGATACTGCCAGACTGCATCCAGAGTGGAAAAGAATGCACCAGCCAGGCGTGAACCTGAGTACCACAGCTTCCACTTGAAAAAGAAAATATTTACTAGCATTCACTAGTATTCAGGTGTAGTTTCCTGAACACTTACATCACTCTCAACGCAGCCAAAAGAGGCTGTTGCCTCCCCCTGCACAGCAATGCATTCTTGTAACTTGCCACTTGTCCTCTACTTGTCCTCGTGTGATCAGCTGGACCACTGACCTTAAAATTAACTCTTTTCCCAAAGATTAGCTCTCAGACTGAACATCTTACTCATTATCTCAAGATATCTCTGTAACAAATCACCTGGAACAAAACAAGATGCCCCTTTCCCAGGATAAAAAAAAAGCCTTCCCACATGTTATTCAAGTCACATTCCTCATATAACAGTGAATCAAAAAGTTTGATTAAAAAAAAAAATCAATTACGAAGTCCAGTGTCCAGCTCTGCAGAAGGGAAAATTTAATTTCTCTGAGAAAAAGCATCAGAACTGAATGTACTGTGCTGCATTTGAAAACAGTAAGATAAGATTTCAGTATGACTCTAACCAAGCTCAAAGCAACCTCTTATCAGACAAAAAAATTGCTGCATGGTAAAATAAAGCAGAATTAAAAAAAACATACTAGAGCAAAGTTGATCAAAAATAAGCTCTGGAACACATACCTTCAGTGAACAATTGCTCCAAACTCCTTTGAATTGCCAGCTGTTTAGCACTTAGAACATTTTGCTAGTTCTAAAACTCACAAGAAAATCAATTCTTAACCGAAGAAACATTGTACTTGCAACTATGTCAGAGACTAAGCGTTCTGTTAAAAAATTAAACAAAACCAAACCATAAAACAATACACACACCCCCCCCCAGCAGTCCCTACAGGGTTAAGGTGATGATGGCTATGAATCAAGTATTTTTATGCTGCCCATATTCCTACTCTGCACTAAAACCTTCTCCCAGAACACAGGCACTGGCAGCAGCGCTTTGTTTGGGGGGCACAGCACATCTGCCCAGAGGGATGCTTTCATCAGACACCAGAATTAACTTTGCTTTCATCAGACACCAGATTAACCATATTTTCAGGGAGAGACATCAATTAACTACATTGTCTGTACTTTCTAGCTTCAAAAGCACTCAAGCCATCAAGTGATAGTATTACCTTTCCTATATGTTTTTCCATCCTTCTATTTATTTATGAATAGAATTGTACAATTTCGTTAAAATTAAACAAGTGTTTCAAAAGGCAGCAAAAGCAACAACTGTTTTAGTCATTTAATTTAGTATTTACCAGCAATAAGTTAAATTTCACTCCGATGAAGGCTAGTACTTGGGACTTTAATATGAAAGAAGGCTTGGAAAACTGTTGGGAGGAGGAAATTAAGAAAATAGAGGCTGCTTGCCTTGGAAAAGCAACCGATAAAGAACTGATCAGTTTAAGCACAAGAATAATCAAATAGTATTGATCGTCTAGCTCAGGACCATTTGTTCTTCTTGTCACTTTAGAGAGGAAGAATCAGGTAATAAGCTGTGGGAAATTCATAACTAGTACAAAAATAAACTGGAAAGGGGATCGGATATTAAGAATACTAATATCATAATTAAGGCTAATGAAATTTTGGGGAGGCTACCGAACCTCACACTTCACAACATAAACCCGCCTCTACCAAAGGGATGACAGAAATCAGATTAGAGACCTTACAGAAGAAGGACAGATGAGGTAGCATTTACCTGTTGCACAATTCTTGAACTACTGTTTGAAGGCTGTAACTCCAGTCACATTTATGTACAAAAGCAAGCTAGTGGGCTGGGGAGTAGGGCAGGTGACATGATGAAACAACTGTATGAAACTTGGTTTGTACCAAATCAGGGTGCAGCATAGCAGTATATTAAGAATGAACCGTCTTTTATTATAGTTGCTTGTGTCATCTTTTCTTCTTTCACCCAGTATTACACACCATTCCAGTTGAGAAAGTAGAACGGTATAAAATCTACAATGGTATAAAAGCTACAAGGATAATTTTAAATTAAGTAAGTACTAATAAAATGACAACACTCAAGAAGGCCGCAACTGTGTATCATGACTTATCATAACATAGCTACCCAGGAAACTCAACAGGAAGGGGACATAATTTTTGATGAGGAGGAGTTCCTCTTAATCTATAAACCAATTTAACTAAAATCACGTGGGGGAGAAAGGTGAACCCCATCATTATCAGTAAAGATGGGCGGTAACAAAAAGACTGAGAGGGCGATAAATAATGGAGAAGAAAGCTTATTATAGTAAGATGAATAATTTGGTAACTCGGGACACCAGGAACATTGTTAAATAAGACAGTAGAGAGCACAAGAAGAAGTGGTGCAGAGGAAAAATGTTTTCAGTGAACCATGAAGTTCAAGTGCGATGCTACTGACACACAAGCCACTTCCCAAGCCAAGGAGTACAGTAATAATGTACAAAAAGTGTATACGCAATCTCTATGCAAGACACTGGCAAAACCTTTACTGTATATACTACACCTAGTTCTAGCACCCACAACTCAAAAATGGTAACCCAAAGAGGATACAGGCAAGTTTGATTTCACTGAGCCAGGTTTTTTCATGTGGTTAAAAAAAAGGGAAAGATAAAACAGATAAAAAAAATAAAGATCACTAATTTGTTAGGCTTCTAACTTTATAATATAACCTTATCAATTTACACAATTATATTTCATTTAACTGAACAAACATTCTTCAAAAATTTTCTGAAGTAGCAAGAGTACAGTAAAAGCATTTGGAAGGCAGAAGATTAGGAAGAGTCTTTTATATAAGATATAGATCAAGAATTAACCTTTCGTACATCTCTGAAAGGGAAGTTTTACCATGCTAGAAACATTTTCGTGAGCTTAAGAGAAGAGAGGACTCAAAATACCTCAGCTTCATATGTATCAAATATTACTCTTTCCTAGCATATAAAATTTACTTTCACTTCTCTTTTTCATCCCTTTTATTATGTTTTCATGTCCATTACTCTGAAAGAATGATAGCTAAACCCACACGTTTCTTTCCTATTTTTGCCCACTTATCTTTCCGTCTGTCTTTTGAGTAGGATGGACAGAAGTGGTTCCATTGTATTTCTGAGACAATTCCTTTATTTTAGTACTCAGCTAGGTCAACCACTATCAAATGCTCATTTCTCCAGAGTCTGAATCATGCCATGATCAAAGAAGAAAGAAGCCAGATTTGATGTTCAGCTAAGTTGATAGCAATCCAAGAGTATGAAAATATAAAATTGGTATTTGACGAGCGCTTTTGGTCCCCTTCCAGAACTAGAAGGCCTGTAATTCACATTTGGGGAACTTCTTACTTTTCATATCTTTTTGCCTTTGATATGGGAATAAATAGAACAGGAACAGGCCAAACTTTTCTCCTTAAAAAAATAACTTTTAACAGGGACTAGGCTATTCTGTTTCTCTTTTAAACCTAAAATCTTCTAAGACAACAAGGGCTTTCTTCAGACTTTCTTTTCTGAATGTAGCCTGAAACAAAATATTCTGATGCATTCCATAGCTTGATTTTATTTTCATTTAAAATCTTCCCTCCACATCTGCAAAAACATCATCTCCATTCATTTCCTATGTTGACAAGATTAACTTCAAAACTAAAAATCTGGAAGCAATTTCAGTATGAGGTTTCCTGCTAACCCTGAAATTTGAACTTCAGCACAGAAAAAAACCCAAAGTCATCTGCATATGTGGCTTCATTAGGATGGATCTTTGGTTCAAACTGCTAAACGATCATAATAATTTGGCTGTGGAAATACCAGCACCACCCATCAATAAGAAACCACCACAACCCCCCCATCCATTGTTTCTATAATAAGTAACAGAAATACTAACTTACTAGGCTAAGTAAGATCTAACCCCACTCTCTGAACATGCCAAGAAGTTAATTTTAAAAATTGAGAGACTAAAAGCACCAAGTCCTGTAACTACAGGCATAATTTATATCCCAGCTATACTCTCCCCTACAGCCCAGGCATCCCAGAACAATAATGCTGCAGGAATATTCTTATTCCCTCATAGCTCTTCCAACATAAGACAGCCAAACAATCCTTCAAATCTAGTCATCAGTGACAGTTAACTCCAGCAACAAAGGGGACAGTCATCATAAAAATCTATAGAGGATAAAGGAACTTGAACTCAATAGAAAACAGTTCAAGAAGAGGAATGAAGTATACAGTACTGGGTGGAAAGAAACTTTCAAAGCCAGGAATAAAAATTTGAACATAGTTTGCATATTCCAGAAATACTTCTACTGTAGTTCCATACTACCATAAACCAGTGCAAACCATCAATCATGCTGAAAGGAGCAGCCCACCTTCTTGCCCACACCGGGTGCTCGTTCCACTATCTGCTCTACCCATCACGTGTACCAAGACAAACATTCATGCAGCCACACTATAGACTAAATCAAATTAAAACTAAAATTTTCTTTTTTTGTGTGTCTCAACATAGAAAACAAACTTAGTGGAACTAAAAGCAAATATGAAAACATTCATGTAAATATGATGGTGCATTATGGATGTATTTGACATTTAAAGAGACCAATTCAACACAAAACGTTTTGTTTAACTCAAATCTTGGCCATTCAATTTGCTTTTTATCCACAAGACTAAAGTGGTCTTTACCTTTTATCACAGTGTCTCTACCTGCTGGAGTTCCATTTTCTTGCGGTGCTACAAGCGTTTTCAGAATTACTTGTGTTGCCCCAAGTCTCGGCAGGGTGACATGTTTAAGAAATGGCAAATTGTTTTTCTTGGCAAATGCCTGGCTTGTTTCTCTCCTTTTCCTAAGGAAGCCACCCTCTGGAAATAAAACAATCCATTTCCGATTACGGCTCCTGTAATATTTTTCTAGATGCTCCTTGAGTAACACAAGCTGCTGGTCACGGTGTGCTTTTCCCTATAAAGATAAAGCATTACCGAAATAAAATGAATGCTTAAAAGAGATAACATTAAGACAGATAATGATTACATTTCTATGATTTCTCTCTCTTTTCAGAGATACAAATAAGCCTCTATGACAACACAAAACAATGTTCCCAGAGTACCCACTGGTGGCTGAGTTAATGCCACTTTACAGAAAGGCTGAAAAAAAGCCTTTGAAATTGAGGATGAAGCTCCCAATTTGATGACTTCTCCACAAGAGCGACATCCAGACTATAAACGGGAACTCCACATAACAGAAGGATGTATTTACAGAATTCCCTAGTTGTTACTGTGTCCCAAGTCGAATTTGCTAAACTGATTTCTGCAAAGACAATCTAGGGGTCAAGCTATGATTTGGAGGTCCACGTATCATCAGTAATTTCTGCAAGCCAAACAGTATCTTTGCTTACATATCTTCTACGCACCTCTCCCCGCATCCTGTATTAGAATAGCAGAGGTACCAGAAGACACAGCCGGACCTTGAGACCAGGCTTGAGTTCAGTTACCACAGCAGAACCACAGATTTCTCCCAAACCTGTGCTGCTTGAATGCTTAGTCTCAGCTGAAATCAGCACACTGATGGAAACACTTATTGTTTGAGCCGGAGGCGGGGGGGGGGGGGCAGGGATGTTTGCAGGTTTTCTTCCTCTAGGAGAAACTTGAGTAGGAAGTGATTTTATTTGTGTGAACTTAAAGAAAGCCTACAACAATAAAAATGAGATGCCCTAGCCAACAAGATATTGTATGACACCAGCTTCTAGTTTGATAATTAGCTGTATATAGGATATAACCAGGTGATAATTAAACCTGAAGGACCAAGGGGGGGAGAAAAAAAACCAAACCAACCCTCATTCATTTCTCCTCTTTGATGTACTAGCACAACTTTTTCACTTAAGACAGTAAGGTTTGTCCTTAATTACTGCAGAAATATCTTCAATATCTTCAACAACAATCTCTTCTCTTCCCACTTCCACACACAGCAAGAGCAAGCTACTCAAATTTTCACAGGAATTAATTTACATAAATTATAATTTTTGAGTGCTCCAAAGTGACTTTGTCGTATCACTCAAAAGACACAGGAGTCCAAAACTTAAGCTTCCCTCAGCAGAGGTGATTTTAATTCTGTGAAATGTCAACAAAACCTTCCACTCTTTGGTGGTTGGGTTTTTTTGGCAGGGAAGAGGGAAAGAGTGGGGTTGAGTGGAAGACAACAAGAAACGGTATTTTATTGAAGACAGGTTTTGTGAAAGTGTTTCTCCTAGGTTTTGAAATCTCATGATTGCAATTACTTCCAACTTACCTCATGAAAAGGAAGGAAAAAGCTCTGCCTGCTCATTTTAACGCAACTAAAGAGCAATATAAAAGTTCCTTAGTTAAAACAGTCCTTTCCCACCAGACCACAGGACTCCAGGATAGCACAGTAGTTGAAAAACAAACAGCAGTGAACAATAAACTTTTCACATGTTAGATATTAGAACTCTCCAAAACCTAAAGAAACCTAACGGATATAACTGGTGATAAACTGCCGTTTAGCAAATACCGTGAGGTTTAAGATGCTGCTGCGATACAGAAAAATCTACTGGAACAATGGGAAAGAGAGGAGCGTTTAAAAGCAGCCGTGACTAGTGGAATACTGAAGAGTCCACTAGTGGACTGGAAGATAAAATGCAATTAACATACTGTCCAGAAAGAAGAGAAAAGTAAGTCATACAGAAGCAGAAGCAGCTCCTTAGTACAACCAATTCTTGAAGACCATGGGTAGTTGATCACCGTCACAGGGAACAGGCTCAGCCTTCTTTCCTTTAGAGGAAAGAAAACAGGTAGCAGGAGACTGCTGACAAATTCTTTAGGATGCAATGCACTTTGCATCACCGGTATGGCAAGTTACTGATAGTCTCGGTTTCCAGTAAACTTTTCAATGGAAGAAGAGAAAACACTAGTCAACTTCTAGTAGACCTCAGAAGCATTCCTAAAAGTGCCATTGGTGCTGCTCATGAAAATGAGGCTAATGTACATTTTTAACAAATAGGATGTATTGTACCATGATCAAATTACCTTATTTTGCAGGGGGAAAAAAGAAAAAAAGAAGTATTTGCTCATCCAAATATTACTAGGGCCTTTCTATAGTTAGGCAAAGGATCATTACTCACTCACCTGAAGTGTTTTTGCTACACCCAAAGGTTAATTAACAGCCAAGAAACATTTTCTTTTCAATTGGTTTATATTTAGACTCATGATGACATCGTTTTATTTGTGATGTTGCATATCTCAGCCACTTTACAAAAATGAGGAAAAGCCTTAGTTTTTGCAGCTAAGTAATGGTTTGGTTTTGTAACTGGAATTGCAACACCACATTCAGAAGTTACAATTAATAAGCTGACAGCCACGTGGACCTCAAAATGTGTATCTTGTGAATTTTAACTACTGAAATAGATTTATATTTTACAAAGTGTCAAGCCCTGTTCCTTTCCATACTCTCACAGTACACAGTTGTATATCTCTAGAGACCTTTATTTTATTACATAATTTTACCTGAGGTTTTCTAACCATGCCTCTAGTCTTAGTGAGAAATCTCACTTTAGCTGTGTATAGCTGTGATTAAGTATTTCTTTATTTCATTCTGAGTAAATTAGCTTCTCCTTCTCTGTAAAGTGAAAATTCATTAATTCTCTCCAGCTGGCCATACATTTTAAGTCCAGACAAATAAAAATAAGGACAGGAAAGAAACGTGTATGCTGGATGTCGCAGTTCACATAACTGGCAGCAGGTTCACGCTTATCATTGTACTTCTAAGTTTCTACTTTCAGAGTGCAGTTTGATCAACAGCTACCAAACAACAAAAACAACCCCAAATTTTAAGAAATAATCTGAGGTTTTCACTCCTTAACATTTGAGATGCTGGGCTCAACACACATTCCTTCCTGATGCTCAAATAATAATTAACCTTCAAGAATCAATTAATTACTATTTATGCAGGTCCATCACCACGTTAAACTGGTCTACCACCATGTCACCGTCAAAAGGGATGGTCCTGCCTTTCCTTATCTCAAACTCTGACAGTCAGAACAGTGACCTAACCAGACTCATTGCACAGCTTCAAGGTCACTAAGGAAAGAAGAGAGGCACCAACAATGGGCAGTCAGAAACGAGAGAGAAAAAGGACTGCCCATGTACTTTTCTTGTACACCTCTCTCATAAAAGGCTCCCATCATAACTGGGTTCTGTAAACGTTTGTGTCTAGGCAAATAATAAAATAAACTTGGAAAAAAAGCAGTTTCAGAACAAAGCTCTACCCAAATACACACATTATAGCATAGTTATTTCATCCTGCAAACCATCCAGGAGGTAATGAGTAAGTCCCACAACACCACAATGTTGCAAATATAAGGGTAAATCAAAACACTATTATGTGTTTCCATTTACCTGTCTTATAAAGAAGTCTCCATGGATTAGAGATACAATGCCAAAGTTTGTATACTTAAAAATATGATCCATCAGCCACATCATCTGACGGACAACCTGAAAAGTTAAAAAAAAAAGTTTAGTAAATATCAAGTGCAGAGAATTATGTATATACTGGTCACATTCTCATCACCCTCACAACAGCAATAAAACTAGCAAATATATGGAATAAAGTCCTTTACGCCCCAAAGTATAAAGCAGCACAAGTGCTACACTTCTCCATCAAGAGCAGGATTAAATAGCTGCCTTTTTGTAATATAATATACAGTTCTACACTATTAGCCATATGCTAGAGTAGTTCTACTCTGCCTTTTCACACAGGTAGTCTAATTCTTCTTATTGACATACCATCACAATTTTAAGCCAGTTGCAAACTAAAACCATTTTCAGCGTTTGTTAAAGTACACAAAACAATACAGATCTGTATTTGAAATCTCCAACTGTTTTATGTCTACCACAAAAACATGTTTCCTTATATTTTTTTGTACTGGGTGATTTTGGGGATGAGATCATGTTGTTCTCGTGCTTCTGATGTGCACATGCTCCGTACGTGCTCACTCTATCTTTAAACAGCAGCATTCACTGAGACCTATGTACAGCCCACATGCCATTACTGATTTCTCTCATGTGGCAGAGCAGCCACATGCATCCCTGAGAATTTCATTAAGTCATGCTCCTTGTCCTGGCCAAGAAGCACAGTAAGAAGGCAAAAATAGAGGTTGAGCCATTAGATTCACTTTGACTATCGCTTCTTACAGGACAGTGAAGGCAGATACTGTATCTGTTCAGTTCTTTGAGACTTAAAATAGAAGAATTACTCCAGAAGAGGTAAATAACAGAAGGGAAAAGCTTCTTCTCTCACAAAGTCTTTCCCCTCTATGGCTCCTACATGTAGATTTTGAGAGGGGTAGGAATTGGCTCTCCAAAACTGGAAAATCCAGTGTCTCTTACATGCTCTCAATCATGCACGAGGCTAGCTGCCTTTACTCTTCCCTGTGTTATAAGGCCACACCAAGACTGATTCAAGTTCAGTGAAACTTAAAGTCATATAACATAATACTCTTCCATTTACCGCTATCAAAAAAGCATACGGAGAACCATGACATTTCTCTGGTAGTCAGAAGATCATTATTTGAATCTTAAACAGGCACCTTCTGCTTGGCATCTTTCAGTTGTCCAAGATACATAGTTTGAGGCAAAGACAGAAAAAAAGCAGTCTAAGAAATAAAGATTTCCTCTAGAAAATACAATGTATTGTTCATATTAGTTGATTACATCTACTGCTAAAAGTGTACTCTGCGCTTCTCTCCAAATACCAGAGGCTTGCACAGTAACTGAAATACTCGGAATCCACATCCATGCCTTCAACAATACCTTTAACAAAATAGTTTCATACAGTGAAAGATGGTGGCTTTTACCTGTTTTCACATCTTCACATGTCTATGTAGAATTTGTAGAAAGAAGCAGATCATATTTCATGCAGGAATTCTGTTTTGTAAAAGCAGCTTGATAATTTGCAATTTGTATCTAGAATTGCATGTATCAGTAAGTCTTTCTTCCAAAGAAATCTAATTATATCTTGGAGTGCTCTCATTACCTATTCTCCCTTTTGACCACAGAAGCTATAAATGAATCTTGGGTTATATATTTGGAGACAGGTAACTGTCACATACCCTGTTTCTTTTACTTATCCTTAAACAACTGTGGCCGGATGCTCAGCAAAGTGAAGTTTTTACACCCTTGCAAGAACATACTTGCCAAAGAACGTTTAAGATACTTTATTGCCTTAGACATATAGCTGATCTCCCAGCGAAATCTGAATGTCACATTTAGAAGCTAGCTATCCTTGCCTAAGAGCACATTAAGAACACCTCAACTTTTGTGGGTTTTTAATACTAGCAAACTTTCTATTTGAAGATCTTAGATAATGCAAGAGCACCCATTTTTGGACCCTCTAGCATCACTGGAAGTGGAAAAGAAAACCAGGACTGAGAGGAAAGGACAGCTCTCAAAGATATGAAAGTTTGCTTTGGAAACAAGCATCCATTTCTTCTCTGTGACATGCTAGTATCCTTTCCTGTTTGCCAGTGGTATTTCTTACTGGATGCTACACATCCAAGGGAACAAAGACACACTATGAATTTGTAAGGGATTGAAGAAAAATTAGTTGCTAGATATCACTCCCCACTTTCCCCATTGGTGAAATGGTTTCTCATACAGCTATCCCTGGGCCTGTGTTAAATAAAAGAGAGGATCTTTAAGCAAAAATTCTTCTCTGCAGAGATTCACATTCTTTCCATTTCAGTAAATTAGAAAGCCTTAGGGAGGGGAAAAAGAAGAAAGAAAAGGTGTGCCCTAAGGACAAGAGTTAAAAAAAAAAGCATCACTGAGAGGTGTTACTGCCCTTCGAGGCACTACAATATCGTAAGTTCGTGCCCACGCACCAGCCCAAAAATGACAGGCTGGTGTAGGGAAACATATCCTTTGATGAAAACACCACCAAAATTCCACTGATGATGATTTAGCCTGCAGCAGTACCCATATGACTCTGTGTTCATCTACTACTTTGGCATTTTGACAATTATTGTTCTATTATATCAAGCAGAAGTTAACCCAACATAAATCTATTTTACTGGAGGAGATAAGCAAGCTTAAACTTTTTCTTTTCAGGGAAGCAGATTGTATCTTTTGAGGAGTCAACACTGGTCCCTAGATGTTCTATGGCAATCCTGGAGGAGGAACTCTTGCCCAGCAATGCTAGTGCTTCTCTGCTCCCATACCACTTTTTATTGTCTTTTTATTTAGATGACGGTAGGTTTATCCTGAAAGTTGATCATTGCTTTTCAGAGTCTGAAGTCCATCTCACCACGTTTTAAGTGACACAGGGCTTCTAACTAGCATCTCTGGACTTCCTCAGTCTTTTTGAGAAGCAATGTGATTGTGTCAAAGTTCAGTGTGACATACAAGTTAACTGAGACAAAACGTACAGGCAGTTTGCTGCAAGTGGGCTACAAAGAGGCAAACTCCAGGGAGCTCAGTGATTACAAATCTGCCTATAAGCCTAGGCAGTGGTAAGAAGTACAAAGAGGAAATATTTTTATGTATGAATTAATAAATATACACACACACTCTAACACATAAAATAAAAAAGGAGGAGTTCAAAGAATAGGACACAATTACTTTGTTTGCAATCAAAAGGCAAATTAGATTAATGAATATTCATTCTGTTCTGCTACCAAGGGCAGAAGAGAGGACACTGCAAGATACTGGTGGTGGCTCTTCCATTTAGTATCCTCAGGAATGAAACAACGCCTATCAGATGAGTCTCTTATCACTTGCATTTCAAGGAGGTTTAAGCAAAGACATTCAGAAGCGTTTTGAGCACAGATTCACAGCTGGTTATGGATTGAAAGAATTTTTTGATGCCATTTCAGGTTGCTTTTGCTTCATCCTTCCTGCTTAAGTAAGTTCAGGATGTGGAAAAACCTTTTACCAATTTTATAAAAAAGTCTAGGTGCCTCCTATTCACAGGCCCACCTTCATTTCACTCTACATAGATTTCATAACAAAGCAACCTGAATAGACTTGACTTTCATCTTTCAAGCACCTCTAACTTAACAATGAAACCTGGGGACACGTGTCTTGAAACTTGCACTCAAACAGTTCCAAGTTCTACTTTTTTCTCTCCACTGCACCCTTCCTGGCACTGCTTTCTGCTCTAAACCAGAAAAAATAGCCACATTTATCAGTCCTAATCCAGTCAGATAGCAGTAATAGCAGCATTTTAACCTACTGCTCTTTGTTAAACACATAACCTTTAATGTTAACGAGACCTCAACTAACTTACTAAGTTTGTTTTAACATTTACTTTCACAAACAAATTGGAACAATTTCTTGTACTATATAAAAAGTGTAATTAGGTCACTTCTGATTCAGCTGAAACCTTGCTCTGTGTGGCTTGTCTTATGGTAACATGTATTAGTCAAACAATACCAGTCCAGTCCTTTCATTAAAATTGTAACTTTTAGCCAAGTCCCACTTCCCTAATAAGAGATCATGTTTTCCTTATTCACGTAAGTGAATCTGAAAGAAAAGAAACATCTTAACGCATGTATTTTAGCTTACTGCTTAGTGAGATTAAATTTGCCTAAAACAGATACGCTATACTATCATTTGTATATAAGAATTTATAAAATACTAGAAAAAATACCATCACAGTTCCTGACATGGCCCTTAGGAAACATTGTCAAGTTGCAAGAACATTTCAGTATTCTACCTCACTACACAGAAAAACATAGAACTTTAAATAGAACACTTCTGATGTCTTAAATTAACATTTTTTAAAAAGCAGCATTAAACAGTAAGTGCTTGCAAATTACATCCAGTTTCTGTCTGTATTGGCTGGCAAAAGCAAGCAAAAGAAATTTTGGACTGCTACAGGAGGAAGGTCTTCCTAGTTCTGCCACTGCACCATCACCGCCGAGAGGCCACCTTTGGTAAGCTGTTCTACTTCTTTGTATGACCTTCTGTGTGAAATGGAAGTGAGCCTTTCACCGTCACAAAATACTTTGAGAGCTAAAAAGTGTTGTCTGAGTGGTAAAGCGTTTAGGAATTAGCGCAGCTTAACCGTCCTAAACAAAATAAAAACAATGCTAGGAAATTATTATCTTGTTACTAACAGATGAATATTAAGGTTGTGAAGGACTCAAATTTAAACTGTATTTAAAGAAAACTGCCTAATTTAAATAGTTGCCTATTGTATAATAATGTCTTTCGGACAGGTAGGTTGGTTTGTTTTTTTTTTCCTCCAGGGTTTCACAGTCACTCAAAGTAAACACAATTTTTCTGTTCAGAAATATGAAGCATGCTATTTAAAACACCTGAATCAGCAAGTTCTATAAAGGATAAACTATCCTGATCTCTCTCATTATTTTTAGCCACTTGTACTACTTATGCTATATTTTAAGCATGTGTTGAAGCTCATACTTTTTTTATTTCTTTATTAGCTAAAAACATTAAAGCCATACTAGGCTCTGGACACGTATATTCCAAGAGCAATGACTGCAATTACTTAAGGGAAAAAATACTGATTTTAAGGATGTTTTGTTCTTCTGAAAACGTGCAAACCTAACAGTTTCCATGGTGAAGATTATTTGCCATCTCAATGCCTTCCCTCCATTTTTAACACCTTCTACATTCACTGAAACTTACTCCGTCCTGACTGAAACTTTTTAGCTATAGAGTCAAAGAGGATAAACATGGCTTAGATTTATATATACACTAGTATACATACATGAGTCAATGAAGCTTTATGATATTTTAAACACCCGGGACATCAATAGTCAAGATTATATGCAATATATATCCACAGGACTTTCCCCTCAGAGTCATATCTTTATCACAAGATTGTCCTATGCATAATTTTGATGAAGGGAATTAAAGCTTGTTTATTCTGTCACTCCACTCATTGGGGTATAGTACAGAATACCATATGTACCTATCTTCCTCAAAGCCAAAGGAAATTAAAGCAATTAAAAGTACTTTTAAAACAGTCTTCTCTTGGCTACAGTAGAAAGAAATAAATTAGTCTGCTCAATCTTGAGTGGCATTTTCATACTTTCTTTTTGGAGTTTAGTTTGTTTGAGGTTTGGGTTTTTTTTTTAAATCAGCTCTGCTGTCATAAGTAAGATCTGGGAAAATTTCTAAAAAATATTAAATCACTGGTAGAGATACAGTGTATACACAATCTATATTAATATACACTAAGAAAAACAGTGCCAGTTACAAGTCATGCAGACGCAACAAAAAGCAGTTGTTGTTTTCATTGTTTCTTCACCATATGGTCGCAAGAAAGATGACAACGCTAGGAGAGACACAGCTGATGCATTTTTTCAGCTTGCCAGGTATGTCGCCCACACTTTGTAGCCTAATCATATATACCCCTTCCTCCTGATTTGCACATAAATTTAATTTCCTGTTTAGATCCCAGCCTCTAGTTTCCAGCACTACACTCCCTAGACATGAATTTTCTGAACAGCAATGCATGAAACAATTGATATTAGTTGCACTTCTCACCAAGAAATGCTTAAGAGTTTGTGAAATAAGAGCTCAAGCAATTTTAACCTTAGCTAGCTAGCTTAGCTTGGACATGTCCTCATAGGGAAGTCACTTTCAGTTTCTGAACTCCTACCAAAATCCCACACACAACTTGCTTCTAACTTTGAGAAAAATTCCACACTGGAATAAAGTCATAACCAAGAAGCTAGACCTGTGTTGGTTTGAGCAAAGTCGGCATGAGTTGCACAAGGGCATGAGGTGAGAGGAAAAAGTCAAGTACATGATTAACTGCAAGAAGATCTGCTTCACTCTGTGTTAACCTAGACTGGATGGACACTGACTGAGCTCATATTTGACCTTCTTCAAAGGCAGTGTTTATGGTCTAAAACCTGCTCCAAGCTACCGGCTGTCGCATTAAACCAAATCTAAACAAAAAGTTTCCTATTCAGGGCCTTGAGATTATTTGGTGGATTAACACACAAAAGTCAATCAGTACCGCACACAGATGCAAGTACACCCAAGGTAACAGATCGTATACACAGAAGCTATCCCACTCCCCAGTTGTAGCCTACCGTGCCTTTATCCTGAAGGCACATCATCAGAGTGCAGACATCACCCGTTGCTTGATGGTTCACCAGCACCATGGCTTCATCTTCTGATACTGCTTTAACATCATCACCCCATTCCACTACTATTAAAAAAAAAAAAGGTAAATTTTACAATGACCACATGGAAATTTTACTATCAACAAAACAAAAACCCCAAAGACCCCACACCCAGACAATTATAATAAAGAAATCTACATGCTACATGTCAATTTAAATCGTCACATAGCATAAGATAGGAATATTAGCAAGACCATTTTTCCAAGCAGAGGGTATCCAGCTTAGTTTTAAATTGCATGCACAGAATAAGAACAAAACAAAAATACTCTACCAGAACATATGCACAGAGATTGATCTTTTTGTGTCATTACACCACTCTATATTTAGGGTCTCAAAATTACATAAGCTTTTGACCCAGCTTTCAAATTCAACTGTCTCACCTCATTAAATTAAAGAAAAATCATGTTGTCACAAATGTTTCTTTGGTGGTTTTTTAAACTTAGGAAGTTTGTTTCATTTCTACACTTACTATTATTAAACTACTCCAGTAAAAGCAGAACAAAAAAATCTGTAGTTGGATCATTAGGTTTAAAATGCTACATATTAAACAAACGCAGTAATTCAAACCTAAACAAGTTAGCTATAGGCAAGAAAGTGGGTTCAGAAAATGCTGCTCAGATGACAGAAACTATTAGTCACTATTTTGTAGACCAGAGACCAGATACTCCAGTGGCAAGAATGATGTCAGGAGGAAGCTACAGCTGTTGATCATCCAACATTTACACTGACTAGCAAAAATATGCTGAGGTAAGGAAAAGGAGTTAAAATTGCTAGTTCCATCATCACAAGTAACTAAATAGAGAAAGAGAAGACTGCCTCCCGAAGAAGAATACAGGATGGAAAACTAGAAAAAGTCTGTCGTAAATTAAAGACCAGAATACATCTAATGCTGTTATTGGGGCAAAGAGACAAGTGAGTTGAGTCTGGCCCTCTTCAACAAAAGGGATGGTTACTGCAACGCAGGGTAAAGGGAAAGGATGGGCAGGCAGAGTAGCTCTCAAGTTCAACAGGAAAAGTAAGATGCATTGCCCATGCATGTAGGATACGATTATTTTTCTGTGTTTGTTCAGTATCTTAAGTGGTTGTTACTGGCTATTATTTTCATTTCTGACATCAAAGGAAATATTTCACCTCCACTACTGAATCTTTAGTACTGTTATTAACGGGTCTCCAGGCAATGAACAACTCTCATCACAGGACAGTTAATTACTTTACTACTGTCTGTCTTTTAAGCAGTGGTTTAACTGATGCAAAAGCAATAGGCTACACACTGAGGACAAGAAGCAATAATCCATGCATAGCTTCCCTGTCCTTGCAGAGATCCAATTAGCATCACACCTTTGAAAATTGCCACTTCTATCACGTTCTAACAGCTCCCAGATTAGTACTGGATTGAGACTTGAACACAAAGTAAAAAAATAAAACGCTGTATTTGGTCACAAGTAGATAGAATCAGACTAGAGAAAAGAAGGTGGGGAGGACCATTCATTCCATAATGTTCAACCTCCTTTCCTTTCCCTGGGCAAGCTAAACACAGATCCTTTCTCATTTTTCTCAGCATGAACTTGGAAGATCCTCCTCCTCAATTACATGCAAATTCCCTCCAACGTCCTCTCTAACTCCATGGAAGTTGGAAAATGCCTGGACGTGGCAGTCATAGTTGACCGTGCACCTTCCTTATCAAGTATTTCACATATCTACCTATGGCAGTACCCCACAAGGCAAGAAACTAAGATGAAATGAGAATTGTTTTAAAGCGAAACGAATCAACTGCATACTGATTTTGAAATCATTACTTCAATGCCTTTATTAAGCAGCCAATACACAATAATCTTACTGAACTGTGACTTTCCAAAAGTAATAAAAACTAAATAGTAAATACATTAAGCATCTGCAAAATAAGGTTTCTCACAAGTAGCTAATTATTTCCAAATAAAATTATTTTATTTCTAGATCACTCAGAGAGAAAAAAGGGATTACTTTACTCTAGATACTTCCCTGGAACATATCAATTTATACTACTAATCATTTCTACTGTAGAGCAGTTTAAAAAGAAACAATTTTTTATCTTCAAAAATGTTTCACAGATCTAACTTCCTGAAGGATTAAAATAAAGTTCATGACTGAAAAATGTAAGCCATGAGAAGTAGCATGCAATTTGAAAACAACTGAAGAGGAGAACTTATGAAGCTTAATTTGCTAGAAAAAAGCACATTTTTAGCATACTAGGTGAAGACTAATGTCTGACTTTGAAACTTTCAGATAGGCCCCAGTCAAAGAAAAACAGGAAAAAAAGCTTCTGCTGTTACCTAGAGTATTTTACCTACTCTTGTTAAACACAATAGAGGGTAAAAACACACAACCAGCTTACAATGCACTAACAAGTTTCAGCTGAGAAGTAGTAAAAAGGTGGACTGTTATACCACTCCAAATGCAAGGTAAAAAAAAAGTTTGATTTAATTCTTTAATTGATTTACTCAATTCATTTTATCTATCAACTGGCCAGGCTAATAGCTCAACTTCTGCAGCTCAGCTGACAGGTAGTAAGTTATTAAATCACAGTGATTCAGCTGGACATCCTCTAGTTTCTTTCTCCTCAGGCAATCAGGCTGTCTCTTGTGCTTAATAGCACTTTATGGTCAATTGATTGACCCGGTTATCAAGGAGAAAAGAATCAGTTCGTGTAAGTCCTTCACAGAGCATTTCTGGATCGGAAACAGAAACCACAAAAGGGTGCAGAAAAACCACTGCCATTTCCACAATTTTTTAAAGAAGAAAAAACCCCTCCAAATATCTAGAATTTTAAGTTCACAGTGTCCCTTTAAACTCAGTGAGGGGAATAAATGCTTGTCTTCAATTTTCTCACCACACCGAAATTTTCAAAAGGAGCACCTTTTACTTTAAGAAATACTTGTGCTATTACATTCCTCCACTGCAGTTGGAAACATTCAAATCAAAACCTCAGCTGCATGGCAGCAGAACCAGGAACACTGCTTTGCTCCACTGTAACAAGACAAAAACCAGTTCATTTGTCACTCAGGGGCCTGAAAACCAGCAAACACTCCCTCATGGTTTCCTTTTATTGCCAGGGCACATTTTATAAGGATACTGGTTCTGTGTCTACAGCCTCGCAATAGATTTCTGCAAATGCAGTTTAACATAGTGAAATAAAATAAGGGAAAGAAAGAGCAGGAAATCAGTTTAACATTGGAATTCAAAATCACAGTAAACTCGGTACCAAGAAAACCCTGATTAGTAATGACATCTTTTACCCACAAGATTGAGACAGAATTGGCTTAGCTGTAAGAGATACTTCATTTGTGACTTAGTGTTGTAAGCAAAAGGCTTCTCAAGGAAAGGATAAAGACAAGTTTACTTGCAATTGCATGTGCCGTTAGACAGAAAGATTTATCCTTCTCTTACAACAAGAAGTCCAAGATGTACACAAGTCTCTAAAACATCAAGAAAATTTTTCTTATAACGAGCTACAAACTGAGCTTTTTACGAGCTAATCCTTGCAGAGCTTAAAGAATAAAATAAAAGCAAGAGTTTTTTTCCACGTTTTTACTGAACTATTACACATATAAATGTAGCTATTGAGAGTTCTCAGAACACTTGGTTGCTTTGTAATCATGTCCTTAACATAACTGTGTGCATGTAAGCGATGCTATGAATAAATATTCAAGCACTTTAATTGCAGTATGTCATTAGGCTGGGCAAATGACTACTCAGCTAACTAACAATTCAGTAGATTTATTTTATGCTTTTGAATATACCTGGCAAGAATGGCAGTCCAGTATTCTGCGCAATTGCCTAGCAACTAATATGAGCTACTTCATTTTGCATACTGCATTTTAAAACTTCAAAAATGTTCTGAAATTTTTGACCGTCTCTTCTTCGTTATAGTTAATAGTTTCACTACAGTGTGTGCCATAAGAATCAGTGTAAATTTTATTGGCATCTTAACAACTTAAGTTCTAATGAATACCTGAGGTTATTATTTCAACATGTATTGAGTTTTAACTTCTTATTTCTCCACTGAATTGGGAAGGGGGAAAAAAAAAAAAAGCCTCCTGCCAGAAATTTTCAACAGCCATTAGGAAATGGGCAGTGAAGGAACCAGATGCAATTCTCATAGTAGCATCATCCAAATCAAAAAGCTAACATATTAATCCTATAATTAAAAAACATGAAAAAACTGATACTTTATGGCAAGGTCAGGGAAACTCTTTAGGTGTTCTAATCACAATTATTAAAAACTTCAAACCCATAAAACAGCTAGATAAATCACCTGCAAGTTATGATATATGTAAATGTATAATTGATTTGGATATCCACTTTATTTGCCATTTAGATTTGCATCTACACACGATATTCACAACTTTCTCTAGAAATTGGAGAAGTTAAGAACTTTTACTCCAGAACTTCCCACCCTTTAGTTTATTTTCCTTCTGATCACTTGTAATCACTTGCATCCATGACACAAGACTTCAAGAAAACCTGTTCCTAGAAGTTGCAGGTTTGCAACACTTAGAACTGAACAGTACCGCCTTTTGTCAATCACTTGGAAACCTTCAGCAACAAATAAACGGCATTATTAATGGACAGCCCCCTTTGCTTCCTCAAAAGCCACCCTGCTTTCTAAAAGAAGGAACATTGTTATTAGGTATTCAATAGTGACTGTAACTCATGACAACCAGGTTTCTATGTTTTAAACATTCCTCCTCATACTAAAGCATTTGTGTCTGGCAAGTTGCAATCCTGCTTTACTGTTATTCACAAATGACTCGTCAAAGCATGTTTCAACTAGAGTAGCTATGTACAGTTGTTAAACTCATTTGTCTCTCCTTTATAGATGGGATTCTTTGATAGCTGGCATTAAGAAATCCCAGAAGTAATGCCAGAGGTTAAATATTACTTAGCGTGCCTAGACCGCATTAAAAAAAAAATGGGTAAAGATGTCCTAAAGGTGTTTTTTCCCCTTAACGAAAAGGTTAAAGGCATTTGTCTCTGTGAATTGGTTGCCTGCAGTGAAAAAAAGGAAAACAAACAATGGACTAAGCAACTCGGCATACAGTTAGTTTTTTTACACTTATTAAGCACGTATTTTAGGGTTAGAAGGTATTTAAAAACACCTATATAGAAATCAGACACATACTATTGGAAAGAGAAAAATAGCTCTTCCTATCCCACCCATTCCTTCCAAAATTCATACTGACAGGGAAACCTTCATATATTGTCTCTAAATACATACAAGACATACAGGTGATCAACAGAAGTACAATCCAGAGCAGGAGGGAGGGAAAGAACATGCACACAACATCATATCTCATTAAACACAGCTTCACTTAACATGTTACCTTTCTTTTCCTGTTACCCTTACTAACAAAAGTATTGTCAATTTCAATGCTATTACAATATACACATCTTAAGGTTGTAAAAATACAGTTTCAAACAAGATTTGATACCAAAAAAAGCGTCTTTTACAGCTAACTTGATTCAGACTTTTATAACGACGATAAACTGACCTGCACTGACAAATTTTTCCTATCTCCATCAAGAAAAATGCTTATCATAGAGAACTCAGAAGCAGCAGCAGCTGGGGAAGAGAAGCCTGCAAATAAAGGGAGATTGTTCCTACAGTACATGTTAATAAACCAAGGCTGGGTTTAAGATGTCTCAGTTACCATCTTCATTTTTCTGTGACAAACCATTTTGCACACCTCTACACTTCATTGCAGGAAACAATGCACATTTCCTTTTGCTTTCAGTTCCACTCTTCTGCAGAGAGAGAGGGTGGAAGCTAAGTTTACAGACAGGTCTGCTTTGTGGAGAAGAGGACTTTAGCAGTCACAATATTTATGCCCTAAGTCAACCCACACTCTTACTTCAATTAACTGAAAGTAAGAGGTGTTAAAAACAGGAGACAATTACAACAGAGATGCCCTGGCTCGTTCATCTTTCTAACCAACCTGAGAAACACATTTTTTCTAAAGCACAGTAGTTCCTTTTGGAAATAGGCCCTAGCAATGACTACTTTTGAAGACTGACTTAATATTCCTGGAGTGCATGTTCAAGACCTCCTGGGTACAGTTTGCTTGAGTTCTATAATTCACTGGCACAAGAGATGATGCTTGTGGCTGAAGAGAGGGCTCCTTTTACCCATATGTGACTGAGAATCAATAAAAGTGAAACCTTAGCTCACCTTCAGTGAAGCGAACTTGTTCCACTGACTTCAGTACAGGCAATATCATTTCAAGAGCTTCACCTCTTCGCAATTATGCTAGGCAAGCAGTTTATATGATAAGAAAACTTTTAAAGTTAACAAATTCTGTCAGGATACACAAGCTATGCTCACTACAGATATTTAAGGAATAGTTCCAATATATCTCAAGTCTTACAGAACACATCTTTCACTGGACATACCCTCCGCATTTTGCTGGAGGTCTCCAACAGCTATTTTATGCTGCTCCCACAACACTGCTTGAACTGTAGAGGCACCAAAGTCCCACAGCTCATAGCTGATCATTCAAACTGGAACCCCAGTTGTATATGGTGGTTACTGCTTCCAAGGAGTGGCAGAAGAGATGCTGTTCATAGCCACACAGGCAGATGTGGACTGTGAAACGCAAAGATTGCGACTGATGTCAGCTTTCATGACTATACTGGTAATAAAGCGTAGCAGCCGAGAAGCAACTCCACTGTCTGTTTTGCTGCTTCTATTATTAGAAAAGCAACTGCAAGACTGAAGAATGGGATGGAGTGCTGAAATCCTTTTGAAGTACCTCGAGCTCATGAGTCAGACCACTCACAGAAGGAGCAAGCTGTACAGCATATTCCTCCCCAGTGACAGATAAAACACATTAAGTATTAACTACCCAGAGGAACATCAATGCATTCATGAACTAATATCCTAATGCTCTAATACCTTACATACTGCAGATGTTATAATGGCCAGAAAAAAAATAATCAGTTTGAAGCCTAGAAGAAGCAGCAAAACAATGAGGCAGTCTTGCAATTTTTTCTCACCGTAAAAGAATAATTTTTTACATTTTTAACACACTTAGGAAGTAAAACATCAGAATAACAAGTAAAAGTTATTAAGGGATACTGAAAATCAAATAGTCAGGCTTGGAAGTTAAAAACTCTGGGGGATGACCAAAAAGCTGTAACACCATAAGTGACAGAAAGCAAGGAAACATATTTCTGTAAAACAAGCATCGAAGAGACTCTGAATAGAAGGATCTCAGCTAAGTTGTTACACAGAGCAAAGACAAGATTTGCAGCTTACTAAGACTGCGCAATTTTACGTGGCGAGAAACCTCCTTTGACAATCATAGGGCCACAAGACCGCTTGTATGAAAAAACGTCCCAAGAAATTCTGGTCCACAGATGTTTTATTGCTCCCTAGACAGATACTACAGATTTGAAAATTTTAAGGAGAAGAACCAAGACATACAAATTTTTTTAACCAGTTTGCACTTTCTGTCATTCAACCCCAAGGTCAGAGACAACGACGGAAACACCAGAGTCAATCCCTCAATGCAAAGAGGTCCAGAACTTGCCTAACTAGACCTTTTTTGTCAGACAAGGCTGTGGGTCCTACATTTCAGTCTCTTTATCTACAAGGATAATTTTTACAAGTGAGAAAGGATTCTCATCACTCAAGCAAATTACTTTATATACTAAATCCACAGAACACTTTTCCATTTTTTTTTTTTAAATGCAAGAGTCAAACTCTTGCAGTTTCACCCGTAACACTGATGTTTACTCTTAACAAGAAGGTAGTCCAAAATCAAATTTGCATAAGTTGATACCACAGTCTTAAAGTCCTATTCAGTGTACTGTATATTGAAGCTACAGTATTTTAAGTATAGCTACAATGCAAAATACATCTTAAGCTCAAAGAAAGTTCTGTCTGTAAGATAGTTTTATTAAAAACAGATTGGCTTTTCTAGAATTAAAAAGAAAAGTTACTTTGAAAACAGGGGAATTTCAGAATACACCACCATTACAACAATTCAAGCACGTTTCTCTTTGTAAACAGTTAAGTACCATAGAAGAGCAGTGAGAAGAGGAAAGAGTGTTTCTTTGCTCTGATCAAAAAACATACCAGTGCAGCTGGGTAACTGAAAAACGCTACAGATACAGAGATTGCTATTATTGTTAACCTTATCACTCTTTCAAGTGAAGAACAGTTGGCTGCAGCTCTGTATTTTTCATAACTTGAACTCAGCAGGTTACTACAGTACTTTACCCATACTCATCTGCCCCATCACTACTGCTGAGCAACTAACCAAGCAGGAACAGAGCTGACAAACAGGGTCTGACACATCAAATGCTGACAGACAGGAACAACTCAATAAAAGTGCCATGGCTTCTCTACCCCCCCCCCCCCCCCCTGCCTTTAAAAATTACAGGTATCTTCACGAAAATTCCCATCTGGAGCTGGAGAAGTGGTTCGTTCCTGGGTTCAAGTCAGAAAGAGTTAGAGGCAGGCCTCCCCTCTATATATATCTGGAAAGAATGAGAAATAAAATTGGAGGAAAGGGGAAAAGTCATTTAGAGGGCAAAAAAGGGATAAGGTAGTCTGAAATTCAGTATGTCAACACTGGGACTTGAGCTTTAAGAAGGAAAGCTGTAGGAGAGAAAATCATCACCTCCAGCAGCATAAGTCCAGCTGGAGGCCACTTACTAGGGGTGTACCCCAGCGTCGATACTGGGACCAGTACTGTTTAACATCCTCATTAGCAGCTGTCCTGAATGATACGACAGAGTGCACCCTCTGCAAGTTTGCAGCAAGTCTGCAGACAACGCACAAGCGGGAGGAGCGGCTGATACGCCATCTGGTCGTGCTGCCATTCAGAGGGATGCGGACAGGCTGGAGAAATGAGTCAACAGGAACCTCAGGGAGTTCAACAAGGGGAAGTGCTAAGTCCCACACCTGGGGAGCAGCTTTGCAGAAAAGGCCTTGGAGTCCTGATGGACAAGCTGACCACGAGCCAGAAATGCATCCTCACGGCAGAGTAAACAGTATCCTGGGCTGCATTAGGAAAAGCATTGGTAGCAGGTGGAGGGAGGTGGTCCTTCCCCTCTGCTAAGCACTGGGGAGGCCACATCTGGAGCACTGGGTCCAGTGCTCGGCTCCCCAGTACAATGCAAGACGCAGACTTACTGGAGTGAGTCCAACAAAGGGCCACTAAGATGTCTAAGGGACCGGAGCATCTTTCATACTTGAGGAGAAGCTGAGGGAGCTGGGACTGTTCAGCCTGGAGAAGAAAAGGCTCCAAGGGGGGAATCTTACCCATGTGTAAGTACCTGATGGGGGTGCAGGAAGAGGAGTAAAGAAGACTTAGCCAGACTCTTTTCCTGCAGTATCCAGTGACAGGCTGAGAGACAACAGGCACAAATTGAAATACAGGATACCCCACTTCAACACAAGGAAAAAAAAGAAAAGAAAAAGAACATTTTTACCCTAAGAGTGGTCAAACACTGCCACAGGCTGCACAGTGAAGAAGTTGTGAACCGTCCATCCTTGGAGCTATTCAAAACCTGACTAGACGTGGACCTGGGCAACCTGCTCTAACTGACCTTGCTTTGAGCAGGGGGTTCAACTATGTGATCCTCAGAGGTCCCTTCCAACCTAAACAATTCTGTGATCTACAGCCTGACACCACAAGGAAAAACGTAGTGTTAACAGAATTCTTTCTTAGTGGATACCTTCAGCTACAACAAAACCTACAATTTCATCCTGCGGCATGAAAAGGAGCAGCCTCTACAGTCACAAAGCACACGTTGCAAATACAAACTGGCAAGGTTTTTCTGTCTTACTGCTGCAGAACTGCAGCAAAGATAAATTTGAAGGATAGTTCAAACCTTAATATTGAAGAAGCAGAATATGATTCACCTGGGATCATCAGACTCAGGCAAAAAAGTGGGACCAGTAACCAACACCACAAACTTAAGGCAACAATGCATTTTAGCCAGAATAAGCCATTGTGTTCACTGCTATGAAGTCGAGATCTTCATCTGAAGATAGAGATCTTCATTTAGATCTTTATCTGTATGTTTAGCTAGGTTACGAAATATTATGGCAAATTAAACTACTCTATTGAGACTGTTTTGTCTGCATGTCAAACACAAAGCATGCAAGCAGCTACATTGAAATTGAGCAACTTCTAGTTACTCAAACACTGAGACATTCAAATTACTACTTAACACTCAGATATAGCTACTGACACCTACTTAAACATAAAACTTAAAGCTTAGAGTAGTAACAAGTAAACAAAAAACCCCCAACGTGTAAAGTGGGAAGGCTTCAATTATTTCCCCTACTATCTTTATCTAAGATATTTCTTATTTTTCCTATTTTGAGCAAGTTGCTCTAATACTTGAGAAGCAAGAGAGAGCCACTGCAACATCATGTCAGCATCTGTGCTGGTGAAAAAAAAAAAAGGGGGGCAAGCCAGCACAATCAGAGCTATCAGAAGATGGGATGATGGGGCAAGCAAACACCAGTTGGACCAGAATGAATCCTTATGGAACTGTGGTCTACTATGCTGGAAGACCTGCTGGGCAAGTCCGGTTGGCCCAATGTGCAAAGCATAACCAGCACGAGTCACCTAAGCTACCTTCGAAATTGCTATTAATTTCTTTTTAAAACAAACAAACAAACTTGTTAGGCATGTTGTGGTCTTTAGAGCATAGCAAGCATAGAATTTTGTTCTTTTAAAGAACGTTAGAACATGTTAAAAATGTGCAACCCCCTTCTCCTTTTCTCTGTAAGCTTAAGTACAAAAGAGAAAGATATACGTCCTTGTTATAAAAATTTTGTAGCCATGTCCCACAGACACTACAGAACCGCTACTTAGCCAGGGACAGGGTGACAGCTGTTTGACTTTTAGAGGGCTTTGGATTTGTTTGGGGAAAGCAAACTAAAGAAAATATTTTCTCCCTAAGAGAGCACTCTGAAAGCACACCCTCTGTCACAGTTAAAGTACTGCATCGTAACAATAACCTGAGCTGCCTTTGCAGAGTCAACTGTCTAGGCAGCAGAATCTACCCAGGGGCAGTATCACAAACTACAACACTATTACTACAGTTTCCTTTTGAGTCACTGGCAATGGTACGCATTACTAATTTGATCCTGTTGCTTGTCTTTCCAGATGTGAAATTCCCTATGATGCCAAAGAGTCATTCATAAGGTACTTCACTTCTCTCAACTGTTAAGGGGGCTCAAAAAGTACAGCTACCACATCATACAGCCTTTAAAAGCTAATAGATACAGGACAAAAGCAGATCTTCCCAGCCAGGTGCCAGGGGAGACAATGCCCAGAGAATACACCCAGGTTCACAGCCCTAAGTAAAGGGATACTTTTCAGATTGTGTAATCAACACAAAAAACCGGGTATATCCAAACCAACTGTGTGAAAAATCCCATTAGGGTAATGGTCTATGCAAAGCAAATTACTTGTGAAATAGCAGTCCTGTTTCCTCCAGAGAGAGGACTACCTCTTTTCAAAGCAGGGGAAATGGTTGAAACCTGCTTTGCAGCCTCAGCTGTTAACTCTGAGAATCTTGATGCAAACTAATTGGCCTAGTGCAAGCTGGCTAAAACAAACTAATAATCAATAAGCCACCGTACAGGACCACAGCACTCCCACAGTTTCCATTCAACTGTTCGGCTGCTTATGCAGAGCTGCACACTGCAACACCACAGGACTTTCTATTAAGAGTCAAACTTTCTTCTTTATACAACAGAAATAGAGTCTGCACTGTGTAGTCCAGAATAATATGAATACTGGGGAAACTGGACAAAGACTCCACTGAAAAAAAGAAATGCACCCACAAGACAGAAGCAGGCCTTCACATAAATAATTGGGGAAAATCTGTAATTCTGTTTCCAGAAGAAAATCAGACACAAGCAGAGTCTGATGGCTATAAAGAAATAAAGATAAGAATCATCTATTATTATAAATAGGTAAATAGGTGGATGTAACCCACACTAGATTTTTTGTTTTGCTTTTGAAGTGGGCAGATTCTAGTCCTTACTGCTTCTGGACAGTGATACATAAGACATGAAAGAACTTGTTACAAGAAGTTTAAGTATATTCTGTCATAACTGTTGAACTGCCCAAAATGAACTCCTGAAAAAGACTGCACAAAATTTTCACTGTTATTTAAGAGGGAGCAAGCTCTATTACAACAAAGTTCTGCAAAAATTGCTGTTTGGCTCTTTGTAAA
>NW_008795317.1:1884615-1893410 GCF_000699145.1 Aptenodytes forsteri | reverse complement strand
AAAAAAAAAAAAAAAGAAAGAAAACAAAACAAAAACACGCCACAAAACAAAAGAAAAGTGAGTATTTGGAAAGCCACAGTTCTAGCCATACAGAAGATTCTGGTCCTACTTAATCTAGATTTCCAAGTCAGGCCAGTTGAAAGTATGGCTTTAAAGAGCAAGTAACTGGTGGTGGCATATAGCAATGAACCTGCCCAGGAAGAGAGGGCCATTTCCTCTCCTATTAAGATTTGCAGATTGCAAGCTTCCTACATCATTTCAAGGAAACCAGAGCCTCTAGAAGCTTTTCAGATGTTTTTCCCAAAAGACACAGCTGCAGAAATAACATGACATATTCAGCAGTCTTACAACAAATATCCCAAGGCCATGGAATATCAAGTCTTTCTGGGGACAGCAGAAGAACTCAACAGAATTTAGTTATTACCTACTGCATAAGGGACCAGAGAGGCTAGCTATCAATGAAAAACATGAGTTGGAAGTCTCATTTCCATTTTTAACAAGTTTTAAGTTACTGTATATTTTGGGACCATAAACTTTTCAGAGCGCTATACAAGAGACACTTCACATAAAAGACATGCAGAATGCAGAAAATTGGCACTGGATTGCACAAAGAGGGAGAGCAATTTCTCATAGGAAGCTGATAAAGCACATTATTCTAGTGCTTTTATATCATAGCTAGAGAGGTAACTAACCAAGGGTTTTCTGGTACCCATGAAATTCTCTGAAGTGCCTTGAGGTTTATCAAATACAGGAACCAGAAAACTGTAATAAGGCTGGAAGTCAGCAAACATTACTTTTTCTTTAAACAAGTTGTGGAACTTGCCTAAAACCCCAATTGAGAGTTTGCATTCATCTCTCCCTACATACCAACCCTAATTAAATAGCATGGTGAAAAAGCTTGATCAGCCCCCGAGCATTCAACTGCTTAGCTCTAACTGTACCACCAGGACTGGGCGCAGGCAAGGGTTACAGCCAAAAGGGTACATATCAAGAAAAGCTGCCAGGCTGACTACAGGTAAGAACTAAGACTACGCTTTTCAGAAGATGTGCTAGGTTAAAAAACCCCATAATTACACTACTGAGCAAGGAAACCATTTTCCCAGTGTTCAGATCCAACTGGGCTCAGAAAAACATGATTTTGCATATATCCTTTAAATAAGTCATATTAATTCAAAAAAATACCAGATCTTCATCAATTTTTCCTCCTAATGGAAGCAAACTGCATGACTTTAATCACTGGCTGAAGGTTCAAGTCAAGAAAACCAACAATACTATTACTGCAAATCAAGATGCTGAATGTGGTAAGACCACCCCTATATCCCAGTTCTGGTCATTACCTTCTGCTTATCTAAATCAAGCTCAGTTACCTCACAGTCACCTCTTCATATTCTTCAGGTCTTGCCTAAGTTACTACAAAATGCTGGTGATGCTGTCTCGTTATACAGCTGATGTTTTTCAGCCCAGCTCATGATACAGTACAAATCATCACCACATAGAAGTAGTGCCGGATGTATTTGGAAAACCCTTTACTTTCAGATTACCTCTGTTAAATGGCCTACATGGGAAAGGCAAAAGGCCATTCTGTGCATTTATTTACCATCTCCCTACAGTGACCTCAGAACTGAAGAGCTTGCCTCCACTTGCAGGACACTGACTATATAAACCTCTTCAACTCAGTCAACTCTGGACAGAAAAAACAGAGCTACTGAGCACCTGAATGATCATAAGAACAGAAATACATATTCAAACAGTGTATTTTGAGATTGCAGAAGTAGCATAATCTGAAAATCAATATCCTCAAGCAATAAAACTGGCTACTAATAAAACAGCTGCAGCATTATTCTCTCCTCCCCCAATACAGCTCTGCACCATCCTCCAGTTCCAGCGGGTTAGCGTTGCCATATACCACAAAAGAGAACCGAGTCATTGGACGTTTTCAAGTTGCAGTGTGGAGGGAAAAACTTAATAATGAAAGGCATGCAAAGAATCAAAAAATAACTGGATACAGATGCAAGGAAGCAGAAGGACAAACCTTTTAAAAGAAGCCTTAAATGTTTGCACCGTTAGGTTTCAAGGACTTTATTAAACTTCTCACCCATGCTACAAACAAGTCTTTACGACAAAGAAGTTATAACATGAACAAGAACCGTAAAAACATTTCCCCTTGGACTTTTTAGATACTATGTTCATTTTTTTTTTTTCCATATAATGGATTTTATAAAGGCCAGGAGGAAAACAATGTTCAGTTACCACAAATTTAATCAAAATAATTTAATCATAAAACAATAAGAAGCTAATGATGCAGATTAACATAACAGCAAATTCCTATATTCAGTTTTATGTTTCTGTTTATGCAAGTCCCATTATTAAAACAAGAGGCCACAGTAAGCTTGAAAAGCACGCTGGAAAGTGTATGACAATAATTCTAGCCTGGAACTTAAGCTAGTACTTCTGCTGGTATGACACAGCAAATGATTCAAGCCAACAAAGCATCTTACCGTATTTAAATTTACCACAGGTTATCCTATACCAGTTCAGCGACTCTTAAGAATTAAGTGTGTGGACATGTTTCAGGTTGCCAGTAAGCAGAAGTCCATCATCACAAAATCAGAAGCAACGCCTTTAATGGCACTCTTAGGCTATCACAAATGAAGTAATTAGCAGGAAAAAACAGCCTCTCTCCTTAGATTGTTCTAGCTGATGTACCTCAAAGCAGCAGCAGAAAGTTTACTGTTCCTAATTTTAAAAAAAGTTTAGCTCTCTGGCATCTGTTACTATTGAAAAAAACAAAAAAAAAATCCTCTTACACCTGCTGACAACTGCAAAAAATACCTTGTATTTGTGGCTGACAGTCTTACTGTGAGTTTCAGTAGTACTGTTAACTGCCATAAAATGGTCGGACTCTATACAAACAAATTTATTCAAACATTCTGAATGGTTGGCTCCAATACCTACCCTCCACCCTCAGTGCACAGACTAATATTCAATGCACCTTTCAATGAAATACCCAGGTCCCAGTTTTGAAATATGCTGCTGCAATGACAGTAATTGAGGGTTCTCCTCCTCCCTTTCTTCTCCCTCCTCCAATTAAAAAAAAAAAATCCACATCTCAGATCAAAAAGTTTCTCTATACATTGGGAACAACTGGTAAAAACAGCAGCAGACATGCTGGGGGAACAAAAAAAAGAAAAAGAACAGACTTCAGAGTAGTTCAATTAAAAACAGTACTTCACTGCAGAGCAGTTTCTCTGGAGGGCACCTGTAAAGGGGTTGAGCAACAGAGCTGTGAAAGAGACTGTGGAAATGCCCTTCTCCATTTCAACTACAGCAAGTCTGCCACAAATGCAAGAAGGTATTACGAATCTCAAAATTCCACTTTACAATTAAATGATTAATGTGAATACTCCTAAGTCTGTGGGTAGCAATAGGCACTGTAAGCACTTTACATGCAACTTGTCATGATCTGTGGCTAGAAGTGCCTTGGCTTACTCATGAAGCGCTTGCTGAAAGTGTTACAAATTACTCTTCCCTCAGACAAAAAGAAAACTAGGCAAAAATAAATTTATTCAGGCTACAAAAGTCTAGCACTCCCACAGAGTAAGAGCTTTGGTCGATACACTTTAAACATCAGATTCTACCTATCCAACTAAATCCTCTGCCCTTTGCTCAAAGAAACCCTGCCTCAAAGCAAACCCAGTGAGTGACCAGACACTCAGATTTAACACATTGTTTTTGCAAAGTATCAGGAAAGGGTGGTAATGGGAATGGAAAAGGAAGGAGCAGGCCATCTGCTACAGTTCTTTCTTCACAACAGCAGCCACCCAAATAACCCTTAGCCTTCCTACACTGAGGCCACTCGTGGTTACGTGAACTCAGCTCTGCATTTTAGCTTTTAAAGTTTAGTAGGCTGTTAAAACATTCGCAAAGAATGTAAGCATTAAAGGAGGGGTGGGGGGGAAAGGCATGTTTCAGTATTTTCTCCCTCTGAAATAGATGAGGGACAACACTGCTTCTCCAGCCTGCAAAAATCTTGTCAAACTCCAGAAGCTCAAGGTAGGCATTCAGATGATCTTTAAACACATCCAAGACAATAGAATTACCTGGGCAAAGGCCTTGCTGTTGTCATATTCCCTTCCTGCGTTACTAGGTTAGAAGACCAAAGTATTAGGTTTGATGATACAAATAGAGTTTCAAATACAAAAAAATATTCATGTTTGTTTTCATGTAAGCTACTACATGCAAGAGGCTTAACAGACATTTATATTAACCGTACCTGCATCTGAAAGCATTTTTACAAATGTAAACTGAACTTCATAGGTCCTTCATGTTATATTAGTGTATACACAGGCTACGGTTATATTTATTTCCAAGTAAAGCTGTTGCTAGGAGGAACAACAACTGAATTTTATACCAGAGACAAGCACAGGAAATAAAAATGGCTATGAAAGAAGAATGCATTTGGAAAGGAAACTGGCAGTTACCAGAGTTGGAGTTTTACCAGGCCACCTATACATATTTATGCATATCAAAACAGATAGAGCAGGTTCAGGTACAAAACTCAAGAGGCCACATTTCTAATGTAATGCCTTCACACGTGCTACACGGTGGTACAGAACCCTTCTTGACAAACTCTCGTGCTGCTTACCACCCACACCGTTGCTCTCTCCCAGGTCTCCCCAAATACACTCCAATACACCTCAAGCCTCATGATTCTACATGTCCCTGGGTCAGGTTCATAATTGACTTTTTCTCTGGCTCTGCCCTGCCTACAGTAATCTGAGCATCACTGCTCTTTCTTGAGAGTTTCAGTCAGGTTGATGCCCTTCCAGTCCTCCTTTTAGGAGGCTACGGCAACTCCTGTTTTATATACAGAGTAGAAAGTCTTAAAAACAATACTTTAAGTTCTTTTACCACCTTATCCTTCTTCCTAATATTAAGACTAAGCAGTTATCTGCGTATGCCTTTTGGATCTAAAAGGCCATGATAAGCAAGGTGGACTAAACATCATCTATCTGCCACTGCCAGATTAACATGTTGCTCCAGAAGCAGCAGAAGTAACAAAGCCTGGTTTCCCAAAAACTTGTCTAACCTCCTTCTCCTCAACAGGCTGGACAAGATATGCTGGCACCGTGGCAAACCCAAAACCATTGAAGCACTGGTTGGATATGCAGCAGATGTCAAACAAGACATACGATGGCCAAATCTGCCCGCGCTACCCTCAGCTGAGGCACTAACTTGGGTCTCTCTCTCCTCCGCTCAGCTGCCAATTTTCACAAAACTCACGAGAATACCATTATGTCTGAAATCTGAACCATCTGGTCAATCGCAGACAGATTTGCAAGGAGGCAAATCAGAAGTGTGGGAGGGCTGAGAGAAAGAATAGCTGTTAAACGAGTAGCTTAATCCCATCAGGAAACTATGCTTATCTACATAGATAATAAAATACCCAAGTCACCAAATTACATTAAAATAGTGTTCAATGGCCCACCCTAAACACCACACTCAAACATAACTGATGCTTAAATTAACCAAAACCACATATTCTTAATATTAATGGTTTTTCTTCCCCAGTTCTGGCAAGCAAACACAGACACTACAGACTTTCACAGAAACTGCACATGCTTGTAACTTCAGGATGCTAGAAAACAAATGAAACTAAATTAAAAAAAACTCAGACAAAATCCTCCTTTTTGCCACCAAAAAACCACACCCACAAGCACTCATGCCATTGTCCTAATGAATCCACTTTCCAGAACCCGCGTCCTCCCAAACAGCAGCAATGCTGGCCCTTGCTCTTAAAACACCATTTCTATTTTTAGTGCTACATAAGTGAGAAGCAGTAACAAAGCTATTAATCTTTCCTCTCCCCCTTTACTTAAATTACAAAACTGAGGTGAATCTCTAAGCTAGTTTAAACTATCAGACTCCTTAAATAGGGACAATTCCTTGCCTTTTAGAACTATAAAGTTGAAACAAGAAGTTCTCAGATTATGTTGTATGACTCAAAAGAAGTAAAACCATTGACACTATCCTGCAAAGTCAGTATTTGTGAAAAGACATAATGAAAGTGTTTACGAAAAACCAAAAACACACACACCCCAGGCACTGCTGTCTTATTAAATTTTAAAGACTTTAATTTTCTACCTTCCAATGACACTAAAAGTCCCCTTCTTCTTTAGACAGAGGCAGGGAGATTGCACCTTTTCTACTCTATTCTGCCCAGGAAACAGAATCAGAGTTGTCCAATTCAGTTCCAATTCAAGTTCGGCTGTGAATGAAATTGTTCTGATTTGATGTCAGCTTGCACTAATGAAGCTGTTGACCCTCGTAGAGCCCCTTCTTAACTTTTCAATAGCTTTAAAACAACTGAGACAAAAACAGCAAAGTGCAAAGTTGAACCACTGATATTTTTAATATTATTCTCCATCTTGTTCTTTACATACTTTATAACAGAATGTATAGCTGTGCACTGAGCCAAAACTTTCCGTAAGTTCTCCACCATGATACTATTCTCTTTCCTAAACTGCTACTTTACTTAAATGTTTACTACTTTGGACTGTTCAACTCTGAACAACTTCTGCATTTTGTTGGCTATTCACACAGCTTAAGTACTTCTGAAGTTCTTTACAATTGTCTCTGTAGCTGACAAACTCAAACAGTACGCATACAAAACTTCAGAGGAACCCCACTGCTAAGCTTTCATCAAAATGAACACTGGTCTTTTTATTCCTTTATCAACCAGTTTTCAGTTTATGATAACCCATTGTTCTCACCATACGCTTAGTTTTCTTCTCTAAAGGAACTTTGCAGAAGGCACTTTTCCAGTCTAAACAACACTAACCAGTTAACAAAACAGTAAGAAAAGGTGAAGTAGTTACTTCAGTGACATTTTATTCACATACTAGAGGCCCCATCCTGCACAGGACTGCTCCCTTGAATTGGGGCCATAAGCAGTAGTTCAACAAATACACTAAAGCTGGTACTGTCACCAAAAGATGTAGTTCATTCCTCCTTCCCTTTGCTATTTGTACCCACCACCTTCTTTCATCACACCCACAAAATGAACTGGGTTAGGGACTGTTTTGTAAGTCACCCAGCAAAAAAAGGGGGTGGGTAGTTTTAGTGTGGATCAGGGCCGTGATCCAGATCACCACACAATCATTAAAATATTTGGCTAATAAAACTGAAACAGCAGTGGTAGGATGAGTCTGAAAGGCTGGGACTGGCTTTCTTCAGTGGCACTCCCTGCTTGAAATGCTTGTCGGGGGAGAGGAAAAAAGAAAAAAAAAAAAAAAGCCTCATATGCAGAGTCCCTCACTGCTGTCACGGAACATTTTTAGGAATGCAAACATATTAGCCTTATTTATTTCAGCAACTGTATATACAAATGGCTGGACTATTATCTCAACTGTGGTGACTGCAACAGCAGTGCAATTACATGCCTACGCAATCCCGCATTTGACATGTCATCTTAAGCATTAGAGTTTATATTCCACTGTAATAAACGCAAGCAGATTACATATCTTGGAGCTCTATTTTGGCTCGGTTCACACTGGAAAGTTATACCACTAAGCTTATATTCCGTAAAGGATTTACTAACTACCCTGTCTAATTAAGGTTGCACAACTCTTCCATTTTTAAGTTCCTGTTTTCAGCGTCTTAAAACCTTGCCAAACTAACCTTTGGCAAGACTTCTCTGTCCCTCACACACACCCAACAGAGAAAGGGAAAGTGATACATTCTGTCCATCTGTTTGAGTTTCATTCTAAAGAAGTAATTTCCCAGAACAAAATGACAGAGAAAATAGGTTTTATCCACATTAAACATGCAATTTTTTCTCAAGTTTTCTTGAAAAGCTCTAAAATTTCTATGCTTTAGAACAGTTACATTAAATGAGAATGAGAAATTGCATCTCTGACATAGAGGCATGATCTCTGACATGTTCCAATACAGACGCAATCACACTATCTAAGTGGAAAAAAATTCCTCCTTCATACACTCTGCAAAGAATTTGTGGACAAAGAATTTAACTCCCTAAGATTTTGCTTCTCCAAATCAGAGCTGGACAAAAGTTTTCCTGTAATTATTTCACATGGTTCCTAAAAGCCTGCCACCAAGAAAAAGAACAAGAAAAGGTACAGAGAACAGAGACACATCTCAGGTATTCTTAGTCATATCCTTTCAGGCACTCAACCAGCAACGAAGGAAAAAGTAGGATGACTAGCATGAATAGATACGCTAAAACCAAAGGTCCAGAAGAACTAGGAGGGATGAAAACACATCCTAAAAATAGCAAACTCAGCCACAAGCAGGCATAGAACCCAGAATTCCCAAAACTTTTGTCTTCCTTTGGCTGTTAGCACATAAGCTAATTCAGAAGCTCCCATCAGCCATTCCTGGATTTAAAAGTAAATAATGACACCTTTCTGTATAGGTGTTCCTCAATAATTTCATCTTTACTATCCTTAGGCAGATGTGACAGATTTGGTATGCTTGCAATAGTTTTTGTATTATCCAGAGTATGTGAAACAGGAGCAGAGACTAATCCTTTGGCTGTTAGCACATAAGCTAATTCAGAAGCTCCCATCAGCCATTCCTGGATTTAAAAGTAAATAATGACACCTTTCTGTATAGGTGTTCCTCAATAATTTCATCTTTACTATCCTTAGGCAGATGTGACAGATTTGGTATGCTTGCAATAGTTTTTGTATTATCCAGAGTATGTGAAACAGGAGCAGAGACTAATCCACTGTAAAAAAAAAAAAAAAAAAAAAATGGAAATAGGCAAAAAACAA